>NC_037679.1:99440912-99740912 GCF_003255815.1 Theropithecus gelada | reverse complement strand
AGGTGCACGTTCCAGGCAGAGGGCACAGCAAGTGCAAGGGAGCTGAGATGGCAATGGGCCTAGCCTGTTCCAACAACAGTCTAATAGGAGGGGGTAGGTTAGGTTGGATCTGAAGGTCATTTTAAGGACTTTGGCTTTTACTTTAAGACAGGAAACCATTGGTGGCTTTTACTTTAAGACAGAAAACCATTGGAAAACGATGAGTCAAGGAGTAGCATTTGACTTTGTTTTACAAAGATAGAATGGACCTATTCTATTTGGTAACCTTGAAATAATTAGATTTCCTAGATGAGGATAAGACTCAGCAAGACACAGTAGGTAGCTGGGATTCTATGTTACTCCTCCTGCTAGTGTACTGGGGCACTACCTTCTCTTTTTCATTCATTCAGCAAGTCTTTACTGAGAGCCTTTTTTTGTGCCAGTCACTGAGGATACAGTGATGAGCAAGAGGGATGGTGTTCTTGCTTTTTCTGAACTTGCAGTATAATGGGAAAAACTGACATGAAACAAATGTAGATAAGGCCATTGTGTTGTATATAGGAGAATACACTAGGAGCACACAATAGGTGTACTTAACTTCTTCTGGGAGCACAAAGGCATCTCTCCAGGGGAAAGGGCATCTAAGCTGGAATCTGATGGCCTACTAGAGACAGTCGGGCGAGGCAACGTAGGAGAGCATTTCAGGCTGAAGAAGCTGCAGGTGTGGAGGTTCTGGGGCCAAGGCAAGCACTACACTTTCTCCACCCTAACACATGCTGAGCAGCTGGTATGGCCTGGGTAAAAAGAGCCAGGAGTTTGAGGGATGGGCATGTGGTGTGCATGGAAGCTGGAGAGGAAGGTGGGTACCGCATCATGAAGGGCTCTGGAGGGATTTATTCTAAGGGCAAGAAGAGGCTACCAGATAATACCATGAGGAAATTTATGTTTTGGAAAGATCATTCGTTCTGCTGCAGTGTGGTGGACGGATTGTCAGGTGGAGACTAGAAGGACATTATTGTGCCGTCAGACAGGAGTGGTGGGGGTTTTGGTTAGCCTTGTGGCAGGGGCATGAAGAGAAATGGACAGATCTGGGCCTATTAGGAGGTGAAATGAACAGGAGTTGGTGATGGATTGATTAAGGTGTGGGGCAGGGGAGTGGGAAACATCACGGATAGCTCCCAGGCTCCTGGCTTGGGTGGCTGCAAAGAAATAGTGCTAAATTCTGACAGATAGCACACAGGAGGATGAACACGTCTGATGAGGAGAAGCCGAGCTGGCTTTTGGAAGTTGTGGTGTACCCATGAGAAATGTGTGACTAGCAGTTACGAAGGTGGATAGGAAGTGAGAATGGTGCACACTGGACATCAGATTTGGAAATCCTCAGCACGTAGGTGACACGCAAAGCCTTAAGGGTGGATGTGATCACTGAGGAGAGAGGCAAGTGATAAGGGCCCAGGAGGGGATCCAAGGGATGCCGCAGGTGATGGCCAAACTGAGTAGGAGCTCAGAGCTGCCCATCGAAAGCCAGAAGGCTGCTGTGTCTTTGGAACCTAGGGTAGAAGGGGCTGGTTCTGATTTGCTGCTGCTGCTCCCAGTTCTGAGTCTTGTCTTTGTGAGGTTGCTGTGGTGGCTGCATCATCCAGATGTGACCCTGCAGGCCTCCCCTTTGGGTCCAGAAAAGATGTATTTGCTGCTTCATTACTGAGGGAGTAAGAAGACAAGCTTCCTTGGGTGCTTCCTCCCCTCTTGCCTCACCAAAATCAGGCTAACTTTATTCCTGTCTTTCTAGATGAATGCAACCTGGAGAAGGTTTCTGACCCACTTCGGACACTACATACAGTGGAGAATTAATACTTTTCCTTTAAAAGGATTAAATAACATGTTCAGATTTGGCAAGTATTTTTTTAATCCGATGTTCTTATCTGGCCATCTACATTGGATCATGATTTTGCAGATGTGAAAACTGAAGCTCAGAGATGGCTTTTTCAAGGACACACAGTCAGCAGGCCCCAGCCAGGACTAGATCTTGAACTCCTAGTCTAGTGCTTTCCTAGTTCTTCTTTGCCCACACACACGCAACCAAAGCATCCCCACAGACACACCCACCTATGCGGTGCAGGCGCCCACCTAAGGAGCAACCACAGGTGTGTTTCCCCCAAATAATACTAATGGATGACTTTGGAGGAACTTAAGGCTTTTCTAACAATAAAGGCACTTAAAAACTTTTCTAAAGATAGGTAGTTTTGGGGAGAATGTTAGATGCTGGCCGGGCGCGGTGGCTCAAGCCTGTAATCCCAGCACTTTGGGAGGCCGAGACGGGCGGATTACGAGGTCAGGAGATCGAGACCATCCTGGCTAACACGGTGAAACCCCGTCTCTACTAAAAAATACAAAAAACTAGCCGGGCGAAGTGACGGGCGCCTGTGGTCCCAGCTACTCGGGAGGCTGAGGCAGGAGAATGGCGTGAACCCGGGAGGCGGAGCTTGCAGTGAGCTGAGATCCGGCCACTGCACTCCAGCCTGGGCAACAGAGCCAGACTCAGTCTCAAAAAAAAAAAAAAAAAAAAAAAAAAAGAGAATGTTAGATGCTGTTTGTCTATACTTGCCTCTCATGCTCTGGTTCTCTACTGATAGGCTGAGCAGAAACATAAAGGCAGACAGGATATTGACATGGACTTGCAAAAGTCATCTGAAGGACCTCAGAAGAGCCAATAAGTCACACTTGGCAAATATTACACTTTATTCTCAAAATCCAAAGGATCAAAACCTATGGCAACTGGCTTCTGAACCTGTATTGCTTTCATTACTGTATAAGTAACAACAGGCAGGCTTGGTTATGGGGAAAGCATAGGGTGAAAATGATCTTATGCTGAGTTAAAAGACTAACAGACCACTGACAAGACATAAGGATGCTATTTTCAGCATCTAAAATCACCAGAGAGCATTAAGAAGTCAGTAGAAAGAAGTGGAATGAGGTCAGGTGCAGTGGCTCATGCCTGTAATCCCAGCACTTTGGGAGGCTGAGGTGGGTGGATCACCTGAGGTCAGGAGTTCTAGACCAGCCCGACCAACATGGTGAAACCCCGTCTCTACAAAAAATACAAAAACTAGCTGGGTGTGGTGGTGGGTGCCTGTAATCCCAGCTACTCGTGAGACTGAGGCAGGAGAATCGCTTGAACCCAGGAGGCGGAGATTGCAGTGAGCCGAGATTGTACCATTGCACTCCAGCCTGGGGGACAGAGTCAGACTCCATCTGAAAGAAAGAAAGAGAGAAAGAGAGAAGGGGAGAGAGAAAGAAAGAGAAAGAAAGAAAAGAAAGAAAAAAGAAAGAAAGAAAGAAAGAAAGAAAGAAAGAAAGAAAGAAAGAAAGAAGGAAAGAAAGAAAGAAAAGAAAGAAAGAGAAAGAAAAAAGAAAGAAAGAAGTGAATGTATAAAACAAGTTAATGTCTAGTAAATGTTTGGAGAAATGCATTGTATAATTAATCAAATATATGCTATTTTTTTAAAACGAGAGGTTGCTTTGGTCTGATCATTATTAGAAACCATTTTAAAATGGGACAATATTTTTTATTTGTGAGGAGGTAGGAAAACAGAAGCTCACTTGGTGGAACTGAAGATCAGTGTAGGCCATTTGAGCAGTAATTGGCTTCAGCGTACACTCATGACCCCACAGCCCCACCTCTATGGGCCGACCTCAGAACAGCTCTTGCACAGGTCTGTCTGGAGACAGGACGAGGATGCCCATCACAGCATTGTTTGTGGAAGTTGGCAGCTGGACGCAACTTAAGTGTCATTGCTGTGGGAATGGACAAGCCACCTCTGGTTCATGAGCATTGCAGAATACTGCCCATGAAGCAATGGATGGTTCTGTAAAGGCATTGGCCTGAGTTAAGCGTGAGCTCTATAATACACATTTACTAGTGGAAAGTGAAAATGCACAGACCACCATTGGAACACTGTCTCTTCTTCGAGAATTCCTATTTATCCAAAAACACATGCCTATCACATTAGAATGGGTTCTATCGGGAGGCTAAGACGAGGGAAATAGGGGTCAGGATCAGGGAGGAAGGGGAAAAAATAAAAAATAACAGCACAAAAGAAGTGCCTTGCAATGCTTCTTGACTGAAGCATACTGTGAACTGAGGGGTGTGTTGTACTCTACTCTCAGGCCCTGAGATCTGAAAACAAAACAAAAAAAGTGAAGGCAGGGAATTGGAGTCAGAGGTTTCTAGTTTCCATGTGAGCCTGGTTCCTCACCCTGGAATTAGCTCTTCGTTCTCAGCCTTCTCATCTGTAAAATGAAAATAACAAATATCTTCCTAGAGAGAATGTGGTTAGTATTGACTGCGAAAAGGGAAGCATCTTGCTTGGCACTTAGTAGATGAGTAGTAAATGTCAGGTTCCTTTCTGCTGCCCAAGGGTTTTGCCCCCCAAATCTCTCCCATTGGCTGAGACATCATGACTTTACCAGTTGCTACCCTGAGACCATTGCCCTCCGTGGGTACTGCTGCTCACCACACAGTATAAGACTGTTGAGAGGACACAGGGTGTCCCAGAAGAGCCACCTTGCAATGTCAGTCTTCTGCAGCCTGACAACTCAGGGTGGGTACAGCAGTGCGGATGTTCCCAGCTTCCTGGGAAATGACCTGGCTTTTCTGCAGCCTGATACTCTGGGCTTCCGTGTCCTTCTTCTTGCTCTAGTGAAGGGCTGGCCTGGTCCTCTTGGAGGCCTTAATTTTGTCTGCCTCATTTCATCCAGCAGGTCTAGGATTACTTCCAAGCCCACATAGACTTTCCAAAGGGGTTTTGCTTTCTCTTCTTTGATTATATCTAGTCTCACAGAAAGCCCTTACCAGAGTTAGTAGCTGAAACTCTTCCATGGCTGCCTATAGTCCTTGGGATGAAGCCCACACTCCTCCCAACACAGTTACGTCCTCATTTCACCTGAATAGCCTCCTCTCTCTCCACTCACCTGAGGCCTTAACATTTTAGGATTCAGTCACTGAGAGTTTATTGCCTCTCTCATGTGTTCTGCTCTTCCTTTAGGGTGTTTCATATTTGATATGGCTTGGAGGTGTGTCCCCTCCAAATCTCATGTTGAAGTGTGATCTCCAGTGTTGAAGATGGGGCCTTTAGGGTGTTTGCCGAAGCTGTGCATTCAGTCCCTCAATACATAAAGATAAGTGCCTGCTTGATGCTAGGTGCATGACAGCTATTCCTTCTGCAAGGAATGCCCAGCTAGTTGCTATTCATCTTTCAAGACTCAGGTAAAACATCACTTCCTCTTGAGACCTTTCTTGATCCTCTTCCCTATGGGGATTAGATGCCTGTGTTTGCATTTTTATGGCACCTCATGTATCTCTTATTATTGCACTTTTGTATAGTTTCTTTTGCCTTTATTCCTGGACTATGAGTGCTGAAAATTTTGGGGCCACATTTACCTTGATCGCTTAGTATTTCCAGCTGCTGGCTGGATACCTAGTGGCACTCATTGAAATGAATACAAGAGTGCTCTCATAGCATCCTATAGTGCTGTGTGACGTTGCTTTTTTAGATTAGAAGGGACCCTAAAGATAACTCAAATCTGAGCACTTTTTTTTCTCACTCTTCTATTAAAATGTTTTTTTATATATATATATTTCACATGCCATAAAATTCACCTTTTAAAGTGTGCAATCTGTGGTTGTTAGTATAGTAACAAGGTTGTACAACCATCCCCACTACCTCATTCCACATTTTCATCACCTTCTGTGAAAACCCTGTACCCACTAGCAGTCACCAGTCTACCCCTGTCCTCAGACCTCAGCAACAACTAATCTACTGTTTGTCTTTGGGGATTTGCCTATTCTGGACATTTAGTGTAAATAGAATTGTATCATATGTGGCCCTTTGTCTCAAGGTTCATCCTTGTAGCATGTATTAGTATTTGATTCCTTTTTACTTCATTTCGTTTATCCATTCATCACTTGACGACTGCACATTTGGGTTGCCTCTACCTTTTGGTTACATGAATAATAATGCTGTGAGTGTGTGTGCATACGTTTTCATTTGCCCTTATGTTTTTAGTTGTCTTTATGTTCTTAGGAGTGGAATTGCTGGGTCATATGATAACTCTCTATGCCTAGTATGTTGGGGAACTGCCAAACTGACTCCCAAGTGGCTGCCTCATTGGTGATATACAACAGTTCAAATTTCTGCCCACCTCCACCCATGCGTATTTTCATTTTTTTAGTTAAAAAAAAATTAAGCTACCCTAGTGGGTCATGGCGTTATTTCTTATAGTGCTCCTCTATGGAAAAGGAATTTGGTGGTTTTTTGTTTGTTTGTTTTTGCATTTGACCATGAGCACATTACTTAATTTTTGTTACCTTTTAAAAATTTATTTATTTATTTATTTTGAGATGGAGTCTCGCTGTGTCACCCAGGCTGGAGTGCAGTGGTGCGATCTTGGCTCACTGCAACCTCCACTTCCCCGTTCAAGCAATTCTCCTTCCTCAGCCTCCCAAGTAGCTGGGATTAGAGGCACCCGCCACCACGCCTGGCTAATTTTTGTATTTTTAGTAGAGAGTGGTTTCACCATGTTGGTCAGGCTGGTCTCAAACTCCTGACCTCGTAATCTGCCCGCCTTGGCGTCCTGAAGTGCTGGGATTACGGGGGTGAGCCACCATGCCCAGTGGTACCTTTTTTAATTCACTAGGGCTGTTAACTTCTACCTCACAGGACACTGTGGGATAGAACAATGTGAAGGATATTATATTAGTCCATTTTGTGTGGCTGTAAAGAAATACCTGAGGCTGGGTAATTTACAAAGAAAAGGGGTTTATTTGGCTCCCAGTTCTGTAGGCTATATAAGCATGGCACTTGGATCTGCTTGGCTTCTGGGGAGACCTCAGGAAGCTTTTAGTCAAGGCAGAAGGTGAAGGGGGAGTAGATGTGTCACATGGTGAGAAAGGGAGCGAGAGAGAGGAAGAGGTGCCGGGCTCCTTTAAACAACCAACTCTTGCATAAGCTAACAGTAAGAAGTCACCTATGACCGCAGGGAGGGCACCAATATGATCATGAGGGATCCACCCCATGACCCAAACACCTCCTACTAGGCCCCATCTTCAACACTGGAGATCACATTTCAACATGAGATTTGGAGGGGACACACCTCCAAGCCATATCAGATATGAAGCACCGAACATGCTGCAGGCCCATGGCCAGTATTCAGAGGATGGGAGTCACGATTCCATGGCTTCTGATGAACTTTTCCTATGCATCCTGGGATTCCCATAGAGAGTGAAGATGAGGATTGTTTGACTCAGGACTTGGTTTGGTGGTGGCTCCTTCAGAGGGAGCAGTTGCCCATGGAGGTCACCTGTGGGGGCTGGGGAACACAGCGGTTGGAGAAGGCCAAGAAGGCCTGGAAGATCTCTCCGGAACCCTTCTTCCCATCACTGGTGCAGGGTCAAACGTGCTCTGCCCCTGCCTGGGGAGTGCTTCGTGTCATATCACAGACTGGGTGCCACACAGGCCTTCCATGTAGCTGTGAAACCCCAATAAAAGCAGGGGGCTTTGGCTGTCCCCGTCTCAGGCGCTTCATGGGTGTGGGAACACTTAGCAAGCTGAGAGGAGGTTTTGTCATCAACTGATTCTTTTCAGTATCTCTCTGCCAGGCCGAGTTACTCAGCTCCTAGTTTTTCCTCCTTTCTTTATAATCAGAGCTGCTTCTCCCCTTCATTCCTTCCAATTGGGCCTTTGGGAAAAGCACCTGGCCGTGCTTAATGCAAAGGCAGCAAGAGGAAAGGCGGTGATGCGACCCTTTGCAGCTCTGCTGTCATTCTTTTGGACTGCAGAGTCGCCTTTTTTTTTTTTTTTATTAGAGATCAATAACACTGAAGACCGGCCTGAGAAATGATGCTCCCTTCCCACGGGACCCTGGGCTTCCCGGGGCTCTGAGCAGGCAGAGTGATGGGACACATTACTTCCATTTGACCTACGCTCCCCCGCAGCCTGCTGATTCCGATTCCAGATAAAAAAATAACACCAAATGTGCCTGCTACGAGACTTTTAAAGTAGATTAACCCAGGCTTCCTATTTACTGTGAGCCCTGGGCTCAAGTGACAGGCTTTGCAAATCTGCCCCAGTTGTCACTCATTGGACCCTTTCCGGCTGGGGCCCTGGGATAAACAGACTTACTGAGCACACCAGGCCGGAGAAGCCTCCTTGCTAGTGCCTGGGGGGGGACTTGCTGCAAGTACAGTCTAGCAAGCTCAGCATTCTGTCTGTTGAGTTTGGATTAATTAAACCAAGTGAGGGTACATTGAGACTGTGGGGAGAATGTGAGTTAGAAGGGTGAAACAGCAAGAATAGTGGAGTCCAGACACAGGAGGTGTTGACGGAGACCATGGGTGGTTAGAGGGCTGCTCTGAAAAGTGTTTCCTCATCTGAAAAGTAGGATGTTAGACTAGAGCTTCCAGTCCCTAAATCTGTGCCTGCTGCCTTGAGTAGCCGCAAGACTAAGACGATGGATAAAAAAAAGTAGTATAGGCTGGCGTGGTGGCCCATGCCTGTAATCCCAGCACTTTGGGAGGCCAAGTCGGGTAGATCACCTGAGGTCAGGAGTTTGAGACCAGCCTGGCCAACATAGTGAAAACCCATCTCTTCTGAAAATACAAAAATTAGCTGGGTGTGGTGGTGCAGGCTTGTAATCCTAGCTACTTGGGAGGCTGAGGCAGGAGAATTGCCTGAACCCAGGAGGCAGAGGTTGCAGTGAGCCTAGATCGTGCCACTGCACTCTACCCTGGGCGACAGAGTGAGACTCCACCTCAAAATTAATTAATTAATTAATTTTAAAAAAAGATGGTATAAAAGTCTAGCAGGTTTTCAGGTGGAGGGAGAGGAGAGGAAGGGGGGGTTCTTATCCTTTCCTCTCTTCCTTTCCCCTCTCCTCCCCTCCCCTCCCCTCCCCTCCCCTTCCCTTCCCTTCCCTTCCCTCCTTCCTTTTTTTCCTGCCTATGTGAAAAATACTGTGATTGAATGATTAGTCAGGAACCAGCAGAGGCAACTTTTGGAGATCTCCGAGAACACAGGGTCTGTGATATTTTCAGAGAAGGAGCATACAGCTAGGAGGGTTTGGAAAATATACTCAGAGATGCCAGTTGGCGACAAGGGGGGCTATATCTGAGAACATTTTTTGAAGAAATAAAACCATGGAAACCTCAATCAAACGTGATATCTTTTTTCATCCTCATATGAAATTAAGGGAGCTGAATGATAATATTTCATTTATTAAAATATCAGATGATTTGCTCCTTTAAATCCACAAGTATTTTTAGGCATACATTGTATTTACACGTTGGGATTCCCACTGTTTTCAGAGTAAAAAAGTCAGATGGTATTTTGGTTAGAGAGAGAGAGAGAGAGATTGAGAGAGAGAAATATATTGGCTCTATGTGGGCAAGCAGCCTGAAACAATCATCCCAAACCCATTTTGGAAATACTGACTTTGTTCCATAGCAGTGGTGGGAGCATGGGGTCTCTGCTTGTGTGTGGAATGAAACACCCGTGATTCTAAAAGACATCCTCCGTGAATCTGATTATCAGCCCTCTTCCTGAAATTCTGATGGGATAAGCATTCCTCAGCTACTGAATATCTCTCATTAAAAAATGCTCATCCACCCAGCTATGGTGTTACGGTGGTGGGACTGTGGGTGTTTTCCTCTTTTTCCTAAACCTTCTGTACTGTTGGTATATTAATTTAAAAAGAAATAACTACGTTTTTTAAAAAAACCAAATTTAAGTTTTCCCAAAGCTCATTAAGGCTAAGCAGGCTCATCATCACCAAATGATAGTTTACAAAACACTGCTTGGTGATTAAATTGTAAATGAGGCAAAACCGTGAATATTATCCTTTTGAATTTGTGGAATGAAGCACGGTGGACAGAGGACCCTGGGAAGAAAGACAAGGGAAGGGGGAAGAAAGACAAGGGAAGGAGGAACAAAATTCGTACGTTCGAGATGGGGTTTTTCGCTACGACTGAGGATGGAGACCTGGGTGGATGCCGGGGTATTTCTTTGCCTCCATTTATCTAACTTCGACTCAGCCAATTCACATATGTGTGCGGGACTGAAAAAAGACTTGGAAAACACCAGTGTTGATATTGTGGGGAAGGATGTTTTTGGATTAAAGCATCAGATCTGGTTATCTTTGTGGATTTAGTGGACCACAGGCCTCTCAACTCTTCCCTGTATCCTGTGCTCTAATTACAGGTGATTCCATTATCCCTAAGAGTTGTTTTAATGCACTAGGTAGCTAAATGGTGGCCACATCTCCATTCTGTGCTGTATAGAAGGGACTTTTGCAAGGTATTTCGCAAGGCATTATTTTACAAAACAATAACAGAAGGGCTGTCCTGCAAAGTGGCCTGGGGACTCTGTGCTCTCCGCCGCGGTTTGTGCTCTCTCAGCCATGATGATGGCAACAGCAGCAGGCAGAGGTGAAGGCTGGCTCCTGGGTGCGCCCCAATACCAACCCTGGGTGCGGTGGCAGGAGACAGCATTAAAGGGACCTGGGGGAGAGAATGGAGGAAAGATTGGATGGGGGAAGAGAGAGGAGGCAGAGGCAGCTGGGGTCTGGAGCAGAGGTGGGAGAAACTTCCTTACTGTGCTATATAGGCTAAACAGATGGGACGGCCACGAATTTTTCCTAAACTCCTTCAAAATGCATCTTCCAAATTGGGCTATTGCATGCTTTGATTCTCTCAGGTGACCTAAGTACCCAGCCTTCCTGCTGAAATTCTGATTGGATAAGCGTCTCTCAGTGGCTGAGCATCCATCATTTAAAAACTGTCATTCACCACAGAAGGGGTGTTTCGTTGGGGTGGTGGGACTAGAGGTGTTTTTCTGTCTTTTCTAAACCTTATGTACTGTTGGTGTACTACTTTAAAGTAAAGTTACTATATTTAAAAAAAAAAAAACTTAAGATTTCCCAAAGCTCATTAAGGCTAAGCAGGCTCATCATCACCAAATGATAGTTTGCAAAACACTGTTTGGTGATTAAATTGTAAATGAAGCAAAAACATGGATTAATTTTCCCACTAGGGAAGTGATTGCAAATTTATTTTATATTTTAATGAAAATATAAAATATATTTGTAAACATTATTTTAGATATATTTTAAAAGGCTTCCTCAAACCAATGCTGAAGGATCTAAGGCTGGAAGAAATGCACATGAAACTGGGGTTTGCACTGGGACTAGCCACTTGCTCAGACTTGGCAATTATTACCCCCTGGTAATAACAAAAGTATGTTAATTTACAGTCCACGAACACGTGCGTCAAGTGAGGTATCCACATGGAGGGAGCAAAATCTTTTAGGTTAAGAAGCAAAATGTGGCCGGGCGCGGTGGCTCAAGCCTGTAATCCCAGCACTTTGGGAGGCCGAGGCGGGTGGATCACGAGGTCAGGAGATCGAGACCATCCTGGCTAACACGGTGAAACCCCATCTCTACTAAAAAATACAAAAAACTAGCCGGGCGTGGTGGCGGGCGCCTGTAGTCCCAGCTACTCGGGAGGCTGAGGCAGGAGAATGGCGTCAACCCGGGAGGCGGAGCTTGCAGTGAGCTGAGATCCGGCCACTGCACTCCAGCCTGGGCGACAGAGCGAGACTCCGTCTCAAAAAAAAAAAAAAAAAAAAAAAAGAAGCAAAATGTGAGACATCTAGACCACCGATTCACTCATCCTGAAGAGGGAATCACCCTTGTTCCTGAGAGCCTTAAATTGCAAAATGGTAATTAACCCAGCTCTTCCCTACTCTATTTAGATGAATGACCCAAGTGGGAAATTCTTAATGGTTATTATAATATTTAGGAAAAAAAGCACTTTACTAATCAGAATTAACATTTGCTAATAGTAACAATAACATGTGTATTATCTTAGCATCAGATGGAGGAATAGGACTGGGCTCCATCTGATCTTTAAGTCTTGGGTTTCTTCTGAGATACAATGCTCTTAACTGGCAATCTTGTAGGTAACCGAGTGGGTGAGATGTGAAGGTCAGAATTCCTGTCTCTCCACTCCTGTCATCGACGGAGAGTGCAGTGATCCCAGCCATGGTATGGTTTTTGTACAGTGCACACTGATTTGTTGTTGTTTTTCTTGGGGTGCCATCTACTAAGACTGCAAACATCTCCAGGGCAGGGACTTGGTCCTTTGACTGCTCTTCAAAGCCACCTGCACCCAAGCTTTTGTAGTTTTATACTGTGCAGCTCATGGAGACTGATGGAAGCCAACTGATGGCACTGAAAATACTCACAAAGACTCTGATGAACAATTTGATTCTAGTAAATGCTGGACATGAAGCACCTTTACAGCTAAAAGCTACACTAAGGTAGCATTTGTGGCATGGAGCTCCAGGCTGAGCCAAGTAGCAGGCAAAGCTGGGAAGAGCTTGGCCCCTGCCTTTGACACATACATTCTTCTCAAGTGAGTTTGTGTTCCTTTTCTCTTGTTTCTAGAGAACATGAGCTCCCTGAAAGAGAATGATTATTCTGGCCCTGCACTCCTGCTGAGGTGAAAAAAAAATCTCCATTTGGTTCTCTTATTAGCACTTAGCACCATGCTAGCCTGTCTGGTTTGTCTCCAGCCAGTCTTGTTGGAGGAAGGCAAGGATCCCATGTGGCAGCCAAGTACTTTCAGGAGTGCACTGCGCTGGAATTGCAGGACGTGCTCTGGGTGGATTCGCCCTGGTAGCTCTGAACTTGTGGTGTACCTAGAAGATCCACAATCATGGGAAATACAGAGATTGGACTAGATACAGCCTCAGCTGCTCTGATTTTACCCTCCAGGGGATATCTGACATTATATGGAGACATTTTTTGGTTATAATAACTGGGGTGGTAGTACTCCTGCCATCTGGTGAGTAGAGACCAGAGATGCTGCTAAACATTCTACTATGTCAAGCACCCCTATCCCCAAAGAATGATCTGGTTCAAAATGCCAGTAGTGCAGAGGTTGAGAAACCTTGGCTTACAAGGATGTGATGGCTCATTTGTTGGTCACATGGCTTGTTCCTTAATGGCAGCGGTATGAACTAAATGATTTTAAAGTTCCTTCCTAGCTCTTTGATTTTTTTTCCGCCAAAAAACAAAAAAAAATGAGTAGACAGCTAGAAGACGAAAATTATGAAAGAACGCTGAGAAATGAGGATAGTTTAGTTTGAAAAAGTGAACACTGAATGGTCATTTGTTAGCCTTCAAGAGTGAAACTGTGTCTTACATGAAGGATTCTAAGAAATTATTATCCTTTTTAGAAGCAGTAGAAAAAGAAATGGTTTAAGTTGAGGAGGAAGGATTTGGGTTCAATCCAAGAAGACATTTCTGTGTGTATACGAATGATAAGAAATTAGCCTAAGGTTCCGAGAAGAGGTTTAAATCACTTTCATGGAAAAGCTTTAAGGAAGTAAAACAGTACTTACCTGTCGGGGATGCCTGGTTATGACCTTGAGCCCAAAACAGGCAATGAGTGAATGGCATCTCAAGACTCTAGTGAGTCTTGGCAGCCTGAGGCTCTCTTGCCTTAGTCTTTATGTATCCCTCTGGATAAGCATTTTCACTACTGCTCTTTTTTCTTCAACATTCAGCCTCTGTTTTTCTTGCTCACCTCACCCACTATCTACCCATATCTGTTAGTAGCCATTTAAATGGTTACTGACCCTCCCACGTACATCTCCTCTTCAGCCCCAGTCCCATCTCTTTTCCTCCCGGGATCATTGACTGTTGGTTAAGAGCTTTCCAAAGCCAAGACTCACATTGCATGCTGCACTGTGACTATGACCCGTCAGAGTTCTGAGCAAGCAGTTCAACACTTGTCTAACCTCCGGTGTGATTGGTACCTTGGCTGAGGAAACTCTGCAAGTCACGTTAGCAGTGAATTTTGCTGCCTTGTTGGATTGTGATGCTGTGTTTAATTTGCTGACCAATATCATTATCCTTAGATCTTTCTTGATGTTCCTCCAGATCTCTCCTGCCTGCCAAAGTTCTGTGACTGAGATTATTTCCCTTGGAAAAGATCTTCCAGAAGGGTTTGATTTTTTTGTGGTCTCTGCCCCATGTTTGTGACAAGGAAGGGAGGAAATGATTGGATATACTTTCTCTGCAGTGTTAATGAAAAAGAAAGAAGGACAAAGATATTTTTCTCTTTCCTATCCACCTTCTCTCCAACCTTATGTCTTCTACTTCCAGCCAAGGGTTTATTTCCAAACATCCTGGCCACACTACTTGCATCCTGTGTGGTGGGCCAGTTTTCTTCATTTGGGGAAAAATTCTGTTCCATGACCACAGTCTGTGCCCTTCCCCAGGCCAACCTTTCTGTAAACGTTTTTAGTTGGCAAAAGTTAGAAAATTTGGCGAATTTTGTACACACTTCCTCCTGGAGTGCATGTCTTCCTGCTGGTAGCTCATTAGTATCACCTTTCCTGATGGGCTACTTTTTTTTTTTTTTTCTCACCCCTACTGGTTAAGAGTGCAGGCTTTGAAGTCGGTCCAAATTGGGTTCTAATCTTTGCTCTAACACTTGTTATGTGACCTTAGGGTTCTCATGAGGAATACATGAGATAAAGATAAATTACTTAACACAGTGCTTGGCACAAGTAATCACTTGATAAATGTTAACTATGCATAATAGTTACCCAATGAGGCTTGGAGCAAGGAAAGACACGTTGGAAGTGGAGATGCCATGAAACCTCCAGCATTCTCAGGTGTTGTTACTGCAGCAGAGCTGAGATCTCAGCCTCTCACGCATTTCTCCATCCTAACAGGCCGATCGTGATCTTAAGTGGAGCCCATTGTGAACCCTGGAGGGGACCCTGGATTCTGGGGCTAGGGCCTGCTGCAGGGAGAAATGTGCTCTGCCTGTTCACTCTGTGTGACATTCCTTACCATTCTTTGCCTCACTTGTCGCTGCTTCTAGCGACCATGGCCAGTTTTCTGCCTGCCTGACATTCTTTCCTCCAAGTCACAACTGATTTATCAAGTCCATTTTAGTGAGCTCCGGCTTCAGATGCTCTATTCATCCTCTTTTAGACCAAGGCAGTGGCCTCTCACACTTTAGGAGAAACCCACCTCTCTCTATATCAGCCTTTTGCAAGGCAGAGACTTTTGCCCCGTGGCTTCCCTTGGCTTTAGGATGCTGCAGTCTAACATTTGCTGGGTCCTCGGGAGCCAGCACTAGAAGCAGCATCAGCAGTTTCTTAGAATTTCACTGTGCAGGTTTTCTGAGGCTTTAGCACCTTTTTTACTTCCCAAGCCCTTTTCCTGTCTAGATGATTTATGGGATGGGACTCTCACAGTCACATATCTAGGGAAATTTGCATACCTTGGGAACATTTACTGCGTGTTTTTTGTTTCTGAAATGTTTAGGGGTGTGTGTGTGTGTGTGTGTATGTGTGTGTGCCTGATTTTGTCTATGTGAGGTCCTTGATATCCTAACATACTCGTTTGACTGACATCCACTGGCATCTGGTCATCCTTTTTGGTAGGGGGATTTTGGCGTATCAGGGACCCCAAGGAATAAGTAGGACACAGAAGGAAGCACTTAGAGGCTTCCGTAGCACCAGTTATTGCATCTGGCCAGGAAGGAAAAGCCAAATAAAGATGAGGAAATAGAGAAAGAAAGAGCCATGGGTGGCGGGGGGTAGTTTGCAGAGAGTCAGCAGACTCACAGACCCTCTAAGGCTGCCTAGCATCCCAAACTCCTCATCTTAACTCAGACTTGCAGAGAAGCCTAGACCTTCTACTGGCCCACAGAAGCTTACACCAGGCTAATAATATCTAGGATACGTCAAATATGAGTTGAGATTGGCATTTTATTTTCTCCTTCACTATATTTATTCATGCCTATCCCTAAGCAGGGAGCTCTTAGCAATGTAGAGCCTACTCAGTCTCAGCATCTGCAGCTCCTTAAGCCACCAGGGAGCAAGGAAGCGGAACGGCACGGCAGAGAGTCAGGTGTTGTACGTTCCTGTCAGGGCCTGCTGACTCCCATTTCTTGGAGGTTTGCTTTGCCTAAGATGTTCTTCTACTAGTTCTTAGGCCAGCAGAAAAATCCAGCTCTGTTTATTTGTATTCAACTCAGTTCCATTTTGACTCACCTCAGGAAATTCTTCATTGTGTATCAGTGACTGTGGGGGACCCTGAGACTTTACAGATGGACAAGACATCCTCTGCCCTCAGAAAGTTTTACCTGGAGTAGAGAATACAAGGAGAACAACTCCAATGTACTGTGATATGGAGAACATGGGTGCACACAGGCGCCAGGGGAAAGCAGGGGAGAGCTGCCCACCTGGGCTGCTGTGAGGCGGGGTGGGTGGGCAGGACAAAGGGGACCAAGACGGCCTCTCAGAGGATGTGCAAAGCCAAAACACAATCGGAGTGCCTCTGGCAGATGTCCTGGGAAGAGGGGAGAGCGTGTATCAAGGCCAGAAGTGGAAGAGACCCTGCTACTTTTGCAGAGCTGCCTATGTTGGAGACGCCCACATGGGTAAGATGTAGAGGGTTGGGGAAGCGAGACTGGAAGAGAGAGGAGGGAAAACAGAAAGGGATGAGTCAAGAGAGGCCATCAACAGGCAGATCTTGAAGGACTACATGGGCCAGAGGGGTTTTGACATGCAGGTGGGATAGGAGGTCTTCTGTGATTTTACAATTCTCCTCTGCCCACCATGTGAAGGAGAGATTAGAAGCTGGAAGAAAGGCCAGGTCCATTACCATCGCCAGCCTCCACCCTAAGGTAGCTAAAGTTGTTTAGTAAGAGGACTCAAGGGCCTCCATTTCCACAGGAACATGTATACTCTGCAGTGTCAACCAGGATAATTGATAATGACCTGGGATGCCAAGCCAAGCTCACTCAGAACCCATAGCTGGGCCGGGCGCGGTGGCTCACGCCTGTAATCCCAGCACTTTGGGAGGCCGAGGCGGGCGGATCACAAGGTCAGGAGATCGAGACCACGGTGAAACCCCGTCTCTACTAAAAATACAAAAAATTAGCCGGGCGCGGTGGCGGGCGCCTGTAGTCCCAGCTACTCAGGAGGCTGAGGCAGGAGAATGGCTTGAACCCGGGAGGCGGAGCTTGCAGTGAGCCGAGATCGCGCCACTGCACTCCAGCCTGGGCGACAGAGCGAGACTCCGTCTCAAAAAAAAAAAAAAAAAAAAGAACCCATAGCTGGAAGCTGGCTGCCGTTCTCCTCTTTTTTAGGATGGATCCCTGGAAGGGTTAACAAAATGTAAAAGGAAGCAGAGCTTCAGCTATGTGGTATGTGAAAAGATCTTGTGAAAGAAAGCAGCCAGAAAATCTCAGGCAGAGAGCAGAGGGAGGAAAAATATGCAGAGTAACAATGGATTATAGCAAAAATGTGAACCCTTGTTAGAGAAGACACGTATGACTCACTTTTCCACCGGGAACTAAGCAGAGGAGAGCATGGTGGCTGCCTGCTGACAAGAAAGGTACAGGGGAATTTCAATGATCTGCATTTAATTCATGTCAGCTTGTTTGTGGAGTTAGGCTAAAGTTTAAGGTCAATGCAAGGAATTTGAGCACAGAAGAGAGGAGAAGTTGAGGTATCAGTTATCACGATCCACGGTGATGTAAGCGGTCTTGGCTTATGACACAAAGAGGAGGCTGGGAATAGTATCTTTGGTGGTGTTGCCTTGGGACACAAAAGGTGTCAGAATTTAGTGGTCACGGCAGCCTTTTATTAATCACTTAGCATATGACCATCCTTAAGCTTTACAGGCCAGTCCCTTGATCTTCACAAGGGAAAGGTAGGTCTTATTATTAACATCCCCATTTTACAGATGAAAAAGAAAGCCGAGACACAGAGCTTATGTAATTAGCTCAAGGTTACACAACTAGTGAATTGATGAGCAAGGATTCAAATCCAGGCAGTCTGGCTCCAGAGTCATTCATAATTATCATACAGTGCCTTCTCTAGGAATGATCTGGGTAAGCAAGGGCAACCAGTTAGATAGTATGAAAATGACAGTGCATGCTCATCAGAACTGTTCATGGGCAGCATCTGAGCATTTTGACTGCATTTAGGATAGGAGGGTAGTAGGGAAAAGTCACAAGGAGAAAAGCCAAAACAAGAGCTCTCAAAGCAACACACACAAACAACACAGTGCAGCCTTGCTGGAGGCAGGGAGACCGGGCATCTTCTAGAGAAAGCATGGGCAGGAGAGCCTGGGAGGGGAGGTGGAGGTCATCTGTCTGCTGGGAAGAGAACTCTCCAGGACAGCATGTGTTGGCGCAGTGGGGGACACAAGGCAAGGACTGGCACAGGGGCACTGCCACCTAGTGTCCCCAAAGCCTGATCTTTGGGACTCCGCCTGACAGTAGGAGCCTGACTGTGGTCAGAACCAGTTCCATCCTGGCCAGGGACAGCCGGGGCAAACTTGGCCACAGAGGCATCTCACTGTCTGTGGTTTCTTTAAAGACCTGAGGTGTCTGATAGTTTCATTTGTTCATAGCCTCTTAGATGGTGAGAATTGTAAAGAAGTGTCCACCTCCGCTAGTCTGACTCCTTTATTTTATAGATGTTTCAGAATGAGAGGTGCTCAGCTGGGCCACCTTGCCGGCTGGTAGCAGGGACGGAAGTGAGTCCTTGGTGTCCTGAATCTTGCCAGCAGCCTTTAATGAGCTGGCTTTTCTGACGGTCTCCTCTTATAAAGTGCTCAATTCAAATAACCAATTAAGTGTCTAGTTATGGATTCGAAATCAATGAGTTCCTGTGTTAACAATTTATTTTTTTGTTTGTTTTTTTTTGCTTTGTTTCCTGGCTTTTCTCCCCCCTTTTGCTCTCCCCACCCATTCCATGTCTGACTTCTCCCTTGTTTGGCCTCCTTGTCCTCGTGATTCTTTTACTCCATTCTGGGTGGTTGCTGTTTCTTTTTTCTCCTTTCTGAGCCCTCCTTCCTCTCCCCTCCTTTCCTTCCTTCAGCCCTCTCCCTTTTCTTTCTCCCTGTAGTTCTCACACACGCACAGGCGGACATGCTCACGCTCATGCTGGCTCACGTTCTCTCTAGATTTAGAGAGAGACAGAGACAGACTGGCTCCATCCTCTCCCCCTCAGGAGTGCTAAAAACCAGTCCATCTGCTGTGGATCTGCTTATTATTTGAAAGTTTGCCTTATGGAGCAAGAAGGAAGCTAGGATTCCTATATTTTCTCAGTCTCCTCTTTAAACACAGGGAAGTAGATGTTTCCCACCTAATAAGCACATTAATAAAAACTTGGCAGGGCACAAGGAAGCCATATTGACATTCTCCTTTTAGGGGAATTAATATAGTGCCTTTTGCAGATGGGCACTTAATGAATTTTTGATGACTGAAGCGATGATGCATGCTAGCTGTGGCTTCATCACAAGCTCACTGACTCCATGGACATCACTCTTCTTTCTTTGTGTTATCTGTCTATGTTGAACTGCAGAGATTTTGTCAAAAGGAAGAATGAGGTTAGAGCAGGTCAGTCAATAATCTTGGGGCTAAAGTTGGAGTCCGAGAGAGGTTCAGGGCTAGAACCCCAAACTTTCAGATCTGAGTGGCCATAACTATGGAGGCATGGGGTAGGCTGGGGAGGCAATGGTGTTCGGGCTTCGAGAAGGGGGAGCTTCCACCTAGGGCTCCTCCTAAGAATTCATTCTTTCCTAATGGCCCCCGAATGTAATTCCACTGGTAAGAGCTTCTCAGTGGTAGCTTCTATTCCTACCTGGACACACCAGAGATGACTAAATGCAATTCAAGTCCTGTCCTTCTTCCTTCCCAATCCTATCTCATGCAGATCTGATTTTGTACAGGGTCCCACACCTCACCAGGGAGCTCCTCAAACAGGCTCAGGTAATCTTGCATCTCCATTACCACTCCCACGCATGCCCACTCCTTCTTTGCAAGTCCAACTTTGCTGAGCCACTGATCTTCTTGTGCTATGACATGACATGAGGTTGGCTGTCTGCAGTCTGCCCTTGTCCGGTCTAGTCTGTCCCTCTGCAGGCCAGAGCTATAAGGGGTATTCCATTTGAGTCAAATTTCAGTTACAAGTTACAAGGCCTGCTCCCCAGCTTCCCACCACGACCTGGCTGTTCTTCTCCTTTGTGGTTCTCCTTCAAACCATGCGCAAGCCAAAAGCTGGGATTCACAAGGCTAAGGTTCTGGTAGGAACTTGGAGACATGCCAACTTCCAAACAAGGCTGGCAAGAACAGCCCTCCCTCCTTCACAGCAGGGCTCCATTTGGAAAATGCATATGAAGTCATTTGAAAAAGTATGGAATGCTCTAGGGAGGAAATATCTTTTTAGTTCTAGTCTTTAGGTCTTCGAGTTAGTGTTTTTACAGTTGGATTGATTGATGAGTAATGTTCTACATCCACCCTCCTCGGGAACCACAGATCACATTTTGTTGACTGGTGTTAGTAATGTCTTTGGATGCTATGGAATCAAATTCTTTTTTCCTTGGGGATTAAATCCAAAATATAGACCTCACTACCCCACTCACTCCAACTTCCTGAGATAACCTGCCTGCGTAGGTACCTTAGTCTGTTCGGGCTGCTATAATAAAATACGATGACTTGTGAATTTATTTCTCACAGTTTTGGAGGCTAGGAAGTCCTAGATCAGGGTGCCAGCATGGTAGAGTTCTGGTACATGCCCGCTTCCTGGTTCATAGATGGCCGTCTTCCCACTGTGTCCTCCCGTGGAGGAAGAGGTAAGAGAGCTCTCTGTGATCTCTTTTATAACTGCTCTAATCTCCATCACGAGGATTCCACCCTCATGACCTAACCACTGCCCAGGTGCCCGAGCTCCAAATACCATCACACAGGGGATTAGGTTTCAACACACAAACTCTTAGGGGGCATAAACATTCAACCTGTTCCAATAGAACTGAATTATTTGGGCATTTTCCTGGAGTGATGTAAAGGCATTCTTACTTTTCTGAAGGAGGGGCCAAGGAGTTGTAGAGAAAAGTGACATTGCCTCCCAAACCTCTCTGTCCCTTCTGGATGAGGTCTTTATCTAGGGCAGAGCTGCCCTCCTGGAGGGGAGCAAGTGAAAATGAGTAGAAAGGTTTGGGGATGTCACCGTGATGTCAGTGCCAGCCCAGGAATACAAAACATTCTGCCATGCAGCTTTCAGTCTGCATTGGAAAGGACCGTCGCACCTTCAGTGCTGAGAAACACGGCTGGGATGTCGTAAAACCATAGAGAGAGAGAGATGGAAGTCCTCTCAGAGGCCGGAATTCCAAGACTTCCTTTTACAGAGGAGAAAATTTTCGCCCAGAAAAGGAAAGTGGGCTGTTCAAAGTCACGCAGCTAGCTAGTGGCAGAGCTGGACAGGAGCCCAGCCCTCGGGTTCCCAGCCCAGCATGCCTTCTGCAGTGTTGGTGCCGCAGAGAGCCGGGGACGTGCGGCTGCAGGGGCACCTCACTGAGCATGGACTGCAGGCCCCGGCTGTCAGGGCTGCTGGGCAGCTGCTGATTGTATCCGTGATTCTGCCTTCTTAGAGGCAGAGGCCCTTGAGCCAACTTGTGCCCCTCCTAGGCCCACTGCTGCCCAAGGCAGGCTTGGGATTGCAGCTTTCCTTTGAAACAGTAGATTTGCTTGTTTTGCTCAGATTTTCCTTCTGCCTCTAAAAGGCACCCCCAAATAACCCTGTGTTCAGGAACAATATTCATTAGCTTAATGAGATGTAGTAGCTTCCCGTGGGATGGAAGAAGGGGTCTCTTAGTGAGAGTCCCCCGTTGTGTGCTCTCATGCACGAATGGAGGGGAGGCTCCGGTTGGGTGGGTGGCAGGAGGCCGGAGGTCTATTCTTAGCTCTGTTGCTATGTGATGTTGTGCAGGCCACTGAGGCTTCTCGTTCTTCCTGGTTCAATCAGCTCTCAGTATTCTGCCTCCTATGCCCCGCCTTGAGCATCACCAGCCATGTCTCTTCCAAGTGAGGTGCCTCAGCTGGGTGGGCTGGGGAGGGAACCCTGTAATATCTAGATGTATCAGTCAGAGTGTGGGTGGGAAACAAATACGACACTCAGATGAGGTAATTAAGGAGCGTTTAATAAAATAAATATCTTCGAAGGAGGTGAATTGGCCTGGGATACCTAATGGTCTGAGAGTCCCTCTATCTCCCCTTTGGAGGCCTTCTTATCCCTTCTAGAGAGGAGGCTCGGGGGCTGGGTATCTTCCCCTTCCTTCTCTAGATTCACTCTCTGGGCTCCTCTGTCTGCTGTGGTACGGAATGCAGCCCTGGGCCACCTTGCCTGCAGCCAGGCAGCAGGAGCCTGGTACTGGGTCTGATTCCCTGGTCCTGCCCACCGGTCATTGCTGGTTGGCCATATTTCTCCCCTGAGGCTACAGCTCCTGAGGGGTTGCTCTTTCAACGTAGCTGTCCCTCTGGGTGCTGGTAGCTCTTCCTTCCTGGGCTCCGTTTAGGACTAAGGATCTGATGAACACAGTGCTGTCTCCCTTAGGGAGCACAGAGTCTGGGGGAGGAGATATCTGCACTTACTGGGGATGACTGCTCAGTGAGAAAGGTCTGCAGTGACACAGCTTCCCAGCAGTCAGCAGAACGGCAGGGACAGAAGGCTTCTTAGAGGCAGAGGCCCTTGATTTGACTCTTGGCTAGATCTGGGGGACACAGTCAGTACAGACACTGTAGGCAGCAGGAACAGTGCATGCAGGGGCACCACTGAGCATGGGAGTGACAAGGTTGAAGAACTAAAAATTCTTTTTTATTGCAAATAATAGAAACTAAACGTAAAGGAGTTAAAGAGGAGAAAAATGAAAAAAAGAAATTTGTTTTCTCCAATATTTAAAAGGTCCAGAGGCTGCAGGTGTGGCTGGCTTCAGGCACCCACATGTAACCCTCAGGTTTCTGCCTCTCTGACTGTCTGAGCTTGCTGCTTCCTAGGCTCCTACTTCCTAGGCAGGCTTTCTCCGTTATGAAAAGTGGGGTGAGAGAGGTGGGGAAGCGGAGGAAGGGGAGTCGTTCCTGGAGTTTTAGGCTCATGTGTTCCATTTAACTCGTGAATCTAGAGAAAGACAGGTGCTTCTGTCCCAGTCCCCAGATGACAAATCTCATGAAAACATGATGCTGCTGGGGTCACTGGTCCTCTTAGCCATGGGGCGAGGAAGGACATGCTGTGGCAAGTTCTGAGCCCACGCCTATCCTTGGGCAAGTGAAGGCACAGAGTCAGCACTCTTGTACCACAGAGGGAAGATTCTCCCCAGGAAAAAAGGATTTTTATTCCCTGAAAAAGTGGGGGAAGACAGGGCATTCTGGGAAGACCAAAAATATAGCTCCAGTGGTCCATTTTGCTGGGTAGAGCTGGAGAGCAGAGGCCGGGTAATGACAGCTTCCCCTGTGGCAATGGGGAGCCCTCAAAGAATTTTAAACAGAGGAAAGACTCAGCCAGACTTGGGTTTTTGAGGTATAATCTGAAAAGCAAAGCTAATCTCCAATTAAAAGAAGAAAATAAGGAAAAACCATGTAATACTTCCTAATGCCAAAAAGAAATATGCTTGGAATGATCTGCCCTTTAAGTTTCCATGATCTGCTCTCTTTCCCAAACCCATCCTGGAGACCGGCTACATCATCTAAGCACAGAGCAGGATCTGCTGGTGTGTCTTTTCAAACTGCATTTGGTTCTCGCTTGCGCAGGGTCTGTTTCAGTCTGGGGCTTGAAGGCCAGGACCCATGTGTCTGATCGCTGGGCTGGGCTCGAGTTCAGCCGTCTCTACAGAGCTAGGAGTGTTTGGAGGCATATCCTGGCTGGGACACTGATAGGCAGCCTCCCCGAGCTTCTGCTTTCAGGCCCCCCTCCTGGTGTGCCTGTGAGTCACACCAGGGCTTTGTCATACTCAATGCAGGCCTAAGCCACACGATCTGCTCTCCTCACAGCAGGCAATTGGTCCTGACACTGTCTAATTGCAAAATCATTTTTCATTTGTCAAGACCCACCTGTCTCTGTGCAAAATAGAGACTGACAGTCGGGTGGGGGTGGACATGTATCAGTGCAGAGGCAGCAGCGACGTTCTGCTGAGTGACTGCTGGGGCAGAGCCTTCTAGAAGGCGATGCTGGGAGGGAGGGGGGCTAAGGGCTTAGACTCTGAAACGGGACTGCCTGGGTTCAGCTGCAGATACTGTCCCCGACGAACCGTGCGATCTTGGGCAGGTTGCTTAATTTCTCTAAGCTTCAACTTTCCTATCTGTAAGATGCAAGATAAGAGTACCTGCCTCATAGTGTGTGTGGATGATACAAGATGATTATACAGCTCTCAGCACAGTGCCTGTGTCAATAAATGTCAACTCTTATCAGTGTTCCATTTTTTCCCACCTTTTGATTAGATTCCTGTTTCGGATTAGATCTCTCTCTGCTGATAGATGTTATTCTCCTCGGGTACTGAACTGTCAGTGGGTGATTGGATTAGCTGGCCCAAGCCTGAAGAGAGGAGGTGAGAAGCTTTCTCTGTGACTGTGGCCTCTAGGGCACATCCTCATGACCAGACTTCCTTCTTACCATGAAATTCCCAGCCCGTTTGGAAGGAGTAGAGATAAATACAGAGCTGGAAGGGACATGTTGTTAATTTAATTTGCAGAAGTACTTGGTATACAAATATTTTTACAGGTTCCTTATTTATTAACTCAGGCTACAGGTTGCAAACCTCAATATTTTAATGTATCTCCTCTCCTGGGGTTATATACAGTGAAAACATATGGCTTATTTATCTGACAGAGAGTTTTTAGGACAATATGTATATTTTTGGATTCTAGTTTTCTGGCCTTAGGGAACTTCGAAATGATCTTTCCTTTCCAGTTTGGACCAATGGAGAAGTAGGATCTCATTGTTGGAAAGATGGGGATCAAATTATTAGCATTTTTTAGTGATAAAGTAAAACTGGAGAACAAGACTTGACCCGTGGTCACAATGAGGTGTTCTGCGGGTTTTAGCTCTGAATTAAATTTGGCCATGTGGTCGGAGGTGGGGGTGGATACAGCTGGCCTCTCGCATAGGGTGGAGTCTCTTGCCACATGGACGAGGAGGTGGGGCCTCTATGCCCTTGGCCCACACCAACAAATCCAGAACCCAATCTGCTCCTTCCCAGGGTCCCCACTGAAGGAAGTGGCACAACTTGGCACCCATCTGCTGGAGCTGACAGCCTTCCAGCCTCTCTGTCCTGCCATGTCTATCTCACGTAAACCATTCCTCAGCCCTCTGCTACTCTGACCTGATCCTAGCCATCCTTGTTTTCTGTTTGGCCAACCTCGACACCTTCCCAGCTGCTCTCTTTGCTCCCCTGCTCACCACCATAGTTCCTCCACGCAGCAACTAGAGTGATGGTTTAAAACTACCCTTCACCTTATTTTACTCCTCCACTCCAAACTGCTCATGGTTTGCCATTAGAAGCAAAATCTAAGCCCTTCACCTTTGTCTTGGAGGCTCTTCATGATGGCCACTGCCCACTTCCCTGATCTTATCTCCTCCTGTCCTCTCACCCCACTCTCATTCACACTGCTTCAGCCACTGTGCCCTTCTTGGGGTTGTGTGGGCACTCCAAGCTCACTCTTGCCTCAGGGCCTTTGCAGAGGCCATTCTCTCTTTGGTGCATTCTCCTCCAGGATCTTTGCCACATCATTGTATCCAAGTCACTGCTCAGCTGCTGTCTTCTCGGAGACACCTCCCCTGACCACTCACTAAAGTAGCTGTCCTCTGCATCACAATCTTTTCCTTTATCTCACTTATGTCACTTGTCACTGCTTGCCATTATAGTATGCATTTGTAAATGCATATTTGTTTAGAACTTTGATTTCCTACTATTTCCCCAGAGCCTAACACAGGGCTGGACATCAGGTAGGAGCCCAGCAGATGTGCACTGAGTGTATCAATTCTGTCTCCAGGAAAGTCTGAAATGGAAAACCCTGAAGGGGCTGAATGACACCTGCTCAGGTCCTTCTTCCAGGCTCCCTGCTCAGTTCAGCCTCTGTTCCCTCGTGTCACGAAGACAGGAGAGAGCTCATTCTCACAATGCTCCAGAGAGGCTGCTTAGCACTGTGGGCATTATCACTGGTGCCATTTTACAGATGGGAAAACCGAGGTTTAGATTAAATCGCTTGCTCTAGGTTGTAGGGGTTTGCATGTAGCAGAGCCCTAATTCCATTTTATGTCTCCATGCTCTTTGCTTCTCCATTCTGTTGCCTTTTGGGTTCAGGTACTGGTAGATTTTCTTCTCTTTTAATCCTCACCACAACCTTATGAGATGCCCATTTTGCAGCTGAGAGAGCTAGAGTTCAGACGGTTTACGTTTCTTTCCCAGAGTCACTCAGCCTGAAGTGGTACAGCAGAATTTGGAGTAGAATAGCTTGGCTCAAAGCCTTTGCTTTCCATCATGCTCCACCCCATGGCGTCTCCTTTGGAGGCAGAGACCGCCAAAGGGTACAATGATGCCTACAGTTATCATCGTGACGATCAGTGGGAGGAACAGTGGGGGCTCTGGAAATGTAATACAAGAGAAGGAGAAGAAGAAAAGAAACGACAGTGGAGGCACTTTGGATTTTTTTCTTGGCTGCAGTAGACCCTGTGAGTAAAACCTGAACAGGACGTAATACCTCTTTAGACTTTGTTTTATTTAACTGTCTACCAGCAGGGTTATGTGGATGAACGAATTAATGAGAGAAAACCCCTTAAAAATGCAGGTTTTAGTCTTCACAGGTGTGACAAGCTGCTGTTTGTTTTGCCTTAACTGAATTGAACCACTTAAAAATATTTTCTTTTTTGGTGACATGATATACAATATAATAATCTAGAAAAAAGCAACTCCCCAGATTTGGTTAATTTATATCATTCCTCAACTGAATAAAAGTGGACTTTTCTTAAAACGTGTGTGATAAAGCATCTGTTGGGAAAGAAGTATGGGCCGTAAATAAGCCACGTCCATCCTTCCCCCCAACCCCTGACAACCTTAGGGAGGGCATCTTCTCCTCTTCCCACTATTTCTCCACTGATGAAGGAAAAGCTGAAATGTAAACATATATGGTTGCTCATTTATTTTGAGAGCAAAAGCTCATTCTCCCCACTGCAAAGGCAGTCTTGGTTTCATCACTTTTTCTGCAGATGAGGCGACATATTGTATAGAAGTTGAATACCTGGGTTTGAGTCCTGGTTCTTTTGCTTTAGGCTCTCCCGCTACTTAATCTCTCCGTATCTCAGTTATCCATCTACAATAAGGGGATTATAAGAGTGCCTACCTCTAAGTGTTGTAAAGATGGAATAAAATACTGTGTATAAAACTATTCTACCTGGCACATATTACAGGCTGAAAATGCAATTCTTAACAACAATAGTAGTAACAGTAATAATGATCATAATAAAAGATAATAAGACATTTTTCTTTGAAGTTAAGTCATAAGTGGTTAGTTTCATTTTATACTTTAGAAAATTAAGACTTCTGGCCACAAGTCAGAGATGACTCCAAGAATGAGAACAAGACTCCTATGTCCTGGGTAGGGAACACACACTCTCAGCTCCATGGACTCACCTTCTCTTGCCTGGGCTCATTCCCATCACTAGGGAATCAACGAAAGGTCTGTGGATTTATCCCTGGTCAGAAGAGGCAGAGGACTTGGACACTCTCTAAATTGTAAATGAGAAGAACTTAATGAGTTTGTAACAAATACAGACGGTATTGATTTCTCCAACTAGACATATGGTTTCCGGAATCAACATGGAACAAAACAAGGTGGCATGTCCACTCCCCACTAGAGTCTCAGAGGTCCCCTCTTCCACTAGCCATTGCCCTTTGATTTGTATAAATGGCTGGCAGAGGAAGGAAATCCACAGGCCAAATCCTACAGATTCAAGCTATGTACTGTACCTTACCACACTTCCTCCAGCAAAAAACAGAAACAAAAACAAACCCCTATCAACTGGCTTAGTAAATGAGGATTCAGAAAGAGACACAATTTTCGTGTAACATAAATCCTGCCCTAATTGTTTCCATCTAATTCAAGAAGGAACTTGACAAATACAGCAGGAAGTGAATGCCCATAGAACTACGCTTATCACTGAATTAAGTACTTTCACAAAAGAATTTCTTGATTACAAAGTACTTGCATACATGTTTTCTTACTTGGCGTTTTATAACAATTCTGTGAGATGAGCATGGTAGGTGTTATCACAGTTTTATAGATGAGGAGACTGAAACTCCAAGTGCTAAGGGATGTAGCCAGAATTTCACATTTGCAGAAAGAAAAACAAGGACCCAAGCCCCAGTCTTTTGACTCCGTGTCTAGTACCCTTTCTGTGACGCCATGCTCAGAGCAAGTAGAAAAGTCTACTTGCTCAAGGTCATGAGTAGCTGAGTTCTTGGTCCATTGCTCCTTCCAGCACTCCACTTCAGTTTTAATTCCTTTAGAGCCATTTTTTTCTGAAAAAGTCAACTGTTCTTTACCTTAGCTTAAAATTGTACTTCCTAAATCTCAGAGGAGAAAGGAACCTATGGAAATCCATCTCCTTGTCTATATGTAGTTTGACCTTCAGTGACCTTCAGATGGAAGCTAGTGGTTCAAAAACAGTTCTCGGTTCTCTGTAACTGACTCTTCCTTTTTATGACCCTGGGACACTAACGCAATCCACTTGTTCTAAATGTTATGTTCACAGTCCCCGCCATGATCCTTGCAGAGATGAGAACTGTGACTACTGAATTCTTTATGAAATTTATCGGGGTTATGAGAATGTTCAGTCGGGACCTCCGTAACCATCTACTCAGGCGCCATAATCCCTCTTCCTTCTACTCATCCTCATAGGAAGTACCTCACAACTGCTTGCTCATTTTTTTTTCTCTCTTCTTCAGACATTGGGTCAGTTATTTGCAAGGGCTGGTGCACTTTTAGAGCAACATAATCATCGTAAGATCTCTGGCCTAGAGCCTTGATTCTTAAACATTAACGGTCCTGAGACTCGCTAACGGACCTTGTTAAAATGCAGATTATAGGCACCAGCTCTTGAGACTCTGGTTTGGGTGTTCTGAAGTTGATATCTGCAGGATGCATTTTGGATGAGCTCCTTCAAGGATTCTGATGCAGGTATAACTTGGAAAACAGCTCACGAGCTGAGCAGTAATTTTAAATGATTGCAGAGATAGGCATGGATTCTGCCACACGGCAGGACCCAATGCATACTATGTGACCAGGTGAGTATATTGTCCACTTCAGAATGTATTTTTCTTAAAGTGACTTTTCTACCACTACTAGGCATAAACAAGATTATTTTTTAGAGTAGGCAGAGGGATTGTTCTGAAGATCCTCTGCTGGGAAAACAGATTTGATCACCAGCAATATGTTAAGTTCTGTAAAGAACGGCTTAGGACATGGTCCAATAAATAATAGGCTATGCAACTCACTCTAAAATGCAGTACCAAGATGTACAAAAAACAATTGCAACCCTCAGGGGATTCTGCCACTCACATTGGAAAGATCACTAGCCATATTGCTGTGACATTTCAGAGAAAGGAGCAATCATATTCAGCTGGGAGGTCTTGGAGCATTTTGCAGAGAGAGAGGATGTGGCTGAGACTTCTGGGCTGAGTCTAATTTGGGTAAGTGGGAAAGGGGAGGGCGTTTCAGGTGATGGTATATATTGGAGCAGAGCATAACTGTGAGAAAGCAGCTCTTCTACGGATAGTAGTGAGTTGGTTGGCATGGTCAGAACTTATGAAAGCAGGGAAAGGGACAATAGCTAACGTACAGAGGTTACATGTATATGTAATTTTATTTAATTCTCACAACAGGTCTCCAGGGAAGGCAATACTGTTCATATGGTATGGAAAGAAGTTCAGGAGAAAATTAAATAGTTCACGATCACAGAGCTAGCTCAAGGCAGACCTGGGGTTTGTACCCAGCTCCCGTGAACGCCAGGCCTGAATGCCGGAGAACTCACCCTACCACCCCTTCCCCGGTAAAACTGCTGGCGAGCCCTGAATGTCAAGCTTAGGGTTTCATGCCCAAGCTCCAGACAATGCCTGTCTTGAAAAGAAGGGTCTGGAGGCCAGGTTCCATCCCAGAAGTCTATCCAGGTCTCTCTCTCTATCCTTGGTATTTCTTCTGGAACTGCGGCCCTGAAGAAAACTACAACCATACTATTTGGACCTGTCAGACCCTGTTGGCTTTTTGTTGTGTGCTAACAAAATGTCATGGGCAAGCAGGTGGAGAGTTTTGCAGATTCATTCTTCAGTAGCAATTTTCTAATTAATATTGTCACCACATGGCCCAGTTATGTTGCAGGAGCAGGCAGGTGTCAGCAGTGTGTGCCTGAGTGTGTGTGTGTAGAAGTGGTTGATAAATCAGCAGATTTTCCATGTGAACAAAGCCGGGATCTCCAACTGACATCTTAATTCTAGGACTCAGAAAACCCAGAGCAGGGATAACGAAATGTCCTGCCTGTAAGTAGCAGGCTAAGAAACTCCTCAGCTCCACGTGACAAGAGCGACCATGCTGACATCTCTGGTTATGGATTTTCAGCAGGAATTTTGTCACTCTCCTGTGTAGGAAGTAGTAGTGGTGGCACATTCTTGTCCAGTAAAGAATCTGGTCAGACAGTTCCCAGACAAGCAAACAGGATAGAGGTGGCATGAGGGTGACTCTAGTTTTTCAATAATATGTGTTCCTTATTTTGTAAATGCAATATCAATTTAGGCAGAAATTTTTTCTTCCTAAATTACACAGCATTTTCCCATGTCATGTAATCCTCACAGGGGTCCTTGGAATCAAGTCTTTATGATCAACTCCATGTTGCCAATGAGGAAACTAGGGCTCAGAGACATCAAATATTTCGGCTGAAAGCTCAGTAAAAATTAATGAGTTTGAGAACCACTAGAACCCACATTTATGTTCTTATTTATGTTCACCCATTAGCCTATTCATTTATGCTTCCACGCATTCATTCATTCATTCATTCATTCATTCAATGTTCATTGATCACCTACTACATTCCTAGCATTGAGTTTGGTTGTGGAGCTCCCAAGATAAAAATGTGGAGTACTCTGAGTTCCTTGAATAGAGGGCTAATAAAAGAAAGAGCAGGTCACTTATTGGCTCTTTCTTTGAAACTGTAATTGGTGTGATTTCCACTAACATTTAAATCCAAATAAGCAATATTAGGAACCCATTAGTCTTCCGGTCAATTCTCCAGTCTCTATCACCCTTGCTTATTTATCTGCACACTTCTGGGTGTTCTGTTACCTGCCCTAGGTCAATATTTGCCTCAGTTCAATATTAATTACTTCCTGGATGCATGCATTTCCTTTACCTTGGTTCCTAAAAAGAAAATTTTAAGATGTATTTATGCATTGAGTCGACATCAGATCATTTTTCAGCATGAGTCATCTCCTCAAAGGTTGTCCCTCACTCCTTTTTTCCTAACCTTCATGGAAAAGATGATTTAATTCCAGATCGTCAGAACTGCAGCCCTATAGGATGAAACCTGCTTTTCCCTCCTCCATGCCCCCTCTGCAGTGAGGCTGTACCATTCATATCACACAGTGCCTTGGACTGTAGGTATGTGCCTACATGTTCTATCTTCTTTATGAGATGGTAAGTTCTCTGAGTGACAGAATCATGATGTATTCATCACTGCGTCCTCTACAGAACCTAGCACGTTCCAAGATCTGTTAAAAGTGCTCAAGAAATGTTTACAAATGGAGGTCCCAGACTGACAAATCTCGTCTCTTTAAAAGACTTGTTCTCAGGAGTACAGTAGGTGATGGCCTAAGTGCCCTCCACTCTAAGGAGTGCTGTCTCGACAGCGACTCCAGCAACCACCACCTGATCCGATGAGCTTCTTTTCATTAACCCACAATCTTCCCGTTGCCAAGCACTTCTTTTTCTCTCTCCCATGTTACTTAACCATTCTTGGGCTCTCCAGGCTCTTTGACGAATAGAAATGTTCCTACTTGGAATTAAGCTGGAATCTTTGGTCAGAGCATCTTGGTAACTCATCAGGCCACATCTGAGGTTTACACTGGTTATGTGGTGTTTTTTTCTGTTTCTACCAGAGGCACTTTGCGTGGGTATTGAGTGTATCCTTAATAGAGCACTCAGAAACCTGGTCAAGATGAGAAAGGACACTGATGCCCCATAGTAGGAACAGAGAATCAGGGAGAGAGTGGAATGTGAACCTCTATATTCAAATCAAAGACGTGGATGAGGCTGGGGATCCACGACTGCTGCTGCCCGGGGATGGAGTGGGGATATTTGACTTGGTTAGGCAGGGTCAGGATTTTTATCACTGAAGGCTCAGGCTTCTCTGAAGGCAAAATTACAAAGTTATTGGGAACTATCATAATGGTTTACTCCAATTTATGGATGTGTTTAGTCAGCCCCTCATCCTCCATGAGTATCCAAAAGTGAACAGGAGCTGTCTATTTGGAAAAGCAGCCATTTGTTCTGTAAAGGTGTCTCTTCTTTGGGAAAGGCTACCACAGAGGTTATTGGGGTTTACCAGGTATTAAGAATTTACCTGCATCTTAGGCTGTGTAAGGGAAGCTGATCTAGAGAAACCAATTATGCTAAAACTTTGGAAAATACTGACCTGTAGCTGGGTCCCACAGAGCAGTTTTGTAGTGCTGAAGGAATGGAGAGCTGGACATGGGCTTCGCTCTTCCAAGGACTTCTGTTAGATTCGATCAAGCTACTTAAGCCTCGCATCCTTCTGTTTCCTCCTCTGTAGAGAGGACACACCGGTTTCTAAATATTTAGGTTGGTGCAAAAGTAGTTGCAGTTTTGGCCATCACTTTGAATGGAAAAACTGCAATTTCTTTTGCACCAATCTAATACTTATATATCTTTGGGACCATATAGGCAATGTTATAAGAATAAGTGTTATTGAGGTGTAGGGTAATAGTGAGGTAAACTGGAGGGTTCAGGACGTGTACAGAGACTCAAAATAAAAACAATTCAATCCACCAATTTGCAATCTCTATTCTAAAGTGTTGGATCTTCTCCTGGGAGAAAAAGTAATATAGAAGTTCTGGGTATTGTTATCATCAATACATACCCAGTCAATAGAATTATTTAAATGCTCCTGTGGATAGAGGCCCATACTGGTTTGTGCTGCTGTAAAGGAGTACCTGAGACTGGGTAAGTTATAAAGCAAAGGGATTTATTTGGCTCACAGTTCTGCAGGCTGTGCAAGGAATATGGCACCAGCATCTGCTTCTGGTGAGAGCTTCAGGAAGCTTCCATTCATGGCAGAAGGGGAAGGGAAACTGGTGTGTCACATGGTGAGAGAGGGAGCAAGAGAGAGAGAAAAGAGAAGTGCGATGCTCTTTTAAATAACCAGCTCTCACATGAACTAATAGAGTGAGATCTTATGTATTATATATTACAGTGGGGAAGGCACCAAACCATTTATGAGGGATCTGGCCCCATCACCCAAACACCTCCCACTAGACCCCACCTCCAACACTGGGGATCGAACTTTAACATGAGATTTGGAGGGGTCAAATATCCAAATGATACACATACTGTGTGCTGCTGAAGAAAACAAAATAATTTTATGATATCATCTCTATTGTTGAAGATTTAAGTATTTGGTCTAACTGCATAGACAGATGTCCATCCATCCATCTATCTACCCCTCCCTCCCTCCTTCCATCCATTCATCCATCCTCCTATTCAAGAAATATTTGTCTAACATCCAGTGTGTGCCTACTTCAGGGTTGGAACCCCAAGGTCGGTTTACAGTGGTGCACAAAAACACAGGGTCCCAGTCCTCCTGGAGGTTGTATTTATTAAGCCCTGTAAGAGAGCCTGGAGGACATAATAAAGGCTAAAATGTGGACCCTGGCCTCAAGTTGTTCATCTGTTGGCGGGACCCCCACTCCTGACATGCAGTGGTAGTTGCCGGAGTAGAGGCGTGTGGCAGCAAAGAGAATGAGAGGTTATTCCCCTAGGAAAAGATCAAGGCGGACTTTGTAGACAAAGTAAGGTTTCATGAGTCTTTAGATTTTGATAAATAATGCAGTTTCTGGACTAGTGGATACAGGTGAGTGTTAAGGGAAGAAGATATGTGAGGGTACCGGGAGTGAAAGAGGAGGAGATAAGGTTGTAGCACCATGTGACTAAAGTCTGACCCGAGATATGGAAAACGGGCTGGGAGACAGGTAGTGGACATCCGACATGTCTTATTAAGGAATTTGCTTGTTATTTCTTATTATCAAGGAGTCATGAAGCATTTTTGGCTGGAGTGACATGATCAGGCTCTGGCAACAGCTTCCCTCCTCTCCCACCTTAAAGAGACTCTTCATTCCCCATTCTCCTCCGTTTTTGTTTTTTTTTTTTCTCCTGCCTCCATGAACAAGTGTCCCTGCTTTTCTACCCCACAGCCTGAGGATGGCTCCTCCATATAAGAAACTTTGAGCTTGTTCCTTCAGGATTCTTCTGTTATGTTTCTTCATCAGAATCTTTCTCTCCCCTGCATTTTCCAAATGTTCCTACGTGGCTGGACCCTTCTTCCATCTCTATAAACGTATGTGTTCAATTTCCCCTCCTAAAATCAAAATGAGACACCTTCTCTAGCCAGGCCCAGAGCAGGTACTTCAGTTAACGATCATGGTTATAACGATTGCCGTTCCTGCGAACCACTGCCTTATCTTGTCCTTCGGTCTCACTTCATAGCCATCTGCTTACACTTTCTCCCCACTCACTGATTCTTAACCCCTTGCAATCTGGTGTCGGCCTCATTCCCCAGCAGGATCTGGCCTGTCCTCCTGATTGCCACATGCCTTGGCCCGTTCTCAGCAATCACGTCCCCACCCCTCTGCTCTTCTGATGTGCTTGAACCAAGAGATTTCCTGAGCTTCCTCCAGGTTAGGTTGATTTTATCACCCTTCATGTGTGTCCCAGAGACCCCGTGGGTACCACAGCCCACTCTTCTTGCCATGTTTGCCTGAGATTGCCTGTGTGGTTGCTTTGTGCTCCTCAAAGGCCAGGACGATACCTCCCTCACTTTGGATTCCCAGTTCCTGGAATAACCAGTACCTAGGGCTGCCTGCTGTGACAACCACTATCCACCAGGGGCATTCACATCAGACACGTGGCTATTCTGAATTGAGATGTGCCGTAAGTGTGAAATATACATGAGTTTCAAATATTTAGCACAAAAATGTAAAATATCTCATGAATAATTTTCAGTAAATTACACTTAACATGATTATATTTTGGATATACTGGGTTAACTAGAATATGTTATTAAAATTAATTTCACCTGTATCTTTTTACCTTTTTAATGTGACTATGAGAACATTTTAAAGTACATATGTGGCTCCCATGATGGTTGTGTTGGAATTGCTAGCCTAGAACATTGCTGGGAAAAGTAGGTCTAAAACCATGGTTGCTGAGCTGAGTGGAGTTGAGTTGGGTGGTGCCCTTTGTTTTGAGCCTCCGTTCCCGATGTCGGTGGTGAGCCCATTCCTGGTTCTCCCGCCTCTCTGACCACTCTTTTTCCGCTTTCATCTCCTGCCTCTGATTACTGGTCACTCCCAGATCTGCACCTTTATGCAGCCCCTGTGTATCCAGCATGTTAAGGTTGAGCTAAGAGGGTGAATAAACTCACAAGACATATTGATATTTTAAAAGCAAAATGAATGAAATTAAAAGAAAAAGGAAGGCGTCGCTAGCACATGGCAAGCGTTAGCCATTGAAGGCGTCTGTGGCGAGGTGACCTTTCGCAGGAGCTCCTGAAGGCGAGACACACAGACTGGCAGGCTGGCAGGCACAGCCCCTCCACCCACTTACATAAAGGCTTCTGTGAAATGGAGAGCAGTATTTAAAGTGCATGGAAGGTCATGGATTTAAAACTGAGAGACCTTGAAATCTAGAAGAGTTTGCTTTCGTAACTGCCTTCCTTGGCCTCTCCAGGATGGGAACAGCAGTGCTGCAGGGCTGGCAGGGAGGCCGAGGCCTGGCAGCGCCAGGACCCAGAAACAACTTCTGTGCCTTGAGCTCCCAGACCCTTGAGTCCTGCCTCTGGAGAAAGCGGCTGCCAGCAGCCAGTGCAGCTCCAGGCTGGGCGGAGTCCTTCTCGGCCTGAACGCCGTCTCTCTGTTTTGAGTGCTGCAGCACATGGTGGTCAGAATTAGGAAACATGGGTTCTCTTACTGCTACCTCAGCTTGCCCTGAAACTGATGAAGTCCCCTAACTGCTCTGTGCCGCGGCGTGAAAGCCGTTTCCTCTGCCTTCTCAGAGCTGGGGAAGATGAGTGATAACATAATGAAAAGGAGTCTGAGATGCTCTAGGAAAACGCAAGCCCCTAGGTAGAGCTTTTGTTGCAGTTTATTATTTTAGAGATGAAATCTTTATCACCCAGGCTGGAGTGCCGTGGCATGACCATGGCTCACTGCAACCCCAAACCCCCACACTCAAGCAATCCTTTTGCCTCAGCCTCCTGAGTAACTGGGAGCACAGGTGTGCGCCACTGCACCTGGCTAATTTTTAAATTTTAATTTTTAGCTTTTAATTAATTAATTATTAATTAATTTTGGAGATGAGGTCTTGCTATGTTGCCCAGGATGGTCTCAATGTTGCCAGGCTTATGTGATCTGCCTGCTTGAGCCTCGTGAGTAGCTTCGGATTACAGGTGCGTGCCACCGAGCCCTGCACTAGATAGAGTTTTGTTATCAGGCAAGCTGGAAAATAGTTAACCAGGTTAGGGTAATCCCCAGCTCTGTTTGCCCCCAGTCAATGGCAGGGCTTAGATGAGTTAAATAATGGTATTACTAGCTAACACTTACAGGGTACATCCCTTGTTCTGGTCCCCTTGCTGGCTAGATGCACCTGTGAGCTGGACATTAATGATGGCACTATACTAATAAGGAGGCTGATGTTAAAAAAGTGCACAGGGAAGAAGCAGAGCTGGAGCCTGTGTGTCTCATGCTCTTTTCGCTGTTACCATACACAATTCTCTGGGAAGCTAGGGGCCCCAGAGCTCTGTTAGGGGCTTAATTTTTATTTAACAACGATCTCTTCCAGCCTGATTTTATGTGGCCCAGGAACTCTTCTGATTTCATAGGTAGATGGTAAGTGGTCATCTCAAACATTTAAGGGCTCAATTACATTCATACATTTCCAGTAAGGTGAACTGGACAGGACTATTTCAACCCATTTCGCAGATGGCACACCTGAGGCTCAGCATGGTTAAGTGTCACATTCAAGGTCACCCAAGGAGTGACTGATCGGGCTGAGTGTCTGGACTCTGAGCTGTGACCACTGAAAGGAGCTGTTGCTTCCCTCTGCAGAGGTTTGAAATTGAGTCGGGGTACCAGAGGCAAGCTCCCAGAACAGAGGCTCCGGCTCTTCCCAGGCTGCCCTGAAGGCTGGGGAAGGGAGAGGGCTGGTGCCTCCCGCCCTAAAACGTGCCATTTGCCTGCATGCGTCCTGGCGTAGTGGTGCCGTCCTGTTCTCCCGTGCTGTCCCTCAGCATGAGTCTTTCCACGGGTGGAGGACCCATCATTCAGGATTGTGGTGGCGTAGAAAGAAAACACACGGGAGCCTTCTGTGTGGCGTCACTGGCATGTTACTTAGCTTGAAAACCGCCTGGAAACAGGTGATTCATGATGGCCTCTGCTTCCAGGCACGATCACAGCAGGATCCCAGGCAGCCTGCAGAAAGGGAGAGTGTACTACTGCTCTTCATGGACTGGGGGAGGATGACTTCAGTACCTCAGGGTAGACGGTCCTTTATATCGCAGCTGAAATGAAAGAGGAAAATGAGAGAAAATGGGACTCTCTCCTGAAGCATTTTAAAGGAAGTGGTGGAGAGTGCCTGCCTTGGGTGGCTGGCACCGAGCAAGACTTTGGCAACAACTGGGGTGGGCAGCAGATGGGGGAGACAAGGCCCTGGGGCTGAGGGCACGTACACGGTGGCTGAGGTCAAGACTTTGTGGAAGCTCTTTCATTCTGCAGACAGAGAAACTAGGTTTCTCAAGTGGTGGATAACCCTGACTAAGTCACAGGCCAGGTCAGAGGGCTTAGTGATCGCTCCTTCTTCCTTGTTAGACTCAACTAGAATGCTCTTCTGTTCACTCTTGGACGACAGAGTCCTTGTCCTCCAGATCTCAGCTCAAGTAGCACCTCATCCGAGAGACTGCCAAGCGCTGCGTCCCTGTTGGTCACTCACTCTCTACACGTCACCCTGGCTGACTCTCCTTATATTACTTATCTCTGACTGAGTCTCATTTTTTTACTTACTTGTTTATTTTCTGTAATTTCCCATTGGAATGGGAATTCCGTAAGAACAAGATCCAGTCTTTTTGCACCCCATTATATTCAGCATCCCAAACAGTCCCAGTCACGTAGTAGGTGCTTCACAAACATCAGTTGAGTGGATGGATAGTCAGGGAAGTAAGCTTTCGGTGAAGGTGACATACGAGCTAGGTCTTCAAGCATGGGTAAGACTTCAAAGGAAGGGTGAGAATGTGAGCAAAATGGGTCATAGGGAATAAAGAAGTCATTTGTGTGAGCGTGTTTGTGGTGGGGTAGGAGCCCATGAGTAAATCAGATTGGCTGACTCAAGGGATTCTCTAAAGGGAGCAGTGGCAGACAGGGCTGGGAAGGCAGATCTGAGCTTGTTTACAGGGGCTGCGAGTGCCAGGCTAAGAGGTGCCACTTCTGTCCTGCGGACAATGGGATCCACTGAAGGTGAGTAAGGTGGGGAGGTGCCTGGCCATTTGGCCTCAGCATACAGGTGCCTGAGATTGAGAGAGCAGCCAGGGACCTCTGCATCACAAGTTGGTGACCCAAGAAAAGGAGGTCTTTGCCTCTGTGAGTCCCTAAAAGCCAGGCTGGAGCCCTCTGCTTGGGAGCTGTGTTTCTCTGCCACAGTGTCAGTGCCCTAGCAGAGTGCCCGAGGGGAGGGGCAGGAGGCCCCTTGGATGGGCTGGCACTGCGCCCCTGCTGCTGTCAGAGTGACTCAGATCCCCTCCTGGCACCAGCCTGCTCAGGCAGTGCAAGCTGTTCCTTTGGCTCCTGGAGACTGGGCTGGTTCTTTACTTCTATCTCCCCTAGGACTGAGGCCAGGGAGGAGGGGTGCGGATTTCTGTGTTTCCACCCTGTTCTCTTCTCCCAGCACAGGGGTGCGAGGGGAGGAAGTGGAGGCTGCAGTGCTGGGCTCTGGGTTCATTCCCTGTGATTTCTCTGGGCTGCCCCGTGTCCTGCTCAGCACATACACAATGGGACACCAGGTGTGCTGGACAAATGACCAGGCAATGTGGTACTTGAATGCAAGGGTTTCCTGAAAAGTTACCGTCAAAAACTGGGTCAGGTGGACACATGCAGATGGAGCATCGGCAGTGACTTCCTCCAAGTAACGACATGCCCTAAGATTGTTCAGCACAGAGAGGACTTAAGCCACAGAAGGTTTGTACAGCACTTTACAGCTTACAAGATCTTTCCACATCCTCAATGTCAGTTATTTCTTACAGCTGTCCTGTGAGCAAAGTGGCATTTCTATTTTTTTTAGTTTGAAGTTCAGAGATGTTAAGCCACTTGCTAAATGTCACATAGATATTCACAGGCAGAACTGAAAACCCTAACCTGGGTCTCTGGGTTATTTATAAGAGTTTAAATGAACCACACCGTACACTGTGCCCCTTCTCCTGGACTCTTAAACATTAGCATTCATCTTATGTTAACCCTTCCTTGGAATGTCACTTGCTCACAGGATGAACTCAAATAACCATTGCAGCCTCAGGAGCCATCAGTGTTTTCAAAGAGATAATATGTAGGTGAGTAAACACTGGGGAGTACCTACAGTTGACCATGATGGACCGCTCATTGACCAAACATTTCCAGTTACTCCTGTTCATCAGCTGTTGCCAGTTGTACTTAGCCTGGCATATTATTTTAGGTTAAACCATATGAAACTGTCATTTTGGGTGGTCAAAAATAGTCACATATTGAAAGTATTTTAGGGTTTGACCTAATATATCAAAGATACTAAATACACGTGTGTTATTTAATTTGAGAGGAACTAGAACATTTGGGAGTTCAAATTTTCAAAGCAGACTCAGCTTCCTCAATCTATGTCATGGAGTGAATACCAACTCATGGCATTGTTGGGGGATCAGTGAGATATCGTGTCTAAAAGAGCATACCTGGTTTAGTGCCATGAGATTATCTCTAAATTAGCTTTATTTGAATTGGCACAAGCTCTGACTTCAACGTTGAAAGGGGCTAATAGTTGCCCTCAAGAGGCTTATAGTTTGACAGAGACCATTCAGACATGTCCGTCTAGAAAAGATGTCAGGCACTCCAGAGTCTAGTGCTTGGACATGGATAGTGTTATGACCACGGCCCCAGAGTCAAAATGCCTTGGCTGGAATCTTAGTTCCGCCACTTACTTGATCTGTGACCTTGAGCAATTTAATCATTTCTCAGCCACTTAGTTTTCTCATCAGTGGAACAAGAATAACAATATGCCCACTTCATAGAGCTGTGAAGATTCAGTAAGATAATGAATGCCAAGGACTTGGAATTGTTCTTGGCATGTAAAACGTGCACAGTCAATTTCGCTGCTACTATTATTATGATAGTATTATTAATATTCTTATTTCTCAAATGAGAGGGAGCATTAGAGTAATCTTTGCTCAGGATGGAATAGTCTTCTGCCCACAACCCTCAGTGTTAGGTTCTCAGCTTCTGAGAATGCTGTCATCTGTGGTCTCCAAAGTTGAGGACTACTGACGACAGGCCTGAGATGAGGAGTGCATCTGCAAATGCTTTACAGTCAGAAAGCAGATTTAGAAATTTCTAGGGAAACTATGCTCTCTGATGAGGTCTTGAGACCCTGGTAAGAATCTGGGGGTTGAAAGCCCCCATAATTATCCTTATCCACTCAAAGCATCTATTGTCCAACTTCCCTGGGTTAAGTGAGACTTCCCAGTAAAATTGCTCATGGAAGGGGAAACTCAGTGGATAGACCTTTCTTATCTCTGATTATATGAAAGGCTGTACAACTTTAAAGGGAGCACAGCCCACACAGGACTGCTCTCGCTTCTGATACCAGTTGCAGGTTCAGCAGTCCCCAAGACTATCCTTAGGTTTAATCATTTGCTAAAATGATTCACAGAACTTGCTGAAAGATGCTATACTCCTGAATATAATTTGTTACAGGGAAAATAAATGTTGAAATCAGCCAAGGGAAGAAGCACATAGGGTGGAGTCTAGGAACAATTCAAAATGTGGAGATACAGCTGGGCACAGTGGCTCACGCCTGTAATCCCAGCACTTTGGGAGGCAGAGGTGAGCAGATCACCTGAGGTCAGGAGTTCGAGACTAGCCTGGCCAACATAGTGAAATCCTATCTCTACTAAAAAAATACAAAAACTAGCTGGGTGTGGTGGAAGACACCTATAGTCCCTGCTACTTGGGAGGCTGAGGCAGGAGAATTGCTTGAACTCGGGAGGCGGAGGTTGCAGTGAGCCGAGACCACAGCACTGCACTCTAGCCTGAGCGACAGAGCAAGACTCAGTCTTAAATTAAAAAAAAATATATGTGAAGATCCCAGTTGTTCTCTCCATGGAGTCACTCTCGTGCCACCAATGTGTGACAATACACATGAGTATTGCCTGATAGGGAATCTCACTTGGGCCTTGAGGTCCAGAGTTTTTACTGGAGCTCCATCGCCTAAGTGGTTGACTTCCCGTGTGGCTCACCTCTGTCTCCAGTCCCTCAGGAAGGCAAGCTGATACCACATGATTCAAAGTGTCCACCTTCCAGCACATCGCTGCTGTGGTTCAGAACCTGCACCATAAATCACATTGTTACTCTGCCTGGCCCAAGGTCTCAAGCAACAAAGATAGTCCTATCAGTCATGATATTCCAAGGGCTTAGAGATCACCTCCAAGAAGTGGAGGACAGAACCAAACCTCTTTTTGGGAAAGGTTAGTTTGTTTACTACACAGGCCTTGGGTAGACTCTGGGGACACTGAGATAGTCAGTGACTTTGAGCTCCCATCCCAGGGAGCTCATAGTCTACTGGGAGAGGCAAGTTAGGTAACCAACACAAGTCAGCCAGTGTGTAGCTGTGTAATAGGCCATGACCACCAGAGGGCGCTGCAGCGAGGTTCTTGAAAGAGCAGGTGCAGCCTGTGAGGTCTACAGGGATAGTTTGGTGACGTGGGAATGGGGTTGGCCTAATTAGCAAAGTTTGTGTCATAAAGTGAGACTCACGTAACATTTCTAGAAGAGAAGTTCTTGACTGTTGACATGCTTATCAACTCCGCTGGCCCAGAGGATCTCCAAATCCAGCTTACCTCACTTACTCACTGACTTTGGGGTTTGGGTGGGTGCGTGGATGGCAATTAAGCCTCCTGGAAAAATTGGGAAGCTCAATATCTCAGTAATGGTTGAGGCAGCAGTGAGGCTGAGCAAAAGTAAATCAGTGATTGGGGACAAAAGTGTATAGACATGATTATGCAAACTATCAGAGATCTGTCCACAAACCACCCACCATTGCAGCCCTCACTCAGAAACTGTTCTCTTGATGATTACAGCTGCCACACAGGATCCGTGAGAGGGCATGGGCATTCTCCCCTTGCCTGCTTTTTGGAAGTTGCCTGGGTCCCTCTGGAGCAGGGGGAATAGAACTCTTGGATGCTCTTTGGCATTATTGCCTGCTTAGACAGTGCATGGTCTCCATCACCCTCATTCGCATCTTTCACCACTCCCAAGAACTTGCCTATTCTGCCATTGACCTCACCAGCAACACTTTGATGGAGACCTAAGCTAACCATCCTTTTCTCCTCCACTCATATGCATTTCATGGTCTATTACTGGCCCTCACATTCACTCTCCGGGTCCCTGAGGATGGGCAACTCCACCAAAATAATTCAGAGGGATGGCTGCACCTGTCAACTTGTAGAGACATAGCCTCCATGTGTCAATGGGGAACTATAAAGACCACGTTTCAATGTGGATCCCTGCCTTGGGAGCCCATGGTTTGATGCCCTAGGAAGTTTCACCACCTGACTTAATCCCACCATGAGGCCTCTTTTAGGGGAGCTGGGCAACACCTTTCTGACCCCAATCCTTTATTTGTTCAAGAAAAGCAGCAGACTCCTGCTCTCATCTCAAAGCACCAATATCAGCAGCCACCTTTGCCTTTCTTTTTTTTTTTTTTTTTTTTGGTCAGGGGGAGGGGTTCTGAATAGTTTTAGGTTTTTACATTTCATGCTTTTTCTTTTCAAAACACCTTTTTTTGTGTGTGCGTGTGTATCTCTGTATATGACCCAGGGCAGTAAGAAAAAGAAAACTTGGTTCATTCAATGTGTTGATATTCACTGAAAATTTTTCATAAACCTGGCACTGTTGGGGTACCGGGAACTTAAGTAGAAAAGACAAGGTCATAGTGCTTGAGAAGCCCACTGTCCAGTAGGGGAGGCAAACGTGTAAATGACTAACCAAGTGGCAAAATGGGTGATACTACCAAGGGGGAATAAACAATTTTTCAACAAGTAATGACAACCAGGGAAAGGTTCCCAGAGAAGGAAATGTTTCAAGCAGGCCTTGAAAGAACACCGGAGCTTCGCAGTTGGAGAAGAGAGAGAAGTTATTCTAGGCAACAGGAGCCACACAGACAAAAGCAAGGAGGTGTGGGAATGCATGGTGTGTTCATTGAGGACACAGAGGAGCCAAGGCCACCATCCAATGCCGCACCAGCTGTGTACTGCACAACTCCAGGAGAGGTGCGCAATCCTGACCGTGGTATGAATGGCGCAGCCTGGAATCATGCAGTATGGTAGCCTGACAGAGGGGACTCGGGAGAGATGGGGGAGGTGTAGTGAAGAATCTTGAGAAATTTCACTTTCATTTCATCTGCTGCCTCGGCTATCAATGAGCAACTGCTCAGCAGACATTGGCTGAGCAACCACTGAGTACTTGGGGTTTACCGTATCTCTGCCATTCTCATGTACTGCACGAGCAGGGGCTATTAAGAGCTGTCTGGTAATAATGAGCAGTGCTGTCCAGCAAAGGCCAGCACACTTCAGACCTGGCACACATCATTAGATGCACTTCAGTGACGGGGGATGGATTCATCGGTGGGCCTGAGCCCCCTCGGCTTCACATTGCGGATGTCTCAGAGCAGCGGGGGATCATGGTGGCCGTGTAGTTCTACTCTCTCCTTGTGGAAATCAGAAACTGAGGGCCAGAAGGAGAAAGTGACTTGCTCAAAACCAAGAGTTTGATAGTTTTTGATCTTAAGCTAGAAGTTCGGTCTCTTACCTTGTATCTCGGTAATATTTTCACCAAACGTCACTGTCATGGAGTGCCATTTATTTATCCTTCATAGAATGGAGGGTCGTGCTCATAACCCATCAGGGTAAGTAACCCCAGCTGCTCTGATAGGCAACCTCTGGATCTCAGTAGTCTAATACAAGAAAAGTTCATGTCTCAGCCTCATCACAACCTAATACGAGTTGGGTGACTCTCTCTGCAGTTACATGGGAGTGTAGGGGGGTCCATCTCGTGGCAGAAAGAATGGAGAAAACACACCCACTCTTAAGTGCCTCAGCCAGGGAGTGACGCACATCATTTCTGCTCATATCCCATTGGTGAGAACAATCCCAGATCACGTTTAGATGCAGGGAGGCTGAGAAGTGTAGTTCAGCTGTGTGCCAGGAATAGGAGATGGTTTCAGTGAGCATCCAGTCAACATATGCACAGTTATAATGTGGAAAGTCCATGTCATGGCCGCTATCTCTAATGCTCGCAAAGCAATGGCTGTTGACTGAGTGGTTATCTGTTCTCTGTCCCAGAGCTATCGCTTCTATCTCCTGTGCCTCTCCCCATGTTCTATTCCACAGGTGGAAACTGTGACCCAGAGAATTCAGTGACCTATCCAGGGTCATGTTCAACCAAACAGATCTAGAACTTTGACCCAAGAGGTCTAGATTTCAGAAAGCATCTTCCTCTCCTCAGGCATACCTGAAGGTATCTTCGGGTAGCAGATGCCTTCTCTTGGAGGATGTGCTCACAGCTGCACGCTGCTGAACACGTTGTTTGCAGTGGCAGATGATGGCAGGCAGTGAGGCCCCTGGGAAGGGAGAGGGGAAAGGAGAGAGCAACACACCTGTCTTCTCTCCAAGCTGTTGTTCCCCTATCTGCCAGCCACGCTTTCCTCTTATGCTGTCATGAAACTGTTTATTTTTATTGACAGCAAGCACCGCAGCTTGGAATATTTGTCTGCGAGGAGAGAGCAGCCGGGACTGATTCTGGAGCCTGGCTGTGCGTGGGGATGTGTGCATGCCGGCTCGTGCAGTCAGCTGCTGCTTTGATTTCAGCTTAGCTTTCCTCATGGCATAGAGCAGAAACCAGTGTTTCTTTCCTCCTCTAGGCACCACAGATCTCATAACCTGGGGAAGGTTATTTGTGGGGAAGGCATTGATTTGGAAAGAGACATGAGTAATCAGTTTCTCCCCCATGCTCATCTCCTGGGGTCCTTGACATAACTTGATTCCTCCAGAGCCCTTAAAGCCCCTTCTCTGGGGTTAGGCTTGGCCCTTTCTGGGTTCATACACTCTCCAGGCGCTTTCATACCACTGCTATTGCAACCTTCCCGACAGCATGTCAGGTTCCTGATTTATCTCCATTTGTCATTTCTGCAGGCATTATGAGGGCAAGACCAGGACACGGAAGACTTGATTTGAATCCATTCCAGTTCAGTCAGTTGCCTCAATCAGTTAATTCATTCCTCATAGTTACAAAGTTATGGTCTCTTCAGAAATCACTTTTCAGTTCCTGGACTCCCCATCCCATAACCTTTAAACCTTTCGGATTAGCAACCTTAATTCAAGCTGTTGAAGCTTCCATAGAATAAACTTTCTTTTTTTGTTTAGAAAAGGTATATTCAAATTTCTTGAGCTTCTTGTTGAGAGGCTCTGTGCTAATTGGTCTTATTTACGTTATTATCTCATTTAACGATATTGTCTCATTTAAAGAGGAACTGTGAGAAACAGTTCCTGAAAAAGAAGATGTGGTCAGTTCTTGTGTGAGAGACACCTGATTAGACACTGCAGGGTCAAAGGTGGTTTTTAAATGACTCTGTCCCTCCAGAAGCTCAGTCTAGTGGCCATGGTGGTTAATCGCCATCAGAGTGGCGATACAGCCAGGCTCCAGAATCAGCAGCATGGTCGTCCACAGTTCCTGAGTGAGCTCACATTTTGTGTCAGGCAGTGAGTGCACAAAGCCCTTGGCAGGCACACCTTGTTTATTCCCCCTCACTCCTAGGAGACAGGCACTCTTACCACTATACCCATTTTGGTGGTTGGGTAACCTGAGTCTTACAGAGGTTGAGTCACCTGCCCAATGCATTGAGCTAGTGTGTAATAGAGCTGGGGTTTTGTTTGTTTGTTTGTTTTGAGAAAGAATCTTGCTCTGTTGCCCAGGCTGGAGTGCAAGGGCGTGATCTCGGCTCACTGCAACCTCTGGTTCCCGGGTTCAAAGGATTCTCCTGCCTCAGCCTCCCAAGTAGCTGAGACTACAGGTGTGTGTCACCATGCCTGGCTAATTTTTTGTATTTTTAGTAGAGATGGGGTTTCCCCATGTCGGCCAGGATGGTCTCAATTTCCTGACCTCATGATCCACCCACCTTGGCCTCCCAAAGTGCTGGGATTATAGGCATGAGCCACTGCGGCGGGCTGATAGAGAGCTAGTATTTAACCCACATCTGGCTGACTCCAGCATCACGATACTGACTCCATCATACAATGCAAATAGCAGCAAGAACCACAAAAGGGCTCCACCAGGCTTACAAATCAAGTGCCCGGGGCAGGGGAAAGTTTAATCAATTCTCACAGGAGAGCCTGGGAAGGTGGCCTCAATGAGTTTGAATTTGAGCTGGTCGTTAAAACATTGGCAGGGCTCCCGAAGGCAGATTTAACAGGGAGGCACTCCAGTGAACAACACGTCGGGAAGCTGGAAGTTCCGCCTGAGACAGGGCCGTGAGGAGCCCACCTGAGCGCTGGAAGGAGCGGATTCGTATTTTTCCTCACTTATCGTTCCAGCTCTCTCAAGTGGGAATATTTGAAAGATATTTACATTATTGTAAAGATCTGGGTTGTTCCCACCCATCTTGCCGTTGGGGATCATTAAGCTCTGTTGAGAATAACTAAGGCTCAGAGCACAGGGCCTACAGGAGTGCTTTGCTACCTGGCCTTGGGGAACGCTGCCTGCGGAAAGCTGGAACCCCCTCGAGCAGCCTGTGGCCCACTCAACCCTAAGGTGGGAGGAGGAGGCAGGCATCCAGGAACAGACCACAGAGCCTCCTCCTGCCTGCCTGGCAGCCATCCACCTTCCATCCTTCCCTGAGCTCTTGGCTTCCCCAGGCAACAAAATGGAGCCTGTGTATTGTAATCTCAGGCACAGCTTGAGCCATTGTTCCTGGAGATTTCCAGGCCTCTTCTTTGGAGGCAGAGGCTACAGGTCGAAAGGTGAAGAGACAAGGGCCTCAAACCCCTCCACTAGTTGACTTTCATTTCTTGCCTGCTCTGTCTCCAGCTGTGAGTCCGGGGACCGGTACACATCGCTGCCCCTACGATTAAGGACCTCAGGTTTCTTCTCTGAAAACAACCAGAAATGAGCCATAAAACAGCCAGGGACTCACTGTCATTAAGCAAATGAAGTGTTCTTGAAATAGTGACGTGCTGAGGTTACAGCAAGCATAATCCAGCCACGATTACGACAGGAGAGATGGACGGCTGGCAAGAGAAAGGTCCTCCCGGCTGCCGGGATCGAGACGCTGTTTGAACAGGGGTAAGGGTGGTGAAGGTAACCTCTTCTGTGGACATCTACCATTAGGACACACAGGTCAGGTGACCAGAGGAGGGGGAGGAAATCCTGAAGAGGTTATTCACCACTATCAGGGGCTTTGGGGAGAGTGCTGTCCGCTTCTAAGGGAACACAGGGCTTCTCAGATGTGACTGTGCACCAAATCACTCGGGGGTCTTGTTAAAAGGCAGACTGATTCCAATGGTCTGGGTGGGGCCTGAGGTTGTGCATTTCTAGCCAGCCCTCGGGAAGCTGCTGCTGCAGTACAGCTCACACATGGAGAGCAAGGGCTTCTCTTGACTGTCACACTCAAGACCATCGGGTTCTCTCCAAAGCAAGTAGGTTTAAGACTCAGGTGTGACTTTTCAAAATTGAATTTCTTTAAAGAGAAAAATCTTGAGGCATCCGTCTGGGAGTGGAACAGGTAAAGACCAGGCATGGAAGAAGAGTGTATTTTATTGGTGCCAGGGGAGTTGAGGGCGACTGGAGGGCCGGGTTCAGCTGATGAGCCCAAGACCTAATCCCCAGCAGACCCTGCCGTGCAGGGGCCAGGTTTCCTGGGATCAGGTCAGCCTCACTCCCCAGGGGCATGGCCTCACTGGGAAGGTGGGGCACATGGTTCTAGCCTTAACCCCACCTTCCAGCTGCATTTATTAAGGCCAACAGGGTCTGGGGAGAGCAAGGTATTCTGAATTCATGAGAAAGCAGATGACAGAGATTCTTACGCGCTGTCTTTGGGAAGCATCTGAAAAGCGTGATCTGGAGTTCCGTGGGGTCTGTGCTCAGCGTGAGGTGGTGCTCACCCGCAGCCTGCGTGACAAGTGCTGCAGGGACGTGGATGCTGCTCAGGAGCTTTAACAAGTGGCTCCTTGGGGGCAAAGGAGCAGCAGAACTCACTGCTTTGCCACCTTGTTGATTTTTACCACTCATCAGCTCAGCCAGTCCTCCACGCAGCTAAGGAAAAAAGAACACGTTAGTGCAGGTTGGCCTATTTGTCATAAATTCAAAATCACAGAGACCCAAACTGCAAAACACCTAGGACATGGGAAGGCCCTGACCATTGATTCCCATCCCATTTCTCCAGCCTCAGAGCAGGGACTGGTGGAGGGTGATCCCAGACAGACAGGCTGAGAGGCTGGCAGTGGTCAGTGACATGGCTCCTTGAACCCCCTTCCAGTCCAGAGGCCTCTCTTGGCCACCTGAGTGACCAAAGTAGTCCAGCCTCCTCAGGCTGCCCTTTTCTGCCTCTGCCTATCTGCAGCCCCACTCTACAAGAGTTCCCCTAGTCTGTGGTTCTCAGCCTGGTGTGATTTTGTTCCTAGAGCATATTTGGCAACGTCTGAAGACATTTTGTCACAGCTGGGGCAGGTGCTACTGGCATCTGTGGGTAGAGGCCAGGAAAGCTGTTAAATCTCCTACAATGTACAGGACAGCCCCCGCAAGCAAGAATTATCCAGCTCAAAATGTTAATCATTCTGAGATTCAGAAATGTAGACAAGTGCCTAGGGGTCTGGGAGGGACTTGGGAGAGCCAGAAACACAGGTAACCAGGCTGAGACTTTACCAGAATTACATGCCTTAGAGCAAAGTACTAGGGCTTAAATTTCTCCCCTCAAGAAGAGGACTCCCTGTAACTTGCTGTTTGTTTCACCGACCTGCAGCTTTGTCACCTGCCTGTGACGCTGTCATCAAGTCTTTCTACCCCTGGCATCAAGGTGGTTTTAGTAAGTGGTGGTGATATAGCAGGTGAAGGAGAGAAAAAGCCAGGGTCGTCTTCATTTTCATTCCCTACTGGACATCTTTGACATCACCCCAGAGTTAGAGTCAGGCAGGAGAAAGGGCACAGGTTGTGGAATCAGAAGATCCTGGGTTTTGGCTATGCAACCTTTGGAAGTGAGCTAACCTCTCTGTCCTCAGTTTTCCCTCTTGGAAGATGCATGTAACCAAGCCTTTAACCATACAAGGATTAGAACATAGTGTGTATTCAGAAAATACTAACCAGCATCCCAAATTTTTATGAAATGCTTGTTTTTTTCCACCTAACCCTGGATGACCAGGAAGAGAAGTCAGGTCCCGGAAGTCTAGTAGTAAACACACCAAAGACAGCAACCACCACAGGCACAAATTCAAGATTCAGGCTAAACAAAACCAGTTAAATCTTGACTATATGCAAGTCAATGATCTGCTCATCTATCTGCATGCTAAGTCTTGGTTTTGCCAAACTTCAGGGCTGAACCAGAGAGTATTGAAGATGCAGGTAGCCGTACAAATTAGAGAGTAGTGCCACTGTGAGTGTGCCTCTGTGGGTCATTATGGGTGCCAGGATGGATGTGCGTATCTGTGGCTGGGTGTGCAAGACAGTGTGTAGACAAATGAATTTGATTCCCAGAGCACATGTAAATGCATTAAAGATTAGTCTTGTTTGAAGTGTTTTGTTCTTCTCAGCCTCTATTAGAAGTAGACATGCTAACATTATATAAATACGATGCTTTTTTTTCATTTATTTTTACTTATCTACTGCCTCTTTCCCCAACAAGGATCTGAGATAGTTCACAACTAAGGATATAGATGATACATGAATAAAGTTATAGGTATAAGTGTAAATCTATTTCTATATATTTGTATATCAAGACTGAAAGTTATGCTAATGCTGCAGGCCAATCTTGTCACTATAATTGATCATCGCGTTTGTCTCTGAGCTTCTTGCCAGCCAAGGTAAAAAGAGAAAGAGAAGAAAATTACATAACACAATTTTTTTTTTATGTGTGGCTTTGAAGAACAAAGGGGATAATTTCAACTACAATCTCACAACAAACGCAGAAGTGGATTTCACAACAAATCTTGATGAAAGCTGAGTGCATAGCATTAAACTGCAGTTTAGTGACGGCGGCTCCACAAAGCTCCTGAGAAGCTAGTGCTTTCAGCATTTAATCTGATATGGGATGAACTTCGAATGCCCAAAAGAGTAGATACCTCACCATTCCTTAAGCTTTCTTCCCGAAATATAATATTTCCGGCTGGGTTTTTTTTTTTTTTTTAAACCAGGAATTGTGTACAGATAATAGGGTGTTACTTCCTTGCAGAGACCTGAGTGCTGGACTTCTAGGTCATAAGCAGACAGATCACTTATATAGAAATGCCCATCCCTGTTCCTGGTATAGAGGAGGCACCCTGTGCACATCTTTCTGTTATTGGTTCGTTTTTTCCATTTGTTCATTCATACACCCATCTGTCTGTCTGACCCGCACCTGATTTTGGGAAACAGAACAAAAGGACATAGTAGTTGCCATGTAACTTTTTGAGATGAGCTTCAGTGGCTGTGACATGGGGGCTTCCATCCTCCAACCCCCGTGCATGACTGAGTCCTCACTTGGAGTAGTAAAGGCACATGGGACAAAGCTGAGATTAACAGGCCTGGTTGTTTAGCAGAGAAACTGGCGTTACGTGGACAGGCCAAGCTGTAGGAAAGCAATCTGAAAGGCCATCCCAAGAGTGTTTAACTAATTAAATGGGTTCACCAGCTGAGAGCCATGCTGCAAACAAAAGGTCTGTGGTGTCCCTTTCCTGAAAGGAAAACAACCCATCCCTCATTCCATTCTTAGTTATATATGTATAATTGCAGCCACTCCTGTTTGCACAGCCAATGATATAGGTATAAGTCAATTTATGTTTGTTTTTAGCGCCATGCTATTCAGTTGCCAAGAAACACATTACTTGCTTAATGGTTTACCTAATCCACCCTGTTAGTCCTTTGCAATGTGATCCATTTTTTTGGTCCTTGGTTAAAGCAATCACATGACTAGATTATGCCTGAGATTCTGCTCTCATCATTGCCACCCTTCATCTCCTGTGTGGGTGCACACACTCACATGCGCACACACTCACACGCACACAAATCCGCCACACACATCCACTCACATACACGCATTCACATGCATACAGACTCATTCACGTGCATGTACATCCATGCACACACACTCACATGCACACACTCATTCACATGCACACTTGCTCACATACACACATATTCATGCATGGATGCTTGCTCACATGTGTACGAGTCATGTGCACACACTCACTCACATGCATATGCCTTTGAGAGCCCAAAACTTCAGAAAAAAAGAAAAGATAGAAAGACAGAAAACAGCTTTGAGCAGGTACAAGCAGCCTCTAACCCTCTGAAATTCCCCTTGTGACAACCCACATAGCTGTCACATCTCGTGAAGCTGCATTTGAATTCTTCAGTCGCTGTGCTATTCTGACTAATGCACTTTCCTGGATGTCTTAAAGTTAATCAGAACATCCTTTTTTTTTTTTTTTTCGGTTGCACCATGCTACTGAAAATCTTCCTATAGTCATTAGCCCTTTTTCCAGCCTTGGCAAATATCATAAGTAAACGAATCTGCCTTTGAATGATAAAGGCTCATTGTAGCTGAGAGTAGAGACTCATTAAGACATAAATGATGTGGATTTTGGAATGAGACAATCTGACATTGGATTTCAGCTTTGAATGGCACTTACGGGCCATGTGTTTTCTGACACCTGGCTTACCTTTTATTAACCTTGGTTTTATTTACTAGCCTGCAGAAATGGAGATGACTATGTTTACCTTGTAGAGCTATTATGGAAGTTATAAGCATTGTAGGTAAAGATCTGGAGCTTAATGGTATCCTGTATATGGCAGATGTGTTGTTTTGGCTTCTATTATTGCAGAGAGTGCCAGAGTAACATATAATGATAAAAGATGCAGGAAATGGAAACTGAGTCAAATGTAGAATCTCCTCAGGGCAGTCTTTTTTGAAAACTGAATTCTGATGCCACAGCTGATATTTCCGTATTAATAACGTGGAGTCTAGTGAGAGCAATCCACATCTGATGTAGCAATGCAAAGTTTCTCCATGGAGAACTGGCATAAGTGGTATATGTAGGTCTATGGTGTCAGCATGGGGTGAGGGATTCCTTTGGCTGTCCCCAGGCTCTGCTGGACCATGGAAGGAATGTGGGAGTTGAAACATTGGGGACTTTTGCCCCAACCACACAGGAGAGCAACACGGGAGGCAGAATTAGACTCCCTGCCCAAGATCTTGCAGCAGGCTGCCTGGTCCTCGAGCTACATGGGGTCCATTCTGCACTCAATACAGTGGAGGTTGGTTATTCCTGGCAGAATTCCCTGTTATTAAATAAAGAGAAACTTAAAGAAGCAAATAAAAAATGTTTCTTGTGCATCTTAGGCTTCTTGTGGCTTTTAAGGCAAATAACATTTTGAAGAATGGTTAGCAAATCATAAACATATGGATGGCAGTACTTGGCCTCAAAGATAGCTAGATGGAAACTTAACCAGCCTGGCCAACATGGTGAAACCCTGTCTCTACTAAAAATACAAAAAATTTGCTGGGTGTGGTGGCAGGCGCCTGTAATTCCAGCAATTTGGGAGGCTGAGGCACGAAAATGGCTCGAACCTGGGAGGTGGAGGCTGTAGTGAGCTGAGATCATGCCACGGCACTCCAGCCTGGGGAGCAGAGTGAGAGTCCATCTCAGAAAAGAATAAAGGAAGAACGAAGACATTGGCAGAAAGTGTCATTGGGAAGCTACCTTCTCAACCTCAGGCAGGTACATCTCCTTTTTTTTCTGGTTAACTTTCAGACGAATCTTAGGAGAGGAATATTGAGATGAGGGTGGCAAAGTCTTTGCAATAGGAGGGACAGTGGCTCCCGAGAATTGGAGCCCTACCACATTTCTAAGAGCAGAATGGTATCCGATTGGCTTTGTATTTGCCAAGCCACAATGTACAACCAAAACCTCAGAGTCTACTGGATAGAAGAAAACCGAGACTGCTGAAACTCCTTTCCTTCCTTTTCTCTTATTCAGGGCATCCTAAAAGCAGGCTCTGGCATTTTCCACTAACAAGTTATATGAGGGATAAAACACAGAAGACAGAGAACTAAGAAATCCCCAGCTCCCAGTCTCCCTGGCCTGTTCTGCTTTCACCGTTGGCTTTTCAATTATTAATTAATCACGAATTAGTAAATAACAATGAATGATAGGAAAGTGTTGCACTGTCTTCCACTGCATCTGGAAACACTAAATGGCAATCCTCATAACAGACTCTCAATAAATATAATTAAATGCCTATGACATACCAAGTGCTCTGCTGGGCACATTGGAGATCACAGAGAAGCACTGTGTCCCCAGCTCCTCTAGGGGACCCCAGAGTCTATTGGGGAATGCAAGAAGCATCATGAAAAAAATCACTGTTCTTACCAGGCAGTAACTGCCAGTGCCCGGTGATCAGCCGGCCAAGCTCTAGGAGGCCATAGACCAGGAAAGAAGTTAGCTGAAAATCTGTTTTCTCCTTGTGTATTTCAAGACGTTAATTTCAGCAGGAGAAATCCCAATTGGATGTGCTAGGTCTTCCAGCAGCAACAATTTTTAAACCTGGGGAAGGAGTTTTTTTTGTTGTTGTTTGTTTGGTGGTTTTGGTTTTGAGACAGAGTCTTGCTCTGTCGCTAGGTTGGAGTGCGGTGGCACCATCTTGGCTGCAACCTCCACCTCCTGGGTTCAAGTGATTCTCTTGCCTCAGCCTCCCAAGTAGCTGGGACTACGGGCATGTGCCACCACGCTCGGCTAATTTTTGTATTTTTTTAAGTAGAGACAGGATTTCACCATGTTGGCCAGGATGGTCTCGATCTCCTGACCTCAGCTGATCCGCCTGCCTCAGCCTCCCAAAGTGCTGGGATTACAGGCGTGAGCCACCACGCCCGGCTGGGGAAGGAGTTTTTAAGGAAGTTGGGAGACATTTGGGGGGAGGGGGGATTATTCTTTCCCTCTTAAATCTTGGATCCAAGGAACTTGTGTTTGTTAGAAAGAAGGGTCATGATGTCCCAAGGACTTCACATGATATGAAATAGCTACCTTAACTGGAGCACACAGCTCACGCTCACATGCGCACATGGTACAGGCTGAGCCACTGCAGCCGCTCTTGCTGTCCCCAGGACCCCACCCTACCTAGGCTCCCGGCCAGTGGAATCTCTGACACCCACGGGCTTTCCTGGGCACAACTGGTGCTTGTTCCTGTTAGAGTCCTCTCCTCATCACCTGCGGGATACACTCAGCCTTGACATGGCTTCTGCTTTGCCTGTGACTACGGTGTACAGCTCAGCCTCCCCTCTCCAGTGAAGCGAGTGCCCAAAGCTGCATTGTAGCTCTGTTGTCTGTCTTTCCTCCTTTAGCCGCCCACAGCCTTCTTCAAAATCCTATTCGAAAAAATCTTATCTCCTCTACATCTCCCAGACGGTCTGAAGCACTGTTGCTTAAAGGAATGAGCTCCAACTTTGGGGAAAGACAAGCATCCTTTTGGAGCAGGGCTTGGCCACTTGCTAGCTGTGTGCCTTTCAGTGGGTAACTTATCCTCTCTAAGCTTCAACTTCTTCTTCTGTGAAACAGGATTCATGTGAATGTTACAGGGTGACGTGGCCAAAGCGTCTAGTGTGGTGTGTCTGGCACATGGTGGGGAGTTATTATTTTTAATGCACCCCCTTCATTTTCTGATATGTGCATAGCTTGCACTAGCACAATGTTAATTTAGCTTATGTTGCCATTTTATGAATGTGTTTTATGAGCCAGAACTTTGTTAGTCACTTTCAATAGGGGTTATCTCATGTAACCCTTCCAACTGCTTGTGTGATGTCGATGCTATTTTCTCCATTTTCTAGATAGAATAACCGAGGCTAGAGACCAGGAATGTGAAACTGGGTTCTCCAAGGACTCCACTAGTCCCTTTCTGTCCCCTCCCACATCTGGTTCATGCTTTTTTGCTTTTCTCAAGGGAGATGACACAAATGAGAAGACACAGTCCCTGTCCTCAGAGAGCCCAGAGTCCAGGAAAACCAAGAATGTCAGCCAGAACTCTAACCAAACTTCAGGGAAAACAGACTCGTGCCTGTGGGCTGATCAGGCATGGCAGGGTATAGCGGGTGGTGAGGCAGTGGAGAAGGCATGGGCCCAGGTCTTCCAAGATGAGCTTCATGTAGCCTTGGATGACATGGGCACTAGAATAGAGGCAAATGGACGAAGAATCAAGGGGAGGAGAATCCCATGCGGAGAGCCAAATTCACCCTCAAGAGATGTAAGCAAATAAGCATGAAGCAGATGTGGGAGGGGATGGAAAGGGGCTAGCGGAGTACTCAGCACCAGCAGAATGTGTGTGCTGGGATGGGGGTTCAGAGCTCAGGAGTGGATTAAAAGGAAGCCCATAGCCCTATTCTCAAGGAGCTTGCAGTTTAGTTGGTGGGAAGTTGAGCATTGAGAGAGAGAGAGAGAGAAGAGAGAGGACTGCATGTTGCATACACTTGCATGAGGGCAGGGACTGTACTTTTCAATTTCTATTGGAGCTTCTTGCCTGTAGCATGCATCCCAGGTCTCTGGCTTGGCAAGTTGCTCAACCAAGTCACCTCTATGGATACAGGAGAGAGCAAAGACTTGCAGACTTGCAGGCAAGTCAAGGGGCGGAACTGGCTTTCCGCTTCTCAAGGTGAGAGGTGCAGGCCTATGCCGGGGCACTTCCAGGAGGCTCCTTTTCACGGCTAAGCTACCTGCCAACAAGGATGATTTCTCCAGGTACAAAGCTTTACACTAAGTTATGAGGGAGGCAGAAAAATAAGAAGACACAATCCTTGTCCTCAGAGAGCCCAGAGCCCAGGAAAGCCAAGGATGTCAACAAGAACCCTAATCAAGCTTCCGGGAAAACAGACTTAAACACCTGTGGGCCCACTGGGCGAGGCAGTGTACAGCGGGTGGCAGGGAAGTGGAGAAAGGGTGAGCCCGGCTCCTGCGAGTTGAACTTCATATAGCCTTGGACCACACGGGCACTAGAATGGAAGGAAATGGGCCAAAAATCAAGGGGGGAAGAATTCCATACAGAGAGCCAAATGCAGCCTTTTAAAAATTAGGTCCACAATGGAGAAATGGGAGAAGGAAAAGGGGAAAGGTGTGAGGGAGAAATCAACACTCTGACTATATTGGCAAGAAGCTGGTAGGTCTGTTAAGTGACCCAGAGGATCCTGGTGACAAAGTGAAGTGACAGTTTGGAGAAGTGAAAACACAAGACAAAACCACGGGCTCTGGGCTTGATTTCAAGTCCTGCTGTAGGTGTTGGCCATCCAGTCATGGACAAGTGACTTACCTCTCGGCTGGCCTCCATCTCCTCTCCTTAACCACTGGGTAATGGCAGCCGCCTTGCAGGTCAGTGAGAAAGAAAGGGAACTTGCTTTGGGGTGACCTTTGTCCTTTCCAGAGCTGTGGGATCCAGCCAGGTGTGTTCTTCTACTAAGGCCCGAACCAGTTCTGACGCAGTTAAGAAGCATAAAATACAAGCCAACCTTATATCCCTTTCCTGGTTTTTTTTTTTTTTTTTGTAATTAGAACAGTCTTTGAAGTGGGCATCTCATCTTTTGAATGGTAAACTGAGGTACAGTCAAGAATACCAATGGCCTTTATCCCACACTTCATAGGAATTGAAGCACTGGGATGCAGGCTTCCCGCTCCAGACCTGAGGGCTTTGCATCCAAATGTGCCTGAGAATGCCCTGGGGCGCAGTGAAGAGCAGGTTCTTTGGACCCCCCCAGAGGAGGGTGCAGACCTGGAATGGGGCTAGAGTCTTCATTGCTCACACCCTCTCCACGATCTTCGGACCCAGGGGGCCCAGGGTCCACGCTTGAGAGCCTTTGCCTTAAACCCCATATGCTCCTCCTTCCTCTGCGGTCCTTCCTCTCTCATGGCACAGAGCATCCTTCACGGATGTTCTCTTTTTCTGCCCTGCCCAGGCTCCTGTCCCCAGCACATTCTGGTGGCACTCGCTGAAAACCCCTGTCCTGTCTGTCTGTCACGGCCAGAGCTGGCCAATGGATGGGGTCCAGGCTGGTGAGCTACCTGCATCGCCAAGAGGGGACCCCTGGAGGGTTTATAGGCAGCTGGGTCAGGCACTCTGGATCTGGCCCTTCTCTTCTCTCCTTCCCCCATGGTGAGGTGCTTGGGGCAAGGCTGAGCCAGAACTTCCCTGGAACTTCTCTGCTGAGCATGACTTGGCCGCCCTGTTTCCCCGCGCCTTCTGCTTCGGGGCGCTAATCTTACTTCCTTTCGCGTTAGTCTCCCGTTCTCTTGCCTCCCTTGAGCTCTCTTGCTCTTTCTCCCAATCTCCTGTCTGATCTCACCCCACTGCGATCCCCAGCACCCAGCCTGCCAGGATGGAGCTGGGAGGTAGAGTGACTAATGTGCTTGGAGGTGAGTCATCTGCTAAATATAAAAACCCACTCACATCCCTGGATGCAAAAGATTCCGAGAGACTCCATGTCCTTCCCCCCAAATCCACCCTTCCTCAGGGGACCGAGAGAAGTTTATTCGTGAACAGAAAACAAATGCCAAGGAGCAGCCACAGCAGCATCATCTCATTGCCCTCAGCTCCTCCCACAGATCTCTAAAGGCAGGAATTTCCCTGTCTCTCCAGTTGCTCTAGCAGGAAGGAGTAGGGTTGGGAAGACTGTGACCCCCACCCTCCTTGGAGTTGCCAAGACAGCAAAATTGATCTTCAGGACTGACGTCCCCCTCTCTTCTTTCTGTCCCCTTTCTTGTTCAGGAGACCCCAGACTGCCCAGCCTCCTGCAAATGTAAAGATGAGTCTTTTAAATACATTGATATCTTGCAGGCCTTGGGCATGCCTCACCATGCGTGATTGAATTGATGGGTTTCAGGTATGGGCCCTACCTTTGGACAGGTGCCCTCCCTGAGGGTCATTCAGTTCCCACTACAGAGAGCGCATCTTGCTGGGCTTGACTGCTATGAGTCTTTGTTCGCCTTGGAATAGGGGTCCTTTGTGCGTGCGTGCATGTGTGTGTGTGATACCACATACAGATTTATTTTTATTTTGTTTTTTATTTTTGTGTGTACATAGCCGGTGTATATGTTTATGGAGTGCCCTTGATGTAGTATACAACGCGTAGTGGTCACAGGTCAGCGTAAAATGGGGTATCCATCACCTCAAGCATTTATCCTTTGTGTTACAAACAATCTAATTATACTTCTGGTTATTTTAAAATGTACAATTGAATTAATATTGACTACAGTCACTCTGTTGTGGTATCAAATACTAGATCTTACTCATTCTTTCTAACTATTTTTTGTACCCATTAACCATCCCCACTTCCCCCTTGCCACCCAATTGCGGGACTTCAAGTCTGAAAAGCTGAGTTTTAGTCCTCAGACAGGAACTAACTTCCTCTGTGACTTTAGACAAGTGTCTTCACCTCTCTGGGCTTCATCCTCCTAAAATCTGTTTGTAATGGAGTCTTACTAAAAGCTCTTGGAGGTGTAGCTCGTCCCTTTCTGTAATCACCACATACCCTTTGCTTACATGGAGGGTGGTCTGAAGGTCTCTCCCTGGGGAAGAAGCACAGGTGACCTCCCTGACCATGTGCCTCACATGTATGTACCTGTGCACACGTGTGATGTGGGGAAAACACCAACTGATGTCCTGACGAGCATTCACTCTCACGTTCATGGTGCAGTCATTGCAGCTTGGAACGTAGAGAAAATGCAGTTCTCACCTTTCGAGGACTGTGATCTGAAATCGGACGGCACATCTTCTCACGTAAAATGTGAATTTGATTCCCTCTCCATCTTTTCATTTGTCTGCCTCTTTATGTTTTTCCATTCTCAGGCTTTTTGAAAGGCAGAGGAAAGACCATTTCAGTGGAGGTTAGAAGGTACGAGTGGCAGCACAGGGAGTTAGAAAAAGACGAAGAAGAACTGTGACAAATCAGAATTGTGCTTCTAGACTCCACAGGGCTAGGCTCTGGTCTCCGCTGAACCACTAAGTGACTGTGTGACCTTAGACCCAGTGCCTGCCCTCTCTGGACATGCACTGAACAGGAGGGCTTCAATGAGGTCTCCTCTAGCCAAAACATTCTACAATTATGAGGTGACACAATTGAGGCGTGGAGGAGAGAGAGCCAGCCCTTGGGGGATGCTTACCATGAATGATCAATCTAAAAAGTCCCCGAGGATAAGAATCACTTTACTTGTAATAGCTAAAATAATAAGTCACTCTTCGCTTGGCCTCATTCAAAGTGTATTTGTCTCGTGCCAATGGGTTTCAGACTTACAAAGTGGCTGCCTGTCGTAGGTGGAGTCTTCGTGGATGGGTGGCATGCTGCACGAAATGTTGTGGAATTACCAGAGCAGACTGGCACCTAAGCATTTCCTGATGCCATCACTGAGGTGTCTGAGAAGAGGTTTGCTCAGGTCACATGGCTAACTTGTGGCCCAGCCCTACAGAGGACCATGACATCCTTCCCTGCGTGAAGCTGGGCCAGTCTTTACCCTGTGGATCGGCCAGGTTTCCTCAGCAGGCCCTCGTCCTCTCTGACTTGGGGATGGGGAGAATGAGGAGCTAGTAACCTTCTCCTCCCAAACGTTATGCATCCTGGTAGATCTGTGGCTAGGCAAAACGTGCTTCCCTCTGGAACCCGCTTCTCTAGAACACAGCTCCCAGGTGGCGGTATTGGTGAAGGGATCCATACAGCTTGCTGTGCCCACTGCCACAAGGGGCACCGCTGGCGTGCATTCTGTATGGAGGCTCCGTGGTTCTGCTGTGTGCCCCCCTCACCTCTCTGGTAACGATGCTCAGGGAATTTCAGGGTCCACCTTGCTGTCCTAGGACAGAGTCCTGGTGGTGATCTGGAGGTCCAAGGCACAGAGGAAGACGAGTGCTTTATATCTGTGTCTAGATTCTTCCTTTTTCTCCTACTGGCAGCCCCAGCGGAAGCCACCTGGAACTTAGCTCTCCAACTCACACATTGAAAGAGACTTTGAGGGGTCACCTTGATTCCTTTCCCCAACCCGGGGAGAAGATCCAGACCCATTCAATGACCACAGCCTCTCAGGGCAGAGGAGGACAAGCTGCTGGCCTCGAGTGGCCTGGACTTCCCACTCCGAGCGAGTGGCTACAGCTGCGGCAGGCTCTGCAGTCCTCTTTGCATTTGCATGCTCTTCCCTGTTCCCCTCAGCAGGGGCTGTGGCCGCCTCTATCAGGGTCAGAGAGTCCTCTGGCTCCCCTTGCAGAGGCAAGAGAAAGAGGATCACAGCATTTTCACGCTCTGGAGCAAGAGTGACCTGTATATCTGGAGGCTCTGGAGAGCTATTTTGTCAAAACTGAGCAAGCATGCCACCAGTTCCTTCATCCGGCAACATTTTTTGAGCACCTACTATGTGCCAGCCAATTCCCCACGCTGAAAATGCACCTTGGTCGCTGCAGGAGGCCTCTGTGTATTGCCAACTCATGAATGAGACCCAACCCCCGGGAGGTGCGTACCCACGTGCTCCTGTCAATCTGGCTGATAGTGCACGGCAAAACCCACAGCAGCAATCTCCTGGCCTTCCTCCTCTGCCCCAGTTAATTAGGGAGAATAGTGCCGTGACCTACTCACAGCTGTCAACAAGAGAAGTTTGGGGGACTCCGAGTGCTGTAGAGGAAGAAGCACCCACCTACAACGTGTTTCCTGCAATTGCAGCAGGAAAAGCAACTATGGTGGCTTGAGCCCAGTTCAGAGCAGACATCTCAGATAAAGAAATGGGAGGCTGTCTTCTCAGGGAGAGAGAAGCCTATCCCTCAGCAGGTCGGGAGAATACAGGCCTGCTGCAACTTGGCTCTGTGCAGTGTGGGCCAATAGGGAGGCTGGGCAATTCAGAGGCGTGGAGCCCCACGGTCACTGTGTCTCCTGGGAACACAAACCTGGCTCCTAACAAGAAGCAGCAACAGAGAAGGGAGAACTCTGTGGCTGCAGGTGCCCTGTGACTCTGCCCTCTGAGGAGCCCACGGTCGGCCTGGGAGCCTTTGCCTCGTAGAGCCTCATCCTAACATTGAGGTCATCTCCAAGCTACCAAGTGAAAGTGTACCCCAATGCAAGCAGCGTTAGCACCCAGCATTTGCATTCTGTGCATGGCTGTTCTTCGCATCATCGGGGGCTGAGCTGTCCAGGTTCATGGACACTCTCCTCGCAGCTCCCTGCTAGGGCCTAGAACAGTGCTGGTGCCTAGCCAAGTCCATTTTTGTTGCGTTGAAATGAAATGAGTTAGGGGCTGAAGAGAAAAATAAAAAAGGAAAAAGGCTTGAGATTTGTCCCATGGAAACTCATGTTATTCTTGCCAAAATCTTTGAGAAAGAGAAGGAGAGTGTGCACATTTCTTAAGGGTTACAGTCTTTTTTTTTTTTTTTTTTTTTTACATCTCAGATCTTTTCCCATCAGGCCTAAGAGGATCAGGCTAATGGGTATCTTGGAGGGCTGGGTGACGGTAGTGGAAGTCATGGCCATCCCCTATGCAGGGCAGGAACCAGAGCAACGGAAGTAACAGAAATAGAAGAGCCTGAACATGTGCTGGTCTTTAGGGGAATCAGGAGATGGATGAACAGTGTGGCTCCTCCACTTATCCTCTGGTAATGGGATGCAGTAGCCTGTGGTCAGCATGGGGCACACACTTCATCTGGCTCTGCCATTTTTCCTCAGCTCCAGAATGGGGAATAAGCCACCACTCTTTGTAGATTTGTTGCGAGAATGCAATGTGAGGTTTTGATAGTCAGCGAAGTTCTTTTTCATGTGTTGATCCATCCTGGAGCTTCACTACCTTTTCCACCCTGCCAGGGTTTGCTCATTTTCCAAAGCCCTGGTGTCCGTATAATTGGTGGTCCCATGGGGGGAACTGCAGGAACTATGAAGCCAGTCCACCCAGTGCCAGAATCCTGGTTTGGTCACACACCAGCTATGTCACTGTGGGCAAGTTTACCACTCATTACAAGTTAACATGTTAACTTGCAATCATCATACTCACTTTGCAGAAGTGCCTGGAGGTCTATCTGAGCAGAGACATGTAGACAAGCACCCAGAACAGGTTGGCTGGACTGACCTGTACCTCACATACACTCCTGGGCATGCACTGAGGCCCTCCTCTTCTATTTCAACTATTCAGACCTGTTTCTTCAGGCAGTGTTTGGGTTAGGAACATTTGCCTTCTTCATTTTGCAGAGCGAGGTGCAAGACTGTCTGTCCGAAAGGTGACATTGCCTGGGTCAGAACACGGAGAGGGCTGGGAGCCCTTAGTTTGGGCCTCCCCACTGCAGGGGCAGCCAAGGAAGTGAGGCCAGCTCCTCTTTCAATCTTCACACCCAGGGTAAGGATATGGAACTTGCATTTTATGCCTTTTCTCTACTTGGGACCTCAGTGGTGACCTCTGAGTTAGAGATATCACAACAGAGCCAGTCAGTCTCTGTTCAGCAGGAAGTCCAAGGTGCCTTTGGAGCTTGGGTGGTAAAACTGACTGTCGTTGGCTGAATCCATGGGTCGCCTCTGTCCTCTAGTGGCGAGAGAGGGAAAGGCATTGGCCACTCTGGGCCAGGCTTGCCAGCCAGATTCGATTGCCTTTGAGCGATGGTGTATATTTGGTCACCTGGAAACCTAGCAGCACCAGGCAGCACAAACCCAAGCAAGGCCAAGACACAGAAGTCATCACCGGACACATTCCAGGCCTGGATAGAGGGTTTCACTCACCTGTTTATTTGTTCATTCATTTATTCCTTCATTCAACAAATATTTATGGAGTGTCTGCTATGTGTGGGCGTGACTCTAGGAAGTAGATCAAGACAGTGATCAAAACAGGCAATGAGGGAGTGACGTCATTGGCAAGATAGCAGAAAAGGACTCTTCAGCACTTGCCCCTTTGCTGAAACATGAATTTGAACAACCATCTGTGCATGAAAATACCTTCGGAAGAGCTCAGAAATCTGGGTGATAGATGACAGTACCTGGTTAGAAGAGCGAAGTGACCACCAATTTCACTGTGGACCCTAGTGCCAGGCTGGCCCTTATGAATCCAGGATCCTGGGGTCTAATAATGTTAACAGAAAAACATTAAACACATTAAATGTGATAGAGTTTAATTGAATAAAGAACAAAAATTCATGAATCGGTCAGTCCTCAGATCAAATAGGTTCAGAAAACTCCAGGCTGCAACCTGGTCAGGTAGCATTTATGGACAGAAAATGGAAGGGAGGTGCAGAGACAACTTGATGGGTTATGGCTTCATTTGTCTTATTTGAACATGTTCTTATCAGCTGGCCTCCAGCAACTGATTGAAGTTCAGCTGCTGAGACTGGCTGAGACTCAGTTATCTGTTATAAAATTATACTCCTAAGTAATCTGCCCACCTCAGCCTGAGCTCAGGAGTTCGAGACCAGCGTGTTCAACAGAGTGAAACCCCGTCTTTACTAAAATACAAAAATTAGCCAGGCGTGGTGGCGTGCGCCTGTAGTCCCAGCTACTCGGGAGTCTGAGGCAGGAGAATTGCTTAAACTCAAAAGGCGGAGGTTACAGTGAGCCAAGATCGCAACACTGTATTCCAGCCTGGGCAAGAGAGTGAGATTCCATCTCAAAAAAAAAAAAATTATCCTCCTAAGTTAGGCTTGCAGTTAGTTTCCATACTAACTTAGGTTGAAATTAATTAAAGACGGACTCAAAGTACAGAGGCATTCTCAGACCAAATTTAATTTAATTTAACAATAGAGTGGTTAAGCATATTTGGGGAAAAACAAAAAGTCCAACTATATGCTGCCTACAAGAGAGTCACTTCAGCTTTAAAGATACACATAGGTCGAAAGTAAAGAGATGGAAAAAGATATTCCATGCAAATGGTAACCGAAAAGAGGAACAGGGGTGGCTATACTAAAATCAGATAAATTAGACTTTAAGTCAAAAACTGTCACAAGAAACAAAAAAGTTTTATCCTATATATAATGATAAAGGGATAAACTCATCAAAAGCATGTAACAAGGATAAATATATATGCACCTAACATCAGAGCACCTAAGTATATGAAAAAAATATTTTAAAAATTAAAGAGAGAAATACACAGGAATACAATAACAGTAGGAGACTTCCATACTTAACTTTCAACAATGAACAGATCTTACAGATTGAAAGTCAGTAGGGAAACAGTGAACTTGGACAACACTGTAGACCAAATGGACCTGACAGGCATATACAGAGCATTCTATCCAAAAGCAGCAGAATTATGCACACACAGGGCATTATGCAGAATAGATGGAGACATCACACTACCTGATTTCAAAATATTCTACAAAGCAATAGTACTCATGACAGTATAATACTGGTGTGAAAATAGACATGTAGACCAATGGAACAGAATAGAGAACCCAGAAACAAATCCACTCATTTTCAGTCAATTGCTCTTTGACAAAGTTGCCAAGAATATACAAGGGGGGAAAGATATTCTTTTCAATAAAGAGTGTGGGAAAAACTGGATATTCACATGCAGAAGAATAAAATTGAACCATTTTCTCACACCATATAAAAAAATCAACTCAAAATGCATTAAGAACATAAAAGTAAGGTGTGAAACTACTAGAAGAAAACATAGAGACAAAGCTTTTTGACATTCATCTGGGCAATGATTTTTTGGATGTGACCAGAAAAGCACAGGCAACAAAACCAAAAATAAATGGAATTGCATAAAACTAAAAAGCTTCTGGGCTGGGCACAGTGGCTCATGCCTGTAATCCCAGCACTTTGGGAGGCTGAGGTGGGTGAATCACCTAAGGTTAGGAGATCTACCCACTTAAAGTTAGGAGTTCAAGACCAGCCTGGCCAACATGGTGAAACACCGTCTCAACTAAAAATACAAAAATTAGCTGGGCCTGGTGGTGGGCGCCTGTAATCCCAGCTACTTGGGAGGCTGAGGCAGGAGAATAGCTTGAACCCAGGAGACAGAGGTTGCAGTGAGCGAGATTGTGCCATTGCACTCCAGGCTGGGTGACAAGATCGAAACTCTGTCAAAAAAAAAATCTTCTGTATGGCAAAGAAATAATTGACAGATTGAAAGAGACACCTATAAAGTGGGAGAAAATATTTTCAAACCATACATCTGATAAGACGTTAATATTCAGGCTATATCAGAAACTCAACTTAAGACTGGCTGCAGTGGCTCATGCCTGTAAACCCAATATTTCTGGAGGCTGAGGAAGGTGGATTCCTTGAGTCCAGGTGTCTGAGACCAGCCTGGGCAACATGGTGAAACCCCATCTCTACAAAAAATACAAAAATTAGCTGGACGTGGTGGTGCATGCCTGTAGTCCCAGCTATTTGAGAGGCTGAGGTGGGAGGATCTCTTGAGTCCAGGAGGCAGAGGCTACAGTGAGCCAAGATCAAGCCACTGCACTCCAGCCTGGGTGACAGAGTAAGACTGTCAAAACAAAACAACACAAAACAAAAGAAAACAAACAAACAAAAAAACTGCAACCCCCCCAAAAGAAACAACTCAACTCAATAGCAAGAAAACAAATGACCTGATGAAGAAAACAGGTAAAGCACTTGAATAGATACCTCTCAAAAGAAGACACACAAATGACCAAGAGATATACAAAAAAAAAATGCTCACTATCACTTATCATGAGAGAAATGCAAATCAAAATTACAGTGGGATATTACCTTACACCTTACACCTTAGAATGGCTATGATAAAAAAGACAACCACCCTGGTCAACATGGTGAAACCTCATCGCTACTAAAAATATAAAACTTAGCCTGGTGGCTAATTTTTATTAGCCTGTTGGCTTGGTGGCACGTGCTTGTAATCCCAGCTACCCGGGAGGCTGAGGCAGGAGAACTGCTTGAACCCGGGAGGTGGAGGTTGCAGTGAGCTGAGATCACACCACTGCACTCCAGCCTGGGCGACAGAGTGAGACTCCGTGTCAAAAACAAAAACAACAACAACAAAACAAACTAAGTATTGCCTGAGATGTGGAAAAAAGGAAACCCTTGTACACTGTTGGTGAGCATGCAAATTAGTACAATCATTATGAAAGACAATATGAAATTTTCTCCACAAATAAAAAGAGGACTACCATATAATCCAGAGAACCCTCTTCTGGGTATATAGCCAAAGGAAATGAAACCAGTATGTCAAAGAGCTATCTGTATTCGTGTATTCATTGCATTACTCACAATAGCTAAGATATGGAACCTAAGTGTCCAACAACAGATGAATGGATAAAGAAAATACTGTACGCATATGTATGTGTGCGAGGGTAAACGTGTGTGTGTGTGTATATACGTCACTCACGCACTGAAATATATTTCAGCCTTAAAAAGGAAGGACATGCTACAACATGAATCAAACTTGAGGTCATTATGCTAAGTGAAATAAGCCAGTCACAAAAAGACAAATATTGTGTGATTCCATTTACATAAAGTACCTAGCCTAGTCAAATTCGTAGAGACAGAAAACAGAATACTAAAGGGCTGAAGAAAGGAGGGTATAAGGAATTATATTTTAGTGAGTATAATGTTTTAATTTTAGTTATGCAGGATTAATAAATTTTGGAGATCTAATGTATAGCATAATTACTATAGTAATAATACTGCATTGTATACTTGAAATTTACTAAAATTTAAATGTTCTCACCACACACACACAAAAGTAACTATGTGAGGTGATGACTATGTTAATTAGTTTCATTGTGGTAATCATTTCACAATGTATACGTATATCAAAACATCACATTGTATACTTTATTTTTTTTTATTTTTTATTTTTTTGAGACGGAGTCTTCACTTCGTCGCCCAGGCTGGAGTGCAGTGGCACCATCTCAGCTCACTGCAAGCTCCGCCTCCCGGGTTCGCGCCATTCTCCTGCCTCAGCCTCCTGAGTAGCTGGGACTACAGGCGCCCGCCACCGCGCCGGGCTAATTTTTTGTATTTTAGTAGAGACGGGGTTTCACCGTGTTAGCCAGGATGGTCTCGATCTCCTGACCTCGTGATCCGCCCGCCTCAGCCTCCCAAAGTGCAGGGATTACAGGCGTGAGCCACCGCGCCCGGCTTGTATACTTTAAATATATACAATTTTTATTTGTCAATTATCCCTCAACAAAGCTGGAAAAAAGCTCATAAAACCTCCTCTCTCCCATAAAAATTACACTTAGGTAAGTTGATCCGGTCATGGGATTTTCATTCTAGTGTGTCTTTCCTGACACAGGTGGGGAGTTAACAACACTAGCCAATCATTTAATCTGCAACCTTTCATGTCTGGACTTTTCTGAAAAGGCCCCAACAATTAAAGTGGCCTAATATAACAAGAGGAGCCCTGAACAGACAGTAGGTTAGATTGGGTTTGAAATCCTGTTCCTCCATTTACTAGCCAGGTGACCTTGGGCATATCATTGAAAGTCCGTATTTGGCCTGTTCCCTTCTAGCACTGTGCCAGGACCTCATGGATCAGTGAGGGACCAGACACTGTGGTTCCTCCCCACTGAAAATGTGGGACAGTAACATCTCCCTGAACCACAGCTGTGGATGTTGACATGCCTTTCACCTGGCATTGGGAAAAAAGGGTCAGAGTCTTTTCGCTCTATTATAAAAAGAAGGAAATAAGCTCATAAAAATAATTTGATCTAATTTATTCTGTTTTACCGTATGCCAGTGTTTCCATTATCTGTTGCTGCGTAACAAACCGCCCCAAAACTTGGCAACTTCAAGCGACAGCATCTTATTATTTCTCATGATTTTTGTGAGTTGACTGGATTGGACAGGGCAGGTTTTCTGCTGCAAGATTTCTGTTAAGGCTTGGATGGCCAGAATAGTTTCTTCGCTCCGATGCCTAGCATCTCTGCTGGGATGGCTGGACCAGCTGGGGCCTGACCAGGCATCATTCTCTCTTTGTGGTGTCTCCAGCAGGGTAACTGAACTTTTAATAGGATGGCTGTCGGCTTCAAGAGCTCCACGAGAGGCTAAGCCACTACATGCAAGTGCTTATCAAAACTCTGATTGCATTATGCTTGCTAATGTCACATTTACCAAAGGAAGTCACAGGGCTGAGCCCATGGCCAACGTGCGCAGGAAACATATGAGAGTAAGAATACTGGGAAGCATGCCCCTTGGCGGACAGTAGGGTGACAGACTACAGTGGCCAGTCAGGGTGCTGATGTGAGGGGCCCTTTGTAAAGCAGTGTGGTTGTGTCCCTGTAGATATGGCAGTCAGGATTCATTTTGCTGCTGCTGTCTTACCAAAAAAATAGTTTTAATTGGGATATCTTAATGTTCCTATAATCTGGTCTTTACCAAAAAATTAGTTTTAATTGGGATATCTTAATGTTCCCATAATCTGGTCTAACAAGGAATAATAAACCAAGAGGTCAGAGGAGTCTTTCTTGGTCCTGAGTACAGGCTCTAAGAGCTGGTCAAACATTCCTTCCCACCCAGTTGCCGGGAGACACCCCCTCAGCAGTTCACTACTTTACCACTCTAAGTGGGAGCCATCCCAGCAGGAGGCTGCACGCAAAAGGAACACCACAAAATTCCTCTTGCATTTCTCCTTTCCTATGAGTAATCAGTGGAGAAAAGCAGCATCATAGGGGTGAGACACGTTGGCACTAGGACTCTGTGATGGTGAGCACATTCAATTTTCAGGTCATTTGACTCTAGACACATACTCCAAAAAATAATTTTCAGCCATCAAGTCTAGTGTTCTCTCTATTTTTATCTCCAGTGCAGAGGTTTGGGTTTAATCACACTCCTCAAGTTGCTAAACTGACCTTGTCTTGTTTCATATGTGTATGTATGTGTGTACGCAAGCATATATGTATGCATGTATGTATTCTCTTTGATTCCCATTTCCATGCCTCACCCCATAGGTAAACATTCTGCTGTGCTTAATATATCTCTTTTATTGTATGCATTCTTCCAAACTGTGTATTATGCTTTTGTATGCATGCACATTTAATTTTCATATATGGCATAATCAATTGCTAAAGTTATACTAAAGTTAAATTGATAAGCCTATCAATTTAACTTTTTTTTTTTTTTTTTACCTTTTCCTTTCCAACTGTGGATTTTAGGCCCATCTACATCACTCTGTATTCTCCAAGTTTGTTGCTTCATGGTGTACGCCCCCCATCCCCCAGCCCCCACAATGCTGTTCTCCATTCTGCCACGTTACCTGGCCATTCTCCCACTGCAGAGCCTCCCCTCCCTGTCCCACCAATGTCACTTCTCGGACCATCCTCAGCAGACCTCGAGAGAATTTCTCTGGATTCTATGAGCAGGAGCAGAATGAGTGTGCAGAGGATGTGGGTCACAAATGTGAGTAGGTAGTGCCAGAGAGCTTTTCTGATTGGATGCCCTGGTCTCTGCCTTCAGCAGCAGTGCCAAAGGACAGACCTCCTCTTCCCAGCCCAGCCCTGGCATTAGCCACAAGAAGAAGATGAAGACGCAGGCCCTGCTTGCAAGGATCCTGTGACATTATTCCACCTCGAACCCCTAACCTCTGTGGACTTGGGTTTTCTGGCTTCACCCCAGGCAGTCTGACCAAGCCCTGGAAGCCCCAGGCCACATCCACCTGCTTTGGCATTCTGTCCCAGCCACCCTGCCTTCCTCGGATGTGGCCAGCAGACATGTGTCATGGCGAATGTGCCAGAGCAACTGGGAGCTGGGAGCTACTCAGAGAGGAGCTCAATGAAGATGAGATCATTTTACCTCCCCCACAGTTCCCCAACATATCTCAGCGTTGAGCCCCTGTGCTAACTCCGGAGAGAGTGCACTTATTGGTAACTAACTGCTTTGTTTACCATTCACAGTGGCTCTGAAAAGCCCACCTCTTGGGTAGTAGATATGGAGTAAACAACGTTACTGTGATGAAATGACACAGTGACAGCCTGGAGGTCATGCAACCTAGAGAACCTAGACCAGGACCCTGTGCTAGATACTTCATTGCACAGGTAAAGACACTGAGACCCAGAAAAATGATCTTCCTTGTTGTGTAAGGAGACGTCAAGCTGGTGCCAGAGTCCAGAAGCCTCATTGCTCTGGCCCATCCTCCTTTCCTATCCCTGCCCCCGTTTCCTTCCCATCAGGTGATGCTGCAGGGATCCCCAGCTCCACAGATGAGCCTAAGCTTTGCCCCAAGACATTGAACTTCTTCCTTTCCCAGACTGGTCTTGTGAAATATTCAGAAATAGGAAATTGGCTTTATTGATGACTTTCCTTCCCTTCCCAATTCAGTTCAGGAAACAGGAAACTGAAACAAGAATAAATAAAATAAATAGGGAAGAGAAGACAACACTAATCAGAACTATTTCTTGACTGTGAAAAGGCAGTAATGAAATAAGGAAATAAGATCACTTAAGAATTCTACTGGTCAGGCACAGTGGCTGCTCACACCTATGATCCCAGAACTTTGGGAGACAGAGTCCAGCACATTGCTTGAATGCAGGAGTTCAAGACCAGCCTGAGCAACAGGGCAAAACTCTGTTTCCAAAAAAAAAAAAAAAAATTAGCCTCAGTTATTAGGGAGGCTGAGGTGGGAGGGTCACCTGAGCCTGGGAGGTCAAGGCTGCAGTGAGCTGAGATCACACCAGTGCACCTCCAGCCAGGGTGACACGGGGAGACTCTGACTCAAAAAAACAAAAAGCAAACAAAAAAGAATTCTTCCAGTAGGTGTTTTCCCCTACTTTCTAGATGGAGAAGCAGAATCAAAGAGGCACTCAGGAGAAATATGACCAATGATATAGCAAATATATCTACAATGACTCACAGGAGTCACTAAACCAGATTTTACTCCTTTGTAAATGTCTCTTCCTTGTAACTCAAAGCAACAGTTCCCGATGGCATATGTCTTTCTTCTTTCATCCAATATACCTTGAGAATAATAATAGTAGTAGTTTCAGAAATACCAAATAACATTTATGCAATACTGTACAATTTACAAAGTTGAGCATAGGAATTCATGCTTGAAAAAATATTAATTCTGGGCAAGTGATTAGTCAGGTAGGATGACAGGATTTGGAAATGAGGGAGTGAGTATTGGTCATAAATGAACAAACAGCTCATTGGGCATGTTGGAGGTCCTGCTCTTAGAGAAAAGCTGCTATTCCACACTGCAATACTCTGGAATGCCTCAGAACCTTCCTTTGCAAATTAGAACAGGGATAGAGGGAAGGGTTGTTCAGAATTTGGAGCTAATTAGATCATCTAACCAATAGGAGGAATGTTAGAAAGATCAGGCACTTTTTTTTCATGCTAACTTGCATCTTGCACTGGTTTTGTGAACGGGCCCAAAGAACTCCTTGAAGGAAGCATGACACAAACCTCAGTGGAGACTATTTAGCCCTGTTCCCAGGGCCGTGCCAACGGTCTAGTGCCAGCGAAAACTGCCCCTGTCCCCACAAGTCCCGTACTTGGCAGGCACCACCTGACCCTCTGCCTTGAGTTCAGAAAATATTTTTTTTTAATTCACATACTGTAAAATTCACCTGTTTAAATTGTACAATTCAGTGGTTTTAGTATATTAACAGTTATATAACTATCGTCATTATCTTATTCCAGAACATTTTTATCACCTCAAGAAAACCTCATACCCATTGGCAATCACTCCTAATTCCCTTCCTTCTGCCCTCTGGGCCCTGGCAACCACTCATCTTTTTGTGTGTATAGATTTTCCTATTCTGGACATTTCATGGAAATGGAGTCATGCAATATGTTGTCTTGTGCGTGTGACTTCTTTCATTTAATGTCTTACAGTTCCTCCATGTTGTAGCCTATATCAGTACTTCATTCTTTTCTACAACGAATAGTCCATTGTATGCGTATAGCACCTTTTGTTTACCTCTTCATCTGTCCATGCTTTTAGAAGGATCTTGGCACTAGCCTGAGCTGAACTTGAAAGCTATAGACAATGAGTTTTTTTTCCATCTCCTAACATGGTAAAAATTAGTGTTTTAGGAAGATTGCTGTGGTGGGGCCATGAAGACCAGATCTATGGTGAGGTAGAGATGGAGGATGATGAAATTTGGAGCCTCATTCCATTAAATAGGAGAGAAAAGTCAAGGTCACCTAGGGAATCTTTGTGCAAGAAGCAAACTCGTTCTCTCTCTCTCTCTCTCTCTCTCTGTCTCTCTCTCTCTATCTCCAGTTCTGACCATAAAGCCATAAAGCCACAGGCTTTAAAGAGTGGCTATCCTGGGGTTGAGGGCCCAGTGGTGGTTTCAACCTTGTCTCATATTTCTCCTGGCGGCTCTGTGGAAAATCAGCGACCACGCTCCTTCCTGGAACATGCATTGCTGATAATTGCCTCTTGCACAATTATCTGCCAAAGCCCGTTGTTAATGAAATGAATGATTTAGTTATCCTTGTTAGTAATGGCCCACTCTGCACAAAGACCCATTATTGCATCCATGAGGCTGGCAGGAGTGCCGGCCAAGGCACCTGTGAGCCATTCTTACAATTAGCTCTCTTATCAGCTTGATTGGAGAGGAGAAGGCTGCCAGTGGCCACAGGGGTGCAGCCTGTCCTCTGCATGGTCCCCACGATGCATCAAGAGCTGGGAGCATCTCGGGGCAAAATAAGAAATGAGGCCAGGACTGAGCTCTTTGTTTGCCAATTTTGACCTGCAAAGCCTGGGGCTGCTCCCCCTAGCACAGAGGAAGGACTGCCTGAAGGACTATGGGGACATGCGTCATGTCAGGTTTCCTTGGGTTCAGGGAGCAGCTCGGCTGACTGGCAGATGAGATACCTTGAAGCATATTGGGGTATCCTATTAATAAAACATCTCTCCCCATCACACACCATTGCACAGCTTCCCCTGCTCCCTCAACTCCTCTACCAAAGAGAACGTCTTTCCTTTGCTGGTAATACTGGGTTTTTGCTCCCCTCCCTCCTCTGTCCCCAGTAGCGGCTGTACAGTACTGTTCCTTCATTTCCTGTTAGGCCTGATCTTCCTCTAGTTCTCATTTCTGCCACTTTGCTTTCTTTTTTTTTTCTTTTTTTTTTTTTGATTTTGATTTTATTTTATTTTATTTTATTTTTGAGACAGAGTCTTGCTCTGTTGCCCGGGCTGGAGTGCAGTGGCCTGATCTCAGCTCACTGCAAGCTCTGCCTCCCGGGTTTACACCATTCTCCTGCCTCAGCCTCCTGAGTAGCTGGGACTACAGGCGCCTGCCACCTCCCCGGCTAGTTTTTTTGTGTGTGTGTGTTTTTTTTTTTTTGTATTTTTTAGTAGAGACGGGGTTTCACCTTGTTAGCCAGGATGGTCTCGATCTCCTGACCTCGTGATCCGCCCGTCTCGGCCTCCCAAAGTGCTGGGATTACAGGCTTGAGCCACCGCACCAGGCCGATTTTTTTTTTATTATTATACTTTAAGTTCTAGGGTACACGTGCACAACGTGCAGGTTTGTTACATATGTATACATGTGCCATGTTGCTGTGCTGCACCCATTAACTCATCATTTACATTAGGTGTATCTCCTAATGCTATCCCTCCCCGCTACCCCCTCCCCACAATAGGACCCAGTGTGTGATGTTCAAAGAAAGGGAGAACACGAGCAAGAAAAGTAGACAGAAATGGGCGTGACTGGGACAAGTAGAACTGATCAAGGTAAATAGAGACAAAAATAGAGAAAGCAACTTGAAGGACATTGTGTTAACACACACAGGAATGTGTACGCACACACACACTTGCACATACACATTTCATCTTGTCTTCTGGACGATGACATTCAGGAATAAGTTCTTCAGTTTGGGAAATAGCTGCCCAGAGTTGTGACTGAGAAATGTGTTTCAGCTTAAAGAGACTAGAGTAACATGTGGTTAAGGGACTCCTGCGAAATGAGCAGAACCAAGTGTGCAATGACTGTGCACAGAGGCAGGTTTTAGAGGCTGTGTAACAGGGTGGGTGGTCTGTGCTTTAACCTGGCTTCACTCCTTTAACTGGTTGTGACTCTGCATAAGCCATTTAATCCACAGCAAAAGATAGGTGCTTGAAAACTGCTTTAATACATGCGTATTTATTTATGTTGACAACCTCTGCATGTCACTCAGTAAAAATTTCCAGGCTACTTCCAATAATAACGAAACAGAAGGATAAACTAAATTATGTCAGAGGAACATAATATGTAAAAAATATAATAAAATTAAAGATGAGATTAGCACCTGAAAATCTCTCTATTATGACTCGAAAGCCTACTAATTTGGCCCTGAGAGGTAGGGCCCTTCCTAATTTTGACAGTGAGAAATATATTCTCCGCGGTCCTGATATAAAGGACCTGTGGGGGCAGAGGGCAGTGCCCTGGATAACGCCCCTCCAGTGGAGAAAGGAAAGATCCCATTATGACTGCTACGTCCCTCTCGGAAGATGGCAGAGGAGGCCAGCACTCCTGCCAGTACACGACAAAGTGTCACAGCCCAAATTATCCAGCTTCATCTTCACTATCTATACCAGTCATGTTCAATAACTTATAAAAAGCAGTGGTACTCTTCTAGTCCAATTAAATCTTGCACAAGCACACAGAAAGCAGGGCGCTGGGTCATTGTTTCAGAGGGGGAACGGCTGACCATTTTCTTAGGGCTTCTCTTTCCCCACGCAGAGACTGGCGAGGCCTGATGAGGCACCTTTGCTCGGAATCTCAAACATCTGAAAATCCCTTGTCCGATCTAGGCAAAAGGATGGACATCAGAAAGGAAGGAGGGAGGGAGGGAAGAAATAGAGGAATGAAGGGAGGCAGGAAAGAATGTTGGTTTTTACTGCTACTTGCGCAGGATTCTTGTGGAAGCCAGTAGGGAAGTTATTTTGAATCGGATAAATTGGGGCTTCCTCTTCTTGTTCATCGAGACCACTCTTTTGGCTCTTTTCATTCCAATAAAACAAACCACGATACACTAAAAGACTGAAGAGACAGCACAATGCACTTTTAAGTGTCTGGGCTCCAAACCAAACTGTCTGGGTTTGAATCCTGGCCCTGCTACTTACTGCTGTGATACTGGATAAGTTACTTAACTTCTCTGTGCCTGTTTTCCCATCTGCAGAAATAGGTGCTAATAACCTACCTCATGGGATTGTTGTGAGGAGAAAATGTGTTAGCATGCGTACGGTGTTTAGAATGGCGTTTGGCACATGGTCTGGGAATAAATGTCAGCCGTCATTATGTTGTGGGTATATAAATACACTACTCCTTGCAGTGTCAGTTTTTGCCCACACAATTCCCAGCCCTCTGCCCTCAGGTGAGCCAGCCTGTCTCATCTCATGGCCTTACAGTGGCTTAGCTCACCCTGCAGTGGGAGCAGATGGCTGAGCTGCAGCCAGGGTTCTGTGAGCGTGGTGGGCTGAGGAGGGAAAGGAATGAGGTTTGGAGTCCTTTTGTTGTTTTGCTTGGGTCAGAAGGAATCTATGGTAGCATGCAGTCATGATCTTATTTTACAGCTGCAGGATGTTGGTAGACAAACTTCTCCCTAATCTATCTGATCTATAAGCCCAAAGGGCCTATAATAGGGGGCGGTCACAGGGGATCAGTGGCCTCCTCCTTCCCAGCAGCTGTGTGATGTGGCTGAGCTCGGAGAAAGAGCACTTGGCTGTGGTGCAACTGGCCTGAAATTCACAGCCCCATTCTCTTGATCTGAGCTGCTTCCGGGGAATAAGGTGGCACCCAGCGTCTCAGGTGCTATATAGGGTACTTCCCAAGAGTTTCCCATATCGGTTGTAAGGTGCTGTCTGCACATGAGGGATGGTTTTATGAAGACACAGGGGAGAGTTACCAGCAGAGTGACGGCCAAAGCTTTGAGCTAGATGGTTTTCATTTTCCTGACACATCACCCTAGGGTTTTCCCGATGTTTCCATCAATTTGTGAAGTGCAGTGAGTGGTCATGTCCCACAGGGAGTTTACCTTTTACTCTGGAAGACCAAACTTACGGGCTACACTCTGGGTACAGACCGTGCTAGTCCTGCGGGGAGTTGGGAAAGAGGACTGGGAGGCTTTGTGGCTGAGGAGGGACTTCAGGGCAGCAAGGATGACGGCTGGGTTTGAACAGTCAGTGGAGAAGGAAGTGTGGAAAAGCCAGAGAAGTAGACATGGATGTGTGCATGTCAGAGAGGGCAGGGAGACCGGGTTCATGGAGGTGGCAGAGGCAGCAGCACATTGATCTCTGCTTCTGACAGAAGATCAGAGGGGATATCGGGGGGGTGGTCTGGCTACAGTACGGGCAGCCTTGAAGCCCTAGTGGAATAATTTCAACTTGATTCTATGGAAAATTAGATATGACAGTGTAGGAGGGCTTATCTTCTAACTGAAACCAGCTGGGAATTTTTCCCGATAGAGTCAAGGGCAGGGCAGAGTGAGGGCATTTGGTAGCATGTGCAAATGTACACACGTGTAGCTAGTGTGTGTGGCCCACCATGCTTCTAACCTACCTTTACCTCTTCTAGTTCTTCAGATCTCTTAACCCTGTTGTCTGTGAGCATGGACAATCCGGGCTTACACAGACAAGACCACAGTGTGCCATCTTGTCAGAAGGAGAAACTGGGGCACTCTATTCTAAAGAGGCTGGTTCTAGGACTTCTTTCTCCACTGTGGAATAAGACCCAGAGTCTTACTGCCAGGCCCCTTCCTTCAGGGATCTGGCTTCTAAAGTTAGTTCTTTTCCTTTATCTCATAAAGAGGGAAAGGATGTGCCTAAGATAGGTTATTTGGACGAATGGCCATTGTAACTGCCTCCTATCAACACAGGTGGATAGAGGCAGGTGTGGGGAAGAGGGCTGCCTGGATCTGGGGTTCTCAATCCCCCATACTCCTTGGCCTGTTGTTGAGGGGGAGCTAGAGGAGGGGTGCAGACTTAGCAGATTAAGAAAGATAAACGCTTACTCCTTAACAGTAGGAAAGAGGGATGGAAGAGGAAGATCGAAATCTGAGGCACGAGGAGTGGCCTATCCTGGTGGAGGCAGGAGAGACACGTGTCCTCTACATGCCCATCCAAGTCTCTGATAGGGTGGTCCTTGCTCTGAGGGAAGAGTGTGGGCCACAGGCCACAGGGAGGCTCTGAGGTTGTGGGTGCTCCCCGATCCCCTCTCCAGAGCTGCTACCATTGTCTTTGCCCTTGGAGTGCTCTCCTCCCACCCCCACTGCCTCTTGTTCTCTTTCTCCCTTGGGCCATGAGAATGGCAGGGAGCCCAGCCAGGGCCTGGACGGCGGCCTCAGCTCCCTGTTCTCAATAACTGTGTGTGTATGCATGTGTGCATGTGTGCGTGTGTATGTGTGAGTGCCTGTGTGTGTGCGCATGTGTGTAGAGGCTGGGGTTGGGGTCAACAACAGATCACAGCACAGGAGTAGAGAGCTTCTGGGAGGGTGGGGTCACCCATGGGTCACGCCCTGCACCCTGGAGCCCAGAGGACCCTTCGCTCAAACCCACCGCCAGCTGACAACACGGGAGCAGCCAGAGCCACTTTCTTCGCTGCCCAGAGGAGCCTGGGAGAAGCCGGAGGTGTAAGTCAAACTGTGGAGGACTGGGTGAGGCTGAGCCCCGTGAGAAGTGGGAGGAGCCAGGGATGCTTAGGAGGGGCAGGCACTGTGCAGCGAGAGAGGAGGGAAAGGGGAAGTGTTCGGGCCTCTCTGTCCCTCTGTCCCCCTCTTGCTGCATAGTAGCCGCATCCATGTCCCTTGTACTCTGCAATCTGGAAGCCACCGCCAAAAGCTGAAAATCCCAAGTAGAGCAGCAAAAGGTATGAGGATTAGCACAAAGTTATGGCCAATGGAGGCTCCCCAAAGTGCATGGTAGGTGGTGGTCCAGTGTCCAAAGGCAGGAGTGCTGGGGCAACCCCATAGCTGGGGGTCATATGGGAGAGACTGAGGAAATTTAGTTTGTGGACTCTCAGTCAACCGTGTTGCCGAGGAGGGGAAGGGGAAGTAGATGAGGTGGTTGTCTGGACAAGACCCAAATCCTGCTTCTACATACAGGTGCTCACAATGGCCAGTGCCCTGGAAAAGCTCGGGAATAAATACACCTGGGCCTTAGAAAGCAGAGGCGGAGGATAATGCCATCCAGTGGGAGCGTTCATTTGTTTCCTCAGCCAGCCTCTGTGTCAGGCTTTCTGGGAACAAGGGCTGGATGAACAAGGCCTTGGGAGTTCCTGTGGGGAGGGACTGGGGGTGAATGGGCAGTGTGGCTGGCCCGGCGGTCACTTCTCCTCTGCTTATCCAGGCTTGAGGATGGATTCCTGGCTCCTGGTGCATTGCCACTCCCTGCCACCCTCCTCCATGTCTTCTATCTTCTCCTGGTGGCGCCAGGCCTTGCTTCATGTCCCAACAGGAGCCTCTGGGGCTGGCACAGCACTCGCTGCCTACAACCTGGGCCTGGTGGTTCTCCTAGGGTGCCTCTGGGAGGTAAGACTGGTGGGCGGGGGTTCCTGGAGAGTTCTAGGATCTTTTTTGGAGGGGTGACCAAGGGATAAATAGAACCATAATATTCCTACGTAGAAAATTGAAAAGCCTTCTTGATGGGGTCACACGCAGGAGCTGGGATTCTGTGCCTTCTTTGGCTGCTCAATCCTTGTTACAAACTTCCACCCTTCATTTCCTTACATGAGAGAGTACAGGTCAGTGGCAAGCTAGAGTGGAATTCCTTATCCCTCCCACCTCATGTGGATCCCCCATCTCCTGTTTCTACCTGGGCTCTGTTCATCTCTGCCTGGTCTTCTGATCCCCAAATCTGGTATTCCTTCGAGACCTTGCAAACAGTCATTCAGCAGGTGTATATCCAATATATGCTTCACGCCAGGCTGTGCTGTGGCCTGCAGAATCCCTGTTGGATAAGGCCTCCCTGCCCTCCAGAGGCTCACAGTCTAGAGTGGAGACAGGTGTGGGCACAGGCGGTTGCAATGCAGTGTGTGTTGGGTGGGCAACAGAGAGGATGCATCATGCACCAGGGGCAGGGAGGGTGGGGCAGCAACCCAGTATCTGGGCCAGGGGTTAGGATGTCAGGAAAAGCTTCTCAGAGGTGGTAATGATCATCACAGATGTGTTCCCATGCTGATTACAGGCAAGGCATTGGTGCAGGCACTTTACGAGGATCGGCTCATCTAATTCTCATGATAGCACTGTTTGAGACGCAGAGGGGTTAAGTAGCTTAGCAGGTGGCAAGGCACAGAGGCACAGTGCAAACCAGGCACCCTGACTACACCACTTGCAGCCTCCTCCTCCAACTCTTCCACCTGTTGGTGAGGTAACGGGGAGGAGACGGAAGAAGCAGGTCCGGACAGCCACACCTCTTCCAACTCCTCTTCGTCTCTTCCTTTCTCAGCTACTACAAGCACAGGGAGGGTGGTGCCATGGCCTGCTGGGAGCCTCTGATGCTTCCCATCCCGCAGAGGCTGAGGCTAAACCCCTTCATGGGCACAGGAAGCCCTCTGGAGTCCTCTCTGGCCCTGTCTTCCTCTCCACCTCGTCTCCCTCTACAGGCTCTCAGCAGCCCTGCACACCACACTCATCCAGCACAGGCCTGCTCGCCAGCCCACACAGCCGTGCTCAGCAAGTCCTCAGGCTTGGGCACATCACGGATTTTCTGCCAGAAGTGCTCTTGTCCCCCAGTCTCCTGACAAATTCCTGCACATCCTTTAGATTCAGGTCAGCTGTCGCCTCACAAGAAGCTTTCCCTGACTCCTCTAAGGCCAGGTTATTCGTTTCCTTGCTTGGCCATTCCCAGCTCTTGGTACAGTCCTGGACTCTCTGAGATGGGCTGGAGCCACTCCACCCATGGGTGAGCACCAGGTGTGGGTCTCCCCGCAACTTCATGTTCAGTGACTTTGTGTGAAATAACTTGAAGTCCCTCCACCGTGGTGGCAGTATTTACACTGTAGGAATTGGCAAACCCTGCAGACACCTCCCCCACGTTAGGAGCCTATTAAGGATATACTGACTCCTCACCGACTGTGGTCTTTCTCCAGCTGTGTCACCACTTTCATATGTGCCTTTCTTCCCTCCCAAACAGCAAGTGCTTCAAAGGCAGGACCCCTGTCTTATTTATCTGTTTAAAGACAGACCCAGCATACTATCTGGTAGCACATGAGGGCTACGAATAACTCATGAGACGTGAGGCATGCCCTAGAGAATTTGTCATTTAATTATGGCAACTAGGCACTCTCCTGCCACCCCAATCCCTTGAGAACTCTGCCACGCTCACAGTCAGCTTCCGGCTCAGAAACCTCAGTAGGTCCTTTTGCATATGTGGCCAGAATGCCAAGTCCCCCAAGGTAGAGATTTCTATCTGTTTGGTTTTATCAACGTGATCCAGTGCTCAGAACAGCGCCCAGCATGGAGAAGTGCTTAGTACCATTCAACACGTTATTGTCAAATAAATCAATACATGATAAAATTCAGGCTTCTTACAACAGCCTTCAAGACCCTTTATTCACAATTCGGTCTCTCCAATTCTGTGGCCTGCTTCTCCTTTGGTCAGAGCCTCCACACCAGTCCTGCTAATCTCCTAGTTAGGCCCCCAGGTCCAGGTACCACATACACTTGTCCTGGCATGAAACTCCCACTCCCTCTCCTCTGTCTGCCCAAAGCCTCCTCATTCTTTGATCCGACTCCTGGAACACCTGCTACTTCCTACTCTTCCTCTAGCACCAACCTGTAAGGTTAGAATTTTTTTCCACATCCTCAGCCAGGCTTCGAGTTCCTTGGGGCAGGGCGGACGTGTGGACCGCCTTCGTGTCTTCAGCACCTATCTCAGGCTTTCATGCATAGTAGGCACCCAGGGTGGCGCTGTAGCCTATATTTGCCCACATTAAAAAATTAGAGACCAGCAAGATGCATACAACTTGCGCCTCTGATCTCACCATCCCATGGAGTTTATTAGCAGTTGTTCACCAAATGTCAGCAGAGGTTGCATTGGGGTGGTGGTGTTCGGGAGCCCGAGCCAGTCGGGGTCCACCGTGGTGGGAACAGGTTTTGTGACTCGATCTTTTCCTCTTTCTTCTTCCTCTCAGGTCATGGCCACCCCGCTGCTGGCTAACTGCAGCTACTTCTGCCAGCCAGTGGACTACAGATGGAGTGAGCATCGAATGAGGGTATGGCAGGGAGCAGGAAGCAAGCCTGGAGAGGGTTAGGAGGGACAACTTCATAACAATCAGAGATCAAGGAGGTATCACCTGAGCCTTTTGATGAGAGACAGGGGACTGGCTGGTTATATGCAGGCTTTGGAGTCAGATAACCTCGGACCTCAGTTTGAATCTCAGCTCTGCCAGTTACTTGCTGTGCGACTCTGTGGCACACCTAACTCTTCTAGGACTCCATTTTCTTATTTATAAAATTGAGATAATAGCACCTATCTGATAAAGGGAAATGATTGAAAGAAGATGGAATCAGATAATATATGATAGACAATATATGGAAATGTTTAGCACAGGGGCCAGCACACACTGAGTGGCAGCTAAGTGGTAGTGATTTCATCACTGTTAGCTGTTCTCTGTTTCAACTAGAAGCAGAACAAAAGGCTTCCTTGTAACAGAAGACTCCAGCTGAAGCCTGTCACCAGGTGGCTGAGGCTTGTCACCAGGTGATATGGATGTTGAGTCACTGGATGTTGGTGATGGGCTCAAGTCCTGTGACTCAAAGTGTGATCCTTGGGCCGGCAGCAGCAGCATCATCTGGGAGCTGGTTGGAAATGCAGAAGCTGTACTCCACCCCAGGCACACTGATGAAGAATCTTCTTTCAACAAACAAGATGCCCACATGCTCATTAGATTCCAGGGTTCTGGGCTGGGGCACATTTGGGGAGTCCTTCTGTGGTCACGCCAATAGCTTCTCCCCTTTTTGCCTGTGCGAACAGGCATCTTTCTGCGGACAGGTAGGCACTGTGGAATCAGCGGTGCATAGAACAGTGAGGATTTGGGGCTGAACTCAGCCCAGGTGGGACAAGCTGTGGCACCAGCCGGACTGCAATCTGATGGAACTTCCCCGTCCTGCCCAGCAGATGGCGAGCGTGTGCTGCTGGTGCCTCTTTCCAAAGGCCGTTGAATTGCTTGACAGGTAAGATCCCGGACACATGGGCTCCTGTATATCCGTCAGCCAAATCTGGGGCGGTGTCTGACTCTCCCAGCAAGAATGCTCTCTGGGTTTGCCCAGGCAGTCATGCCAGAGACTAATTTCAGAGCAAAGCCTTGGTCCGGTACCTGGCTGAGGGAGGACGCCCAGCCGCTGAGGTAGCGTCCCCTTCCACCGGCTCCCATGGTCCCTGCTTTCTATCTGCAGAAGTAGGAGTAAGCATTTGCTCCATGAGTAGCCAGGTTCCAGGTACAATTAAAATGGAAAATTAAACAAACTTTAAAACTGACATGATATAGCAAGGGTCATCAGACAACAAAAGCCATCCTTCCATGTTAATGAGAAGAAACCTTGCTGATGAGGCCAGGGGGCTTGTGGGATTAAGCAGGGTGGGGCAAGAGCATAATGTTGGTGTGGTTGGTGATGAAAAGAGGGGGCTCTTTCTTCTCAGTCTCTTGTCAAAATGAGCTGAGCAGAGATCACGTGGGAATGTGTGGTGTGGGTGTCTGGATCTTGGGCTGACGGTTCAACACCTGAATTCTTACCCCGGTGCCCTGGGGGGCAAGGATCGGACATTGAAAATAACCCAGTCTCTGAAGCCAGACTGTTCTGATCCCAGTTTGGCCACCTATAAGTTGTGTGCGTTTGGGCAAGTTACTTAGCCTTTCTGTGCCTTTTTTATCCTGAAAAATGGAAGTAGTAGAAGTATAAACTGCATACAATTATGTGGTATTTCAGTGATTATTTTATACACACAAAGTAGAATAGTGTTCTCTTCCCTCCTCTTCTCACCACACATCCCTGCCCAGCATCTAGAAGACCACCTGAAGCTTTCACACTATGAGACCTTAGATCCTGCGAGGGTTTGAATTTCAAAGGCCTCAATTAAAGCACACGGTAGGTCACAGATTGGTGTTTGACTATTTTTATTTCCCTTTAGTTTTAGTCGCTCCTTCAGTAAAACAGGTAGAATTAGCCCGTCCCACTCTAAGGGGTAGTTGAGGCCCCGAGAGAAGTCTAGAGGAAGGAGACCTCCAGAGATGACTCCATCTCTTCCTCCTCTCCAGGTGTTCTTTATTTTATGAATGAAGCCAGAGCAGCCCACCTTCCTGCATCTCTACCATCATGGCACCATGCCCTCTGATGGGTGGGCTGGAGTCAAATACGTAGCAGGCAGCCAGGTAAGTGATGCGTGCTGTGGACAGCCATGCCCCAGGCCCTTGTAAGGCAGGTCTGCTGGGCTGAGTCCCAGCTCAGGAGACCTGCATCCCTGGAATATTATGGCTGGTCTCTAACTTTTCCCTTCCCTGAGGCCATGAGACCAGACCTCTGCTCCCATTTGTCCGTGTGGCTCCTTAGAGCTCCTGGGCTACCCATCTCTGGGATGGGGAGGTGGCTGCTGGGAGATGCTCATCATAGCCATCAGCCCACAGAACACAAAGGGAGTAGAAATATTCTCATTTAGCATCTCAATAACTCCAGCCCTCCATCATCACGACTTCAGATGGCTCATGCCGGACCTCTGCAGGATAAGGTCTCTCCAGGGATTTTCTGTAGAGATTGCAGAGGTGCTCTCTGCAGCTTGGAGGATTGAAACATCAAAGAGAACTCCCACACCACAGCTAAGCCCAGCTCCACTTATTTTCCTTTATCGTCCCACACCCCACTCTGCAGCCTTCTTCATAGGGATGCTTAATTCTTTGATCCATGTCTTCATGTATCTGTATTATGGACTGGCCAGGTTGTGGCCTCCTATGTGGCCCTACTTCTGGTGGAAACGATATCTTACCACCCTACAGTTGGTAAGGAGATCCCATTGGCTCCAGGGGCCTTGGCTGAACCCTTGGTTCTATTCTTGACTTGTCAGTCTATACCAGTGACTTGGCATCTGCCCATAAACAAGCTCTCTCATCCTTAGATCTTCCTTAGCTTCCCAACTTGCAAGGACCTCAGTAGCCATCTTATGATCCTGGAACCAACCCTAACTCACTGGCACAGTGTGGGACTTTGAGCAAGTGGCTTCCATGCTCAGGTCTCAATGTCATTATCTATAAAATGAGGGCCTCGGCCAGATGACCTCTAAACATTAATATCCTGTGAGTCTGTGATCACCGATTGCACCCTCCAGGTGCCTGATGTCTTGCAGTTTTGGGAACACCACTGCCCCCCAGATGGTGATGACAGCCTAAAGTGTCCCATATAGGGCTCTGGATATACTGAGTTTATCATCAGGACCACCATGACATGGCTGGATGGGGGAATTGGGGCAACCAGGACCAGGAGAAGAGTCAAGAAGATTCTTGGGATCATGGGGTGGAAAGAACTGACTGCTCTCCCCTCTCTTTCTTCTCACGCTTTCTTTTGCCCAGGGTCAGTTTGTGGCCACTGCTGCCCCCTCTTCCTACAGTCTCCTCACCAAGTGCCCCTTCCCTGATGGTTCAACACATCTGTGCTCCTGTAAGCCCTCAGCTTCCTCATCCTCTTCCTCAACTTCTACCACCAGACACACCTGAGGGGCAAGCAAGACAGGCTGAACTAAGGGCAGGACCCAGGGACTGAAACCAGCACAGTGTCCCCACAGAGAATTGGGTGGAAGGCAGCGTGGCTTCCAGCTTACTGGTGCCGAGCAGATTCCTCTGGGTTTCCATTGTATCCTCTGAAGCAAGGAGGAGGATTGTCTTCTGTCCAGATCTCAGGATCAAAGAAATAGGTCCAACTTCCTGTGCTCACTTCAGTTAGAGCACTTCCCATGTGACTTTGTAGCTTTGTGTGCATCTCCTTCCCCTGCTAGACCTGAACCCCCCACGGGAGGGACTCTCTTATTCTGAATGTTCCCCACACCTGGAATTTTAATAAACATCTCAACAAACGTGTGTGTTTGGATCCTTGGATCCCATGACTGCACTCATAACCTTGGTGAAGAAGAGGGCTGCGAGTAGGAAAGAGGTCAAGGTTGGCTTGATCTCTAACTTTATAGTGGGAAATTGTGATGGAGAATATTCAAGAGTGGGTGTGGGTCTGTTTGATTTCAGGTGTGGCTGTGTAAATAGCCCTGCATATATTTTTGTCTGTTCACAACTGTCTGCGTGTGTATTTGTAGAGTTGTGTGATTCTGTGTATGTGCATGGGGAGTGGGAGAGGGCCAGGTGCACATGTCTGAATACTTGTTTTCATATATAACGCATGTTTCCATTTGGGTTTCTCTCCATTTGTGTTGTTTGCCTGTCTCATCTGTAAGTCTCTGAAAGTCCCACATTGGCAAATAAAAGCCACTGGTATCAATAATTCTTCTGTCCTGATGGGAGACGTGGTAGCCCACTGAGAAATCTCTGAATACATGTTCCCCAAGAGCTTCCAAAAATAAATGGGACAAAAGAAGAAATGGGGCACACCCATCTTCTTCACAGGGAGGGAAACTGAGGACCAGCAAAGGGGTCCTGTCTTATGACTAAGATACTATGGCAGAAGCAAATATTGGGTGAGCTGTTCAAACCCAGAACAGGATGGGTTTCTCGAAAGCAGTTTGCCTAGGAGCTGTCTCTATGCCTCCAGTATGATGATTTTTCTCCTTTATAATTGCTCTTCAGCTGTTTTTGATCCCTAGGTAAGTCCTTATTTTGCCATGCCTAACAGTCAAGAACATTAAAGAATTGTTGAAGGTTATGCAGTGCTATTTGGGGACTGTGTCTCCATCTGGCCTTTTAGTTAATCAACCCAAGGCCAGGCAAGGCTACATCCTGTGGACAGAATACTCAGAGAAAATTCCCTCTAACTTACGCAGGATGTGAGCACATTCCACACACTTTTCCATGCACTGGTTGAGTGCCTTTGGGTGGGGGGTGGGGGGTCGGTGCTTATTTTAAGGCAAACTTTTATATATTTTTTAAACACAGGAATAAGGTTTGTTCATTTGCTTAGCAGCCAAGGTAAGGGAAAATTTAGTTACTTCACAGTTTAGCACTAATATTTGCCCAGTTCTTTGTGGCTGCCTCTGCCTGATAAAGCAGCACAAAGGGAAATGATATGTTCCAGGTCACGTCTGAATGGAATGAGACTTTCGCCATGGAGAGCCTGTGTTAGGCAGAGTCCCAGAGACAGTTTGGGGGAAATTCTCAATGGACTGAAGGCCCTTCATTTTTCTATCCTGTACTACTATGTAACAACTCCACCTCTGATATAAGAGTGCATTGTAAGTATTCTTCATCAGCGTAGGCTGATTGTATGAATATTATAAACCAAAGTTGTTTATATTTAGCAAAAATACCAAAATTCTTAACTAACATTGTAGACGTTCATCTCTATGAACTGTTTAAGATAATGACAAGGAAAGGTGGTGGTAGACATTTCAGTTTATAACATAGCAGGGCTGGGCTGCTGTTCAGAGACAAGGAGGCCCACAGTACTGGGTGGGAAGGTCCCAGAGACAGAAGTAGGGGCAGCCCTCCACCCCCTGTCTCCCATGCGCATACAACAACTGACGGTTTGGGCTCCTGGCTATCACCTCATAAATCAGAGTACATCAAATTGAGAGATAGCAACCACCTCCCAGTGGCCTTCATTGTCCTCTTCCGGCTCAAAATTCTGTGGGGACCGCTCTTCCCCACCCACCCCCGTACATACTCCACTGTCTGCTCAGCTGACCACATGTCCCCAAGAGCTGCTGCAGCCTGACCAGTCCTCTTGGAGCCAGGAATCAGACAGGAATCAGAAGAAAAGATGATTTGATTTGCTCCTTTCCTACCCTCCTTTTCTCTTTTTCTTGCAATTCTCTGTATACATGGAGGAACATCTTTCTAAAGAAGCAAGTGTTTGCTTTTTGTCCTCAGTCCCTGAGTACTCTTTGGGTAAAATGTTTGTTACAAAAGAAATGGGGAGCTTTAATGGGGCTTTTGAAATTCAAACCCTCCCAAACAGGATTAAAAGTCACCCAGTGTGAAAGCTTCAGGTGTTCTGTTAGATGATGGACAGGGAAATGTGGTGGGAAGAGGAGGGAATAGAATACTGAGAAATAAAAGACCCTGATTTCAAGAATCTTGTATTTTAGTGGGGGTAGGGTGTATAAAAGCATCTGAATAAAATTAGGGAAGAGTGACTTAAATCAGCCATTCGTAAGAGCCATTATAAAGTTAGAGACACACTCAAGAGGAAGGCAGTTCTGGATTCTCAGAACATCTGAGCTCAGAATCTACCTTTATCCTCTTCCTGGCTGTGGGAGGTATGCCGGGCAGTTCACACCAATTTTTTAGTGTGTTTTTCATGTATAGAATCAGGATAGGAGGTACATTTGGTCTAATAAATATACTTGATGGAATAATAACACAGTCACTACAAACCCTTCTTGAAAAATATTTAATAATTTAGCAATGCAATATTAAATAAAAATGTAGGAAAATCTCTATTTTGAAAATAATTATACATAAAATATAAACACAGAAATGTTCACTAGATGGCGAAATTATGGATGTTTTAAATTTTTTTGTATTTTCCTGTTTTCTACAACGCCTATTTTTTACTCATAAAAATTTAATGTTATAATGTGATGAGTCTAGGATTGTTATTCTTTTTTTCTGAGGATGATTGAAGTATTTATTTGATCTGCTAATCAGGTCTTCATTATTGACATGAATGCATACTTGACCCCACTGTTGACCTCTCATGCATTCAACACACAAATATTGGGGGTTTGCTGCCTTCTAGGCACTGAGCTGGGTCTTAGGGGTCCAGACACAAAGACCAGACTTGATTTTCATTGTAAGGACCATGTAAATGCTTACAGAGTAAAGCCTCTAGCCACATCCACTGCTCTAGGGAAAGTAAAAAAGCCAGTCTGGTCAGAGGGTGAGAGTGAAAGGATTTTGTGCAAAAATGAAGAAAAAAAAAAGTGAAAATGGGGCTGGTTGCTAATCTCCCTGAATCAGGTCTTCCTGTGGCAACCTCATTCTTGGACTTGACATGAACTCCCAGAACATCCGAAGCATTGTGGCCAACTGTAAGTCTAAAACCTCTTCTTAAAAACCAATGAAATGTTACACATTTTAAACATTATGCACGTCTAAGAACTAAATTTTCCACAAACCATGGACTCATTCAGCGTTAATAGAGAGGTTTCTTGGAGGAAGAATCTAAGGGATGTTAAGGGGAAAAAAAATAATCAGTGATATGTGTTAAAGCAAGATAAGGAGGACTTTATTAAAGACCACTGTGAAAGGTATGGAGACCACCTCAAAGGGGTCTGGCTGTTGGGGAGAAAGATTGGGCTCAACTCTGAACATAGTATGGGCAAGTGGAAATATATAGCCAAGGAACAGGGTAGGGGTCAGTGGATAGAAAATTACTAAAAGGAACATCGGGGTAAGGGGCATTCTGGCTAAACTGACCTCAAGGTCTCTTGCTGAAGATGGGCCAGGGTGAACATACATCACCAGGGACATTTGAACTGAGTGCCCCCATTTTTTTCCTAGGAAAAAGAGAATGAGTTATTATTAGTTTTTATTGTTTTCTCTTCTCTCTCCTTTCCCTGTTTCCTACCTAGCCCTTTAGGAATGCAAATATAACCTTTCACTTCCCCTTCACCAGACATTCCCTGCAGGGCAAGTTCTTCTAACTGTGTGCTCCCAGGTAGATCTCTTCTCCAGAGCTGACAGCGGATTTGCAGGCCAAAGCATACCCGCCAGGGAACTGTCACCTCCAGCAGGTGGCCTGGAACTTCCACCCTCTGGGAATTGCCTCAAGACTTTTGTCCACCGGAAGGGCATATCAAAAGCATGCCAGCTTGACTCCTTTTCCAACTTATTTCTGCCCAGGAAGGTATCGACTCAACTGTCTGGTGGATAAGACACCAAGCTTGCAGGAGGAACTCCTGCCCTCGCTCAGTTTCCCCCTTACCTTGTAAAAGTGTCTCCAGAGGTGAAGCAGCACATTTAAAGTCAAGGAGTTTTGTGCACCTTCCCCAAGCTCACTGCAGAATAAATTAACTATTTTTGTACCAAGCCTCACTCTTGTTTTTTGGATTCTGCATGTGGTGAGCAACCGACCTGCTTTTTGGTTACAACACAGTGGAGGATGAGGAACCTTATTAGAAATGAAGGGTGATCAGGTATGAAGAATGGGAGATTATTTGCTAAAACTAGACCTAGGAGTACACAGATGGACCTAGGAGAAGGTTCGAAGCCTGATTAAAGTTTGGCTAAGCAGAGACTCTTTGTCAGGGGAGACCAGTAATAGTCCTCACATCTATACCAACAGTACATTGATAGTTTTGAGTCATAGCTATCTTCGAACTACAGGTCTATCAAGTTTCAGATGACCTTAATATCTCATAACTCTTGTTTGAGAACTGAACAAAATGCCTCCATCAATGAAGAGACTTGTCAAGAATTAATATAGTGACAGAGCTAGGGCTGGGACCTCGTCTTCTTGACACCCTATCTGGGGCTCTGTGTCCTAATGGACCGGGTCAAGATGAAAAGAATTTCTTCTTATAGGGCAATTCACACACCCTGGAACTGAATCCTAGCTTGTAATGTAACTCATCCTACTAAAAAAAATGATATTAGGCTTCTATATTCTGCTATCTACCACCATCCTGTGTCTTCGCCTCCCCTCCTTCTTTTACAAATAGAGTGCTTCTGTGGCAATCAAACTTACCATTCAGTCCTGTGGTTGCAAAATATCAAGATGGGATCAGAATGAGAAGAGGGGAAAAGAGAGAAGATGCAGAGGAAAGAAAGGTAAAAACACACTACTTTTAAAAGAGGAAGAGAAAACGGTACGTATGCATATTCAGATTCTCAAAGAGCCAAAAAGGAAACACAGGTGCATCTTTCAGAGCTCCAGCACCAGATCTGAAGACAGTAGCCTTCTAAAGACCATCCGGCAGTCTCCACAATTGCCTACAGTCACATTTCTGTAACTCATTCCTCATTATCGGTACCTCCTGGCCCTTCTGCTCCACCGTTAGCTGGTTTCTACAACTGGTCACAAGGTCACAGATGATGTTTATAACTTTCTCCTCCCCTCTGTTGTGAATTCTGATGCCTTTTAGGGCCTGCCTCAGATAGCAAGGATTCTTAGCCTAGTGTAGAAATACATTTCCTACATGTTCCCTAAAAAAAGTCACTGTTACACTTCAATTAGACACCTAAATGTGTGTGGCTAGTACCTCAGTATACACTATCCAGCCTCTGTCTTTGAAATGCCTTTGCAGGGATTGAATGTGGCACAAAATAGATGAAACAGTTATAAAAAGGTTACATTTTTATATTAGAGTTGAGAACCTTGCGGCTTGTGAATATGTGAACTCACTGTAAGGGGCTCATCTAGGTTTTTAAACAATTACTGTGGCGGCTTTGTAATGTGTCAAGTGGGCCAGCCTGAAATATGTTTCCCAGAATTCCTTTTCCTGCATGTTCCAAGTTAGAGTGGGGAATAAGAGACATTTTTTGCTTGAAATTTGAAGGAAAAAAGTGAAGCAGCAGCTGTGTTATTTTTCACTGTCAGAAGGTGGGGCAGGTGCTTCTGCAACTCAGGTACATTGTCACTCATTTGTGACTCATGCCCTAGGGCTGGTAGCAGGTGGGCCTGCACATGTTCTGCTTTTCCCTGAATCCTTCGCCAGCTTCTCTGACTCCCGGACCAGGTATGCGTTTTAGCTCCAGGGCACAGGGAACCACCTTCCCCTTTAGGACAAGCGCATCCTCAAGGCTGGAGGCAGTGAGGACACAGATACGGGCTCCATTCTGCCCTGAGGGGCCCAGCTTGTCTTTGCCTTCTCCCACGTTATTGATGCCTTCCCTGGGGCCCCGGTGTTCCAGCATCCGACAGAAAGACAGTAGCCTTATAGAGACTCTCAACCAGCATGATTGCATAGGGTCAAGTCCCTGTAACTGATTATTTACTACGCATACCTCTTAGAGGTTCTGCGTTTCTGTTGGCACCCTGACCAATACAGCCTCCTTGCAACATACACAAGCTTCAAAGAGTCATTGGAAACCTGGAGTAAGAAATGGGGACAAGACCACTGCAGTTCAGCCCGGGCAACAAGAATGAGACCTCATCTCTTAAGAAATAATAATAATAATAATAATAATAATAATAATAACGAGCTGGGCATGGTGGCTCATGCCTGTAATCCCAGCACTTTGGAGGCCGAGGCAGGTGGACCACAAGGTCAGGAGATCGAGATCATCCTGGCTAACATGGTGAAACCTCGTCTGTACTAAAAATACAAAAAATTAGCTGGGCGTCATGGCATATGCCTGTAGTCCCAGCTACTCGGGAAGCTGAGGCAAGAGAATCGCTTGAACCGGGAGGCCAAGGTTTCTGTGAGCCGAGATCGCGCCACTGCACTCCCGCCTGGGTGACTCTGTTTCAAAAAAAAAGGAAAGCTGTCCTGAGGCAGTATGTGTACCTGCATGAAAACTGGAGTGGAGAGAGTAGCTGACAAAGGTTACATGGCCTTCCGGAGTTTTCCTACTCGGCAGATGGACAATGATAAGAATAATGGTAACAGAGCCAACCGTGACTGGGGTTTGTGGGGTCCCAGTTACTTTTCACATTATCATCAATCTGGGTGATAACCTGATGGGTTAGATGCCATCTTCTCCTCTTACAAATGAGAGATGTGAGGCTCAGAGAAGTTACAGGACTTGCTCTAGGTAACACAGAGCATAAATAGGGTCACGGGATTCAAATCCAGATTTTTCCACTCCAAAGCTTGCAATCTTTCCCTCTGCCTGACTGCATAGCCCCTACAGTTTCCTAACTCACAGGAAATTCCTGCGTCCTTTGGTTGACTCTATTTATAGTCTTTCTAAAGAGGAATGTGTTGGGCCCTCTTCCTGGCATGAAATCTATCTTTAAAATTTCATTTATTAATAAACACATAGGGCCTGTTGTGTGCCAGACACTGGTCTGAGCAGTTTACAAATATTAACTAATTCAATGTTTACAGCAACTCTGTTATATTACTACTGTTAATATAGTAGTAATAAGATTACTGCCATTTTACAGAGAAGGAAATGAAGGGACAGGTAAGCTAAGTGTTTTGCCCAAGGTCACACAGTCAGAAAGTTTGGCAGAGTCAGATTTCACACCCATCACCATGTACTGCTGCCCTTTCCTTCAGAGATTTGGACTTCTCATCCTAGCCTGTCTCCTCCTTCCTGCGAATGCCGAGACGATGATGGGCTCAGGGGCTCAGAGTTCCCCCAAAGGAAGGCCCTGGGAGATCCTGAATCTTTATAAATGTCCATAATGAGGCGAAAGCTGGCATGGGCCAGCTGCGGCTTCTGGTGACTATCAGTTCTGTCTCAAAAAGCAAACCCTTCTTTATTTCCAGTGTTTCTAAAGTGCTAATGGCCTCCACAAAGGCTCCTTCCTTTGAGATTGAAAATCAAACCTCTGATGTTCCACACCTGAGTCTTGGTGGCCTTAACTTTCCTCTCACCAGCTTCCTTCTCACCTCACTCCTTCCGATCTCAACAAGACTGCACAGATCTGAGACAGAAGCCAGGAGGCAGCAGGTGGAGCTGTCTTGGTTGGCTGAGGAGCCGATAGGCTACTCCCCCATCAGAAGTCACATAGACGATCAGATCTGAAACCTCTGCCTCTTGAAGTCACTTGGGTTTGACAAGATGTAAGGCATTCCGCCTTTTAGAGATTCTTATGTATGAACAAGCAATGTCATGGGAACTCTTCAGGACTATCAGCCATTCATACCTTGTCATTGGCTTTTCTCCAAATGGCCTTGAATAGTACTTGATGTAAGTAAGGCCAGGGTGGGAAAAGGGTATGGAGTGTTAGCAGGAGGACCCCAGTGAAAAACATCCTCTGCTGTACAGTTCTTCAGAGGAGACGCCCCAATAATGGCATAGCAGTGACCAGCAGCCACCAGGGCTCTGCCGTTTACTACTCAAGACACCTTCGAGAATTCGCTTACCTGCATTAGTCAGTTTCCATAATTATACACTAGAATTAACAGTAACAGCTACTCCTTCGGGCTGTTTTGAGGATGCGGCATTGTGGGGTATGTGAAAGGTATAGTTCAAGGTTGGGCATTTAACATCAGCTCAAGAAATGTTAACTATTATGATGACAGAATAGGCCCCAGTTTAAATGCAGTTTATTTTACACAAACCCTATTGTAACCATGAGCTCAATGTTGTATTTCTCATTTTATAGGTTAAAACATTAGACAGGCTAAATTAGTTGCTCAAACCACGTAGGTCGTGGTCAGAGGTGTACAGTGGGACTCAACCATTGTTTTCTGCCTCCCGATGTAGTGCTTATTACACTGCCCAGAGAGGATGTTAGCAGCCAGGCCCTCCTCAGCTCAGCCCAAACATAGACAGACACACACACACACAAACACACACACACACACACACACACACACACACACACACATTGCAGTTTTGCCTTATTCCTGGGCTCTAGGAAAGCAGCCTTCACCACTTGGTAACTGGTTTTCAGTGTTATCCAGTTTAGTAGAGTAATACCAGGGAGCTGAGAGTCACCACATCCTTCACGAAGTCAGCCGTGGGGGTATTTGCCAGTCATTTCTTTGTCGGCAAAGACAAAAGCTTTGAAGCTCAGTTGAGAAATGCAATGGGTGGTGGCCAAGCCTCAGCTGAGAGTGTGAGAGTCCTTATCATGATCTTCAATATCATATTCCCACAATTGGCATCGGTCTGCTACAAATAAGGAAGTTATTTCCCAAGATTAGTAAAAAAAAAAAAAAAAAAGAAAAGAAAGGGGGGGGGGGGGGGGGGGTTTCAGCGTTGGGCTGGGGAGGAACTAGGAAGATGGCAGACATTAAAATAGCAGCAAATGAACACCGTGTGCTTTCAGACACGCTGCAAGATTGGTAATTCTGCTGAGATAATTGCCCTTCCCCAGATTACTGTCTTTATCAGGGAAAGAAATGATTGCTATGTGTGAGAAATCACACTGCCTCTTGCTCCATGAGAAGTGGCGGTGATTAATGAGAGACCAGGCTTTCAATTTGCAAATATCCCGTGCATGCACCGGACCTCAGGAGTAGAAAGACAGCTTCCAGAGAATAAGGAAACACGATAAACTCTTCCTTCACAGACCAGGAGACAGGCACCCTGTGGCATGACTCAGTCTTCCGTATCACCTTTCATCTTCCTGGAAGTCTGGATTTAAATTTTTATGACTTGATACTATTGGCTGCTTGGGGTCTTTTACTCGGCATCAGAGAGTTTGCCTGCTGGTAAGACCACTGGACTCCACAGATCTGGGTGTTAAGCTAGGGTGTTAGGTTGTTCAGCCTCTGTTGTTTCTCGAGAGCCATCTCCAAATGTTTGCAGACAGTAAAATCTAATGATTTGACTAGCTGATCTCTTAGGTCTCTTGTGTCTCTGGAAGTCGCATCCTATAGTCTCCCTGCACACTTAGGAGGGACAAAAAACAGTGTAGTAGCAGAATAAGGGTCCTCCAAAGATGTCTACATCCTGATGCCTGGAACAGTGGACATATTACCACATGGCAGAAGGGATTTGGCAGATGTAATTAAAATAAGGATCTTAAAATGGAAATTATCTTGAACTATACAGGTAGAACCAATGTAATCACAAGAGTTCTTAAAAGCGAAAAGAGGGAGGCTGGAGACTCAGAGAAGGAGAGGTGACAAAGGAAGCAGAGATCAGAGTGATACAGTCACTGGCTTTGATGATGGAGGAGGGGGCCATAAGTGGCCATAAGACCATGGGTGACCTCTGGAAGCTGGAAAAGGTAAAGACACAGATTCTCCCCTGAAGTCTCCCAAAGGAACCAGCCCTGCTGACACCTTGAATTTAGCCCAGAGAGACCTGTTTTGGATTTACGACCTCCAGAATAGCAAGATAAAAATTTCATGTTGTTTTAAGCTACTAAGTTTGTGGCAGTTTGTTACAGCAGCAATTAGAAAACTGACATTACCAGGAAGGCCTGGACCAGATGATGAGGGTCTTTTACTCTGACACCCACCACTTAGGGTATCTGCCTTGCTGAGGCTAAGACCCAGGGAAACAGTTTGCCTCACTTTCCACTAAGCTAGAAGATCATGGCCACCTTATCATGTGAACAAAGATAGAGGCCACTAATTACCCCAATGGTCACTATAGACAATTCATGCAGATAATTTGGGGACTGTGCATGTACTTGTCAGCTGTCAAATTATACAGACTAACTAACTAGCATCAACAATACTAAGTATAATAATTGAGTACTTATATTCCATCAGAGCTTTAATACTTAGAGCAATTACAAGAGGTGGGTACTATTAGTGTCCATTTTACAGATAGAGAAACTGAGTCGTAGAGAGGCTGAGTGTCACATGAGTAAGGCATATTGCTGGAACTCTGGCTAGGTCTACCCCAGTCCAGATCCCAAGCTCTTACGTAAGAGAATTTATCTCCCAGCCCCAGAATTCCTTATGCACCATGGCATCCAGTGAAAGAATCAGCCCTCTAGAGCAGGTGTTCTGAAACTTTGACAGGCATCAAAATCACCCAGAGAACTTCTGGAAACAAATTCCTGGGCTCTGTCTCCAGATGTTCTAATTCAATAGGTCTGACGAGGGGATTAGGAATTTGCATTTCTGACACATTTACAGGTGACCTTGACACTGCTGGTCCATGGACTGCATTTTGAGTAGCAAGCCTTTGGAAGCCATTGCATCCCAGCCTCCAGGTCCAGTTACATCAAAACCATAGTGGAACCTTAATCCCATTCCATGACTAAACCAACGTTTTGTCAAATCGAAATAAAGATAACTTATTTTGATAGGACATTGGGAAAAATGGGTGCAAAGGCTAATGTTACGCACATCTTTGTCCGCCTGGACTGCAGGAATTGTGTAGTGACCACATGATTTTTCCAGCTTTAGAAGGGATGTTGCTTACATAATAATAAAACTGTCTTACATTTTTAAAATAAGGTAATTTAAAAACTATGTCTTGATACATAAGTTAAATTCATAAATATATCTTTATACAATTTGGACAATAATCTAGCCAGAAAAGACATATATTCGACTGAATATACTTTATATTCAAAAGTAGTCAGTGAATGCCTTCCTTGGTCTGGGCGCCTAAACAGAGAGGTAGAAAATAAGGGATGCATCTGTTCTTGAGAACACAGAAAACAATTCAAACACTTCTAGCCCTAAACTAGAAACGAAGCCGTTGGTTCGTAACTTCACAGTTAGGTTTTCATGTTACGGGAGTAGAAACCTTTGAGATGTCTGAGGGAGGAAAAGAGGGACAAGAGAAAAAGAGAGACTGAGAGTGGGTGACCATGCACCTGTAACCCACCAACCTGCCCGTGGAGGAGGGAAGGGAAGGGAAGGAGAGAGAGAGAAGAGCAGCACTCACAGGGCAAGCTGTCCCTTGAACCCCCAGCCCCTGTGTGTTTAGGATGCTTTATTTTCTATGTCTGGCCTTTGAAAATGCAATGGATTTAATGAATCCATTAATGAATTTATTCCTGGATTATATCTAGATGAGGGGGGGGGGGAGGAAAAGAAGAAATCAAGCTCCAGATGGGAGCCTTGATTTGTGTGAATGGGCTCTCATATTAATCTTTCTAAACAGGAAATCCTAGTAGCCCTTGGAGGTCTCTGTCAGGATCTGGGTCGGTTTAAGCATAATCTCCTGCTATCCCCCAACCCTCCGCCTCATTCCTGCCCCTCCTCCCGCTCCTGCTTCCATCTCTTAACGTGCAAGTGACCAGCTGCCGGCCCCCAGCACAGGCGTGCATGTTTTGTTTGTGTGTTTTGTTTTACTCCATCTTTGTCGCTTCCATCAAACAGGAAAGGAAGGTCACTTCCAGGGTTTCCTTCCCAAGGTGTTGGATTAAGGGGCCAGTGAGAAGGGAAGGGGAGGGAAGGGAAAACAGCTGCCCCCCTCATTAAAGTGTTTTTTGTTTTTTTTTTTTTTTAACTGAAGATCTACAAGGCGAATGCATCCAGGATAGAGAATTAGGTGAGAGACAGCTTCACTTTTTTGCTGATTAATACACTATTAGCAATTATTGCTTGACAATCCTTCTTTGCCATGGATTACGGAATAGTGATGTACCATGGATTTATAGACTCTGTAATATTTGGCAGTAAGACCCAGGCTACCAAGACCTGTGAATCAAGTTCTCCTTATTTATTTGTGTATGTATTAATTTATTTTTAAAGAAAGGTGCCTTAGTATGGTTTATTTTCACCAAGCTGTCTTCTCTTTGGCTCTTGCTGGTCCAGCCTAAGAAGTCCCGAGCTCTTGTTTCTCACTTCCAATGCCTCCATGTTGAGACACGAGGTGACAATAGCTCTGTTTATTATATGAGTAACACATAGATGCTTCCTGCACCTATGAACCCCCCGCACCACAGAGGAGGAAAATCAATGTCTGACAGTAAGACTAGTGGCATATTTTGCCTCCCTCTGTCCCTTTAAATGCTTTAGATGATGAAAGATGCTGGCCAAGGAATTGTGGGGAAGTTGGAGAAAACACGTTTTCTCTAATCTGGGGGTGACAGCATCCCTCGTGGAGAAGATACAATGCTGGTTTTGTTCAATTTTATTTTTTAATGGAGGGAAAACTCGGGGAGGTCAGGCACAGGTGTAATTGGGGCAAGTTGGAAAAACTGGTTTACCAGAGGAATGAAAAAGAAGCTGGAAAAGCACTCCGAGTGTACTTCTCTTCCTCAAGCTCTCTGGGCTGTGCCTGGGTTCCTGGTGGCACCCTACCAGAGCTGGCTAGAGATGCTTTAGAGATGTGGTCCTTTCATTAGAGATGTGGTCCTTTCAGCAGCAACCTGTCTTCCTCTCGAAAGAAAGGAGCAGGGGGGCCTGAGCCCTAAGACTTGGACAGACTGGCTAGAATCTTTACCTGGCTGGCAGGGTGTGTCAGACATGGCTACTGCTAGGATCCTCTCCTCACATTTGGCTTCCTGCATCTATGAACCCCCTGCACCACAGAGGAGTAAAATCAATGTCTGACAGAGAGACTAGTGGCATATTTTTTGCCTCCCTCTGTCCCTTTAAATGCTGTCCAATGGGGAAAGTTTTTCCCTGACCTAGATGAAAATCCAGCAGGTGTCTTTGTTCTGTGTTACTCATACAATAAACACAGCTATAGTCATCTCGGGTCTCAACCACAAAAAATTAAACTATACAGTCCGAAATATGAAATTGTTGCTTTTGCCCACAAAGTTGGAGTGGTCTGTGATAATACAGTGGTATGTAACCTGAACACATGGTGATAAGTCTTCAGATGGTTAGGTCCCGTCTCCACAACCACTTTGCGTACTTAGCTAATCTCAGAAACCACCTTTCAGTTCCTATCCCCAGCTTTCCCCTCCCTCCCTGCTCCAACAGCTGAATTTCTTTCCCCCAGTTCAACTGCGTTCAGTACATATTTAGCGAAACACATAATATGGACATGGCACCATGTTTGGTGTTGTAAAGAAAATCAAAGATCAATAAAAAATGTTTCTTGATTTCAAAATATCTCTATCTCTCTGTTAGCTCCCTCCCTCTCTCTCATCTACCTACCTATCACTTATAAATTGATAAATAGGTAACTAGAGAGTAGCTAGCTAGAAAGGTAGGTAGGTAAATAGATAGATTGATGGATAGATATATATACTGTGGTAGATACCATTCGTAGACACAATAGCTAGATAGCTAGATACATACATACATAGAGATAAAAATCTATTCTTATGGGAATGTGATCTCTAGACAGGTGCATCAGTATCACTTGGGTGCTGTGTGAAATGCACTCTAAGCCCTACCCTGGTTCAGAGTCTGCATGTTAACAAAATCCTCAGGTAATGGTGCACATTAAGCACTGCTATAAAAGAGTTAACCTCGTAGGATTAGATAGACAGTAAAGAAGGCAGCTTTCAGTTATATAATGAGTGCTCTGGGAAGAAGACAAAGATTGAGTTAGGAGTCTAAGAGGTTTACTGGGAGATAATAAAGAAAGATAAAAGTGATAGGAAGAAGAGTTCATTGGAGAAAACATTCAGATTATGATGCTGATCTGGCACTTGTGAAAGGAAAGAGGGGAGGAAGAGGGGTTGGACAGAGAGAGTCTCAGAGTGCAATGCAGATCTTTCAAAGTCTTGGCCAATCTGTTGGGGAAATGCAGAGCAAAGATTGCCCATTAGTGGAAATCTGCACTGGGTAGAAATGGCCTTTGTAACCCTGCTGTGCTCAGAGAGCTACCCTGAAGGAGTTTGGCCCCTGCACTAAAGCTGAGGCAGAGCCAGAAAGTGACAACAGCTGGAGGCGGTCAGCTAACTGCACTCTGGCAGTTGAAAAGCAAGTTCTTTCTTTAAGGGAGACTTGAGCAGTATACCTCCATGGCTACCACATGTGGCATCTGAAGGTAATTTTGCAAGAAACCTATAAGAACTGGCAAATGCATGGGAAACAGATTTAAGGAAATACCACATTAAAGGAGGCCTGGGTTTTGTGCTTTTCCTGGACTGTTTATGTTGTACTCTTATTCTTCAGGGAACAATCTCCCAGAAAGCCCCTGAAAGACAAGCTCCAGAGAACTCTTTCCTCTGGGGAGCCCGAGGAGAACCCATGTGCACGAATATGGCATCCTTATACTTACAAGATGCATGAATCAGTAGACAAGCTCAGTAAGTCCCAGCCTCCCCAGGAAAATACCTGATCCTAACTGGCAACCTCAGAGCCAGAGAAGAAAAAAAAGCCCACTGGAGATGAAGCAGGGATAGCATAGATATGGGGAAAGGGAATGCAAGGCCCTGTGGTTCACCAGTGATGCCTTCACATACTGATTTTCATATTCATGCCCTTCCTCACTCATGCACATCTGCAATGACAGCCAAAAATATGCACAGTCACACATAATGAAAATACTTACGTACACCAAATTCACATCCACCTTCACGTATAAACTCTTAAAAAGCCATATGTATACACACTTCTCAAACCTTGACCCAGGTTTGTGTGTCTATGCCCTGCTATTGCAACACACACTCGTGCACCCAGGACCAAGTTTCCAAATCACACCCTGTAGATAGAGACATTCATTGACAAGAGGTCCTAACTTCACGCATATAAATCTGAAATATACAGAAATAAAAATAGACAGTGAAAACAGACATTCAAAAACACAGCCACTTTATGATAATTTAGAACAAAGAAACTTCTGGAGACTGTGTCTGGCAGTTCCAGACACACACCTTGAAAGAGATTTCGCTTGGTTACCAGTGCCTGCTAAAACCCTGCAGGGGTAGAGACAAGGCAGGGCAATATTCCCTAGTGTCCCAACCTAGAAAGATTTATATATCAGCCATTCTCCTGCCTCCTGCAGCAGGGAACTGAAGTTCTCAGGCCAGATGTTGGAGTGAGGGAGTGCTTGTATCAGGAAAAGGGATTATGCATTTCTATAGAGAAGTGAAATACAGGGGACAAGGGCCAAACTCTGATTGTCTGAGTTTGAGTTCCAGCATCATCACTTTCTACTGTGTGAGCCTGGGTGAGTCTGTCAATCTCTCTGTGCCTCAGTTTCTTCGTTTATAAAATGGTGATGATAACAGTACTTACAAAATAGGTTGCTGTAGGAATACACAGAGACAATATTTGTGAAGTGCTGAGAATGGGCTGGTGCATAATAACAGCCAAGTAAGTATTGGTTGTTATTATTCCACTCTTGGGATTTCTCCAGCCTTGGAGATTGGACAACCTCCCTGGCTCCCTCTCATAAGCCACCTCCACCCTCAGCCTCCTTCATGGACCTAGATACAGTTGTTAGCTCCAAGATTCACCAGACAGGATTAGCCCTCACCAGGATTGTAAAAATCTCTTCTCCCCTCCCCTGGTGTGGTTTTTGCAAATGGGATTCGTTGGAGAGGGTGGAGGGGTTCTGCTGCGTTGAGACCAGACAGCTCATCTCCTGACTAGGCTGCTTGCCTGGGCTGCCAGTATGGGTCCATACTGGAAACAGGCTAGGGCATGCGAATCTTGCAAGGTTCCAACCCTCTAGTACATTTTTGTGGATCTGCAGGAAGACGGGAAGAGAGATGCTTCTCCATTGATATATGTATTTCAAGGTCCGAAACTACGTGGGCCCCCTCCCTTCTGTAATTCTTCCCAAAGAAATACCGTTATTTCTCCAAAATAAAAAGGACTGGTGTCTCCCGTCTCTGTCTCTCATACTCCGACTCAGCTCAAAGCCTCTTCCCTTTAGCCCAAGGCACTTCGTTCCCCCTGGAGTCCACTCGGCTTCCAGCGGGTTCCCAGGTGAACTGAAATCCAGAGCTATTCTCATCTGGTTGCCCTGGGAATTTCAGCGCTCTCGGTACAACCTGTTCCTCCATCCTCCCCACTCCTTCCCTCCCTCCGCTGGGCTGCACCCCTCTCAGCCCCTCCTTTCCCTTGCTAGGGGCACCAGCTGCGCCCTTCGGGGAGACACTGGCTGCCACAAGATCCGGGAGGGGAAGCGGGAGGAGGGGGAGGGGAAGCAGGAGGAGGGGGAAGGGAGAGGGGAAGGCGGGGGAGGCGCCGAGGGTGGAGGCCAAGCGCAGCGCAGCCAGGGAGGGACGGCTGAAGGTTGCATCTGCTGGAAGGAGGCTTTTCGGCTGCTTGGTAACGGGCTGCCAGAAGAGAGAGAGGCAGAGAGCAGGGCAGCGGCTTCTTGACGTCAGGGCCAAGCGAGGGGATCGCGCCAGCAACCCCAGCTCGCCCCAGAGAGGGGCCGGCCGACCGCGGGAGCGGAGCCTGACGGGAGGTGCCCGCGGAGCGTGAGTAGGGGGCGCGGGAGCAGGTCAGCTGGGGCGCAGCATGCCCGCTGCTCCCGCGCCATGGAGATCGCCCTGGTGCCCCTGGAGAACGGCGGTGCCATGACCGTCAGAGGAGGCGATGAGGCCCGGGCAGGCTGCGGCCAGGCCACAGGGGGAGAGCTCCAGTGTCCCCCGACGGCTGGGCTCAGCGATGGGCCCAAGGAGCCGGCGCCAAAGGGGCGCGGCGCGCAGAGAGACGCGGACCCGGGAGTGCGGCCCTTGCCTCCGCTGCCCAAGGAGCTGCCACAGCCTCGACGGCCGCCTCCCGAGGACGAGGAGGAAGAAGGCGACCCCGGCCTGGGCACGGTGGAGGACCAGGCTCTGGGCACGGCGTCCCTGCACCACCAGCGCGTCCACATCAACATCTCCGGGCTGCGCTTCGAGACGCAGCTGGGCACCCTGGCGCAGTTCCCCAACACCCTCCTGGGCGACCCCGCCAAGCGCCTGCGCTACTTCGACCCCCTGAGGAACGAGTACTTCTTCGACCGCAACCGGCCCAGCTTCGACGGTATCCTCTACTACTACCAGTCGGGGGGCCGCCTGCGGAGGCCGGTCAACGTCTCCCTGGACGTGTTCGCGGACGAGATCCGCTTCTACCAGCTGGGGGACGAGGCCATGGAGCGCTTCCGCGAGGATGAGGGCTTCATTAAAGAAGAGGAGAAGCCCCTGCCCCGCAACGAGTTCCAGCGCCAGGTGTGGCTTATCTTCGAGTATCCGGAGAGCTCTGGGTCCGCGCGGGCCATCGCCATCGTCTCGGTCTTGGTCATCCTCATCTCCATCATCACCTTCTGCTTGGAGACCCTGCCCGAGTTCAGGGATGAACGCGAGCTGCTCCGCCACCCCCCAGCGCCCCACCAGCCTCCCGCGCCCGCCCCTGGGGCCAACGGCAGCGGGGTCATGGCCCCGCCCTCTGGCCCTACGGTGGCACCGCTCCTGCCCAGGACCCTGGCCGACCCCTTCTTCATCGTGGAGACCACGTGCGTCATCTGGTTCACCTTCGAGCTGCTCGTGCGCTTCTTCGCCTGCCCCAGCAAGGCAGGGTTCTCCCGGAACATCATGAACATCATCGATGTGGTGGCCATCTTCCCTTACTTCATCACCCTGGGCACCGAGCTGGCAGAGCAACAGCCAGGGGGCGGAGGAGGCAGCCAGAATGGGCAGCAGGCCATGTCCCTGGCCATCCTCAGAGTCATCCGCCTGGTCCGGGTGTTCCGCATCTTCAAGCTCTCCCGCCACTCCAAGGGGCTGCAGATCCTGGGCAAGACCTTGCAGGCCTCCATGAGGGAGCTGGGGCTGCTCATCTTCTTCCTCTTCATCGGGGTCATCCTCTTCTCCAGTGCCGTCTACTTCGCAGAGGCTGACAACCAGGGGACCCATTTCTCTAGCATCCCTGATGCCTTCTGGTGGGCAGTGGTCACCATGACCACTGTGGGCTACGGGGACATGAGGCCCATCACCGTGGGGGGCAAGATCGTGGGCTCGCTGTGTGCCATCGCCGGGGTCCTCACCATTGCCCTGCCTGTGCCCGTCATTGTCTCCAACTTCAACTACTTCTACCACCGGGAGACGGACCACGAGGAGCCGGCAGTCCTTAAGGAAGAGCAGGGCCCTCAGAGCCAGGGGCCGGGGCTGGACAGAGGAGTCCAGAGGAAGGTCCAGGAGTCCAGCGGCAGCAGGGGATCCTTCTGCAAGGCCGGGGGGACCCTGGAGAATGCAGACAGTGCCCGAAGGAGCAGCTGCCCCCTAGAGAAGTGTAACGTCAAGGCCAAGAGCAACGTGGACTTGCGGAGGTCCCTTTATGCCCTCTGCCTGGACACCAGCCGGGAAACAGATTTGTAAAAGGAGATTCAGGCAGACTGGTGGCAGTGGGGTAGGGAATGGGAGGCTTGCTGAACATGGATATTTACATTATACCGCAGAGTATTTGAAGTCACACTGTAACCTCAGTCTACCCCTCTCCTTTCACTCCTTTCCTCCCTCCCTCAATCCCCCCATTTTCTCTCTTCTTTCCATGACACCCAAGGGTCACCTATTTTTAAAAAGTACCACATTCCATGACGCAGGAGCTGTTGAAATGGTAAGCGCTGTGAGATGGATGTATTTGTAGCCAGTCTCCTATACCCCGCAGAGGGATAACCCAAACAAAAATGACTCTAAATAGCCCAGATCCCAAGAGATTACGTAACTCCTCCATCCATGTGTTCCAAATTTGCTTTACATATGATTACACTTGTGTATAGGGGAAAATATTATTTTTATGCCTGGTAAGTGGCTTTTTGTACTGTAGTTTAGATAGAGATATTTTGGATATATTTTCAAGATACATGTTGTATTTATGGAAGAAAGAGTTGTCCTGATGTTTTTCTGTGATACTTATAGTAGAGCCAGAGATCTTGGTATGGGCTGTTCTGGTTCCTATGTCTCCAAGCCTCTGTCTTTTCTGGGATGTGGTATTGGTGCTTTGTGTCTAGGGGAGAGAATGTTCTTGAAGAAAGGCAAATCTGACTTTTTCTGTGCGCCTTAAACAATTCTTGTAACTTTCTTCAAAAAGCATTTTAATGATATTGGAGGAATACTTCTGATAATTTATTCTCTTTATTTTTAATCCCAGGAAATAAAAGGTTACCTTGTTGAGGCAAGTGTTAGTTTTACTGCAGCTGATATGTTTTCTGACATTTTAAAAAATAGTCTGTCACTGTCTGTTTCTGGTTTTGAAGTCAGAGCAAACGCATTGACTGGGGGGAGAGGAAATCTGAAAAGCTCATGATTTGCTTGGCGACGTCTTTGCAGTGCACCCCTTGGTGCCTCATAGACAATGGTGGGTGAGCTTTGTCCAGGCTGTTTATGGCACGGATGCCCCTTTGGGATGCTCTCTGAAGCAGTAGTATTAGCCCTTATGGTCAGCTTGGAGTATGGAGGGCACTAAGATGAAAAGGGGGATCAGACCCCTGACTGTCTTGCTGGGTCTCCCGGCACTGGCTTTCATTCCTTTGTTTGCAGGTTTTAAGCCCTCCTCAGGGTGGCTCTCAGCAGCTCTGAGAAACAAGCCTGATTCCCACAGACATGAAGCAGTCCTGGCAGCCCCAGTGTGCGAATCACAGAGGGACCTGCGCCGGTGGTTCACTGCCCTCCTGGCATGGCAGAGCAGCAGGCAATGTGTTTATGACAACAGCAACAGTGAGAGGCCAAATGGAAGGATTTGCTTGTTCACGTTAAAAGCTGGTTTCTACAGATTGTGGCCTTGCCCCAAGTAATCCCTAAACTCAGAACAAATCCCCTTGTTCCCTTGTCACTAGAAGGCTGTAGCAAAACATTGCAGTGGGCACAACACTAGCTAGCATTTCTCTCTGGGATTAGCTATCTGCTGATAGGAATCCGTGGGGCTCCGGATTCCTGCTGCTGCTTTTTCTGCTGAACAGTCCAAAGCTGGGGCTGTTTTACATCCTCACCAGGGTGGGCTAGTGGGCTGGAATCACACCTCCCCCAGGACAGCAGTGGGCTTCATGGTTAGATCTCAGGGTGTGTCCAGGTCTCCCTGTGGATGACGGGAGAGCTATAAATCAATGGTTGGGAATTGTGGGTTTAAATAAAATGGCCAGCACGGTAAGGAAGGCCAGGGTCTGTGAGTATCCAAAGTCGTTTCTAGCCAGAAGCTTTTAACACCAAATCTGAGGAGGAAACAGAAGGATTGTGAAGACAGGGCTCTGTTGATTTTCATTGCATGCTAAGGCAAAGGAAGAAGAACAGAGACACTTTATTTATTTATAATTTACAATCTGCCTAAAAGCAGGGCATCTTGCCAGAGCTCCACTGTACACAGTCTCACCTCTAAGCCCTCTCTGCCTTTAAAGCTAATGTTTGTAGTTTAGCACACACCTAGTGACTGGGATGGGGAAATCACCCCTAGGGCTCCAGCTTTTCTCTGAAACAAGAGATGTCACCACCTTTGACCTGAAGGTTTATTCCTTTAGGCTCAAGCAAATACCGAGAGAGAAGCCCCCCAGGGCCTTCCATGTGTCCAGGTGCCTGACAAGATGTTGGTCCAATTAGAATGGACTGCATCTTTAAAATGTCCAGTAAATGGGCATAATCTTATAGAAATCCTCAAGGACAGAGTGGAGGGAATGAGAGAGTGAGGTTCCCTGTATTATTTTTTTTTTGCAGGAGGAAGGGATATTGTGAAGCAGGTTTCCTAAAGGGACCAGAGTGGTTCCGGAGGGAATCCTGGAGTCCAGCATCTCAGTCCTCTGTTGTAGCCTTCGATCCTGGGGACCAGTGACGTGCGAGATCCGTCACAGAGCATTGGTTGGGGGAGGTGGGGGGACCCACTAGGCAGTTCAGAGTATTTCCATGTCCTCATATTCTCAGCGCATCCATTGCTATGATTCTGGAAACAGGCTCCACTATTGCACTCCAGCCATCCTGCTTTGCCTTTTGATGTAATTAGCAGGGAACAGCTCTGAGAGTCAGGACTTTTCCCCAGGCTACCTGAGGTTAGGAGCCCTTTCCTGTCCCCACCCACCCTTCCCTGCTTCTCTGCTGTTATTGATTTCCATAGCCTTTACCTTCCTGAGAAGATTAAATCAAGGAGCCTCTGCCAAGCCTTTTATCCAGATGTTGCTTCTTGGTTCCCATGGGAGGAAACCACCCCTGAGTTTATAATCTGCCAGCTTTGGCAACCAAGGCCCAGAAAGCAGGTTGCAGTTGGATATAAAGACAGCAACACATCGGGCTCCCTCTTTTTTACTGCCTACTTTTTTTCTTCTCCTGCCTAAATGCTTGCTAAACCTTAGGTAATTACAGGTTCAGGAAAAAAAAAAAAAAAAGATTCACATGCTTTAAAAGTCTCAGTTCCTTGTCTTGCCCTGCTGGGGACGTCCCCTAGATGAGAGAATGAAACAGACAAGGAGCCCCGGCGGAGTTTGTCCATGGAGTTGGGATTTGTGTTATTTTCGTGTGAATGATGAAAGCGCTGCCAGGCTTGGGATGACACAGAGTGTTTCTCTTGGTGCAGGGACACTTTTCTCCAAGTCCCCTCCGAAGTGGCAGATTTGTGCACAGTGGAGATTGACCCTGGGTGAGGGACAAGCGTTCTTCTCTCTTTTGACCTCAGTGGCACAGATCTACTCAGCAGCTACTCTGGGCCCAGCACTCTCCTGTGCATGGAAGGGCATGCTGGGAAAAATATTAGGATGTGGTTCCTGCCTTCATAGAGCTGAAGTCTCACAGGAGAAACAGTCAGTGTAAAGCAAAAGCAAGTCATGCAAGATGATGTGTGTCCAAGTACCTTGTAGGGGGTTCCGAAATGGAGCGATGCGGGACAGAAGTGGGAGTGAGAGAATCAGTGAGGATGAGGGTAGTAGAGAAAAGCTGTTGCAGGCCTTACAGTGAGGCCGGGAAGAAAGGAGGGCACACCGGATGAGGGCAGGGAGGGCAGTGACTCACAGGAGAATCGCTGCCCTGTCCCCATCAGTGGTGGGAGCTCCAATGTTACCAGTAGCTGGGGGATGCGACAATTGTTCGGCGGGGGGGTTGGCAACATTTCTGAAATGAGCCAGAAAGTAAATATTCTAGGCTTTGTCGGCCAAGAGGCAAAATGGAGGCTATTGTGTAGCCACTTATATAACCGTATACAGTGTAATCTTTTAAAAATGTGAACACTAGCCTCAGCTCCAGAGCTGTACATCCCTGTCATATCAGTTCATCAGTTTATCAGTCACACAGAGGCTGCCTCCTGGGTATCCAGTCATGCCTGTGAAGCCCTGATCTGTCTCCCCTGATTTGATTTTGCTCAGTTCAACTTGCCTGTATTGCAAATGCCAATCTTTGGTTTGGGGAGGAGGTTGCATGCTGGCATTTCCTAGCCCATGGTCAACCTCAGAAGAAAGATTTAGCTTGCTTCTACTGCCTCATAAAAATTAGATTTTTTCTATATGTCTGTGGGACAGGCTGCTCTATTTTCAAGGAAGAGGAAGAAGATGCCAAACTGGAAATTCTGCCTAGGACACCGGCCAGTGGGTTTTCCCTGAGTTGTTGGTGGAAGCGGACCCCCACCACCAGAGCATGGGCCTCCTTCTGCTGCTGGCCTTAGTCTTTTTCTGGAGGGGGCATTTCAACTGCACAACTTCCTTAGCTGGTTCTTCTCTGGCTATACATGTAGGCCCTAGGCTGGGTGGCCTCTGTGTGCACATGGTGTGTGTGTGGTATGTACAGGTAGAGCGGTATCTACTCATGTAGCAGTGTGCATGGGTCTGGGGTCAGGGTGACCCAGCCTGGAGTGACTCAACTCCAGACCACAGGCCTCCAGACAGAGAAAGATGCTTGTTACCTTCTCTTTTACTTGTCATTTATTTTCCAGTGTCAAATTTTCCTCCAAGGGATGTTTCCGCTAGAAGGAATCTTACAAATAATCTGGTCTGTCCTGTTCATTTTACAGAAGAGCAAAGCAAGGCTCAGAGAGAAGAGGTAACTCACCCAAGGTGCCGCCTCCAATTAAGGCAGGTTTGGCATTGTTTTCCCTGACTCCGAGGCTTGATTTCCCTCAGTAATTCCACTCCTTGTCTCCTGCACGGAAGCCTCTCAGTCGTCATTCAGCTGCCCTACCTACCCTGCTTCCTGAGGCACATCCCTGCCATGTCAGTTTATCCGTATCCAAGCTGCCTTTGAAGCCCTGGTTTGCCTCCTCTGATTTGATTTTACTAATTTCAACTTGTGTTTATTTCAAATTTCCAGGCAGTGTAGGCAATGGAAATATGGCACAGCAATGAATAGGGCCCTCTAAAGAGACATCTCACTGTCTAAGGGGGAAAATGGAAACATGGCAAACCCAGCGTCCCTAGTACTATCATTCATTCATTTGTTCAATCATTTAACAGATATTTACTATGAGGCAGGCACCGTGCTAGACTCTGAGAATAACCAGCAAGAGGTCTTCCCTGATAGGATTTCCAGTCTAGTGGGAAGGATCAAAAATCAAGTAAGTATGAAGAGATGATTTTCAAATTGAGGAAATGAACAATGTCAGTTAGGTTTGGGGGACAGATGTGCTACTTAGAGAGATGCATGGCTACAGAAGAGGGGACGTTTGAGTGAAGCAGAAGAAGACATAAAAAGAGACAATGAGTCGGGGGCAGTGGTGCTGGGACTATAGGGACTTTTGTCGGGAGCCTAGGTTTTCTTGGAGAAGCAGAGGGTGGAGGCCTCCGACAGAGCTGGGAGCTGGGGAAAGCCAGGTACAACTGGAGTGCTTTGGGCAGGATTTTCAATCCCAGTGCCAGCCCTGGCCACTCACCACCGAGAAGCAGGAAGATAGCCCTGCCACTGCAGGCGGCACATCCAAACAGATACAGCTGGACCACATCACTGAGGGAGGCACAGCATCACTGAGGGAGGCACAGCATCACTGAGGGAGGCACAGCATCACTGAGGGAGGCACAGCATAAGTTTCTGCCAAAAGGCAAGCAGCAGGTTTAAATCTGATTTATTTTTCTTTAATTTAAGGGGTCAGGCAAAGGCCCTCAGATACCCTTGGCTTGTTTTACCAGCTGGCAGCACACCCCAGTGGATTCTGGGTCTGTGCCGAAAAGCAGATACAAACAATCTGGGGATCCTGGAGGAGGCAGGTCCCAAGGTGAGGGGAGGAGTACAGAGGGAGCAAGGAGTCCTACAGACCTAGAGTTCCTCAAAACTATCCTAAGACCAGGAACAGGAACTGAAAAATCTAAGAGAGGATGTGGTGGGGCCAAGAAGAGAGCATCAGGAAAACCAAACATCTGTGTGCAAAAAATGTCATTTCTCAGAAATTCACAATGAAAGCTTCACTTACACCTGGATGGGGAACTTGATTGGGACCCTTACAAGCATGCTCATTTATGTTTCAGACTGCAGTGTTCTGGAAGACACTGGAGTTTCCCCTTTTATCCTGCACACGCTACTCCCTCCTTCCAGCAACTCTCTGGTAGGCATGCGATTTTTCCCTTCCTGTAGCCCTGCCTTTGGGAGAAGTGGTGAGATGTGGATTGTGCAGGAGCTGGACATCAGCGCTAACTGTCGAAGGGGCTTGCTCAGCGCCCCTTTCTCTCATTGTGCTCTCTGTAACCTCTTGTGCATGACATTGTGTGCACTGAAGATGTCACTTCTGCCTCCTACAGGAGTCTCAAGTCTCAGAACAAGCCCGTCAATCCTAGGTAGTGTGATGGGGATAGAAATGAGACAGATTCCACCCTCAGGAAACTTGCTGACTGACGTGGGCATGCTACACCTGCCTGTATATGGAGCCACACATATAAAGATCAAGGACAAAAATCTAAAGAACCAGCTATAAATGCCCCAGAGAAATATAATTGCACTTAATGGTTTTGGGGATTGATCTAAGCCCGGCGCAGTTATTTGAGCCAGGATTCCTAAAAGAGGGGACCTTCAGAAGCAGTGTGAAAGAAGGGTCACATAGAAATCTGTGTCTTTATTACTGTAGGTCTTCCCCACCCTCCTGCCCAATGAACCCTCCTCTCAACTCCCCAGGCCTCTCATGTCAATGGTCAATGACTCTTGCCTAGGCTGCAAGCTGGCCTGCTCAGCAGATCCTGTCTCGTCACTCACTGTGGCCCTCTTGGATCATGGCCTTTGACGCAGATTAGCTCATGTGCTGCAATATAGTAAGAGATCAATAGTGATCTCTTGAATCTCGAGTTTACATTTTTTAAAAAACAAGCTTTGCTCCCTTTTTTCTTATGTCTTTGGTTTTATAGTAATTGGTCTTCTGGAACCAGGCTACTTTTAGGAGCCTTCAGCTTTATTGTTTGGTGATCCTGTGAATTGTGTTCCAAGATAAGACCTACTCTTCGGAATTTCTGAATAATGGGACCCTATTGCAATTGTAACGTTTATTATAAATTTCCAAATCACTGCCATTATAAAACTGAAGATTTGTATAGCAGCTTTGCTCCAGAGTCCAAACAGCTGCCCCTTAGTCATGCTTTATAAACAACTGAGATTACTACAACCTGAATTGTAGCTCTCAGTAATCCATGCCAATTATAGGGAATGTATACAAGACACCAATGCATGTTTGTTTGCTTTCTTCCCCAGCAGATTAAACTTTTCATTACTACAATCACTTGCATTTTTAAAAATGGGTATCACTTAGGCCAATTGAGGAAGGTAGTCCCAATTACACTTAGGTGACCAAGGCATCCAGTTACAATGATGTATTCTCAGCGATACCCGACTTGGACAACAGTTTTGCTTGTGCGTTTGGTCCTCTACTATAGTCTCTCTGTAGTTTCATGTTATTCCTATTTATGTTTTTCTTTGGTTGTGGTGAAGCTACCTATCAACTCTACATCATCAGGACACCAGTTTTGAATTGAAATCTAGGACGGCTGATGGCAAACATGACCTCCACGTGGACTTTCTGCTTCCCTTTCACTGCAACCTCCAGTCTACCCTACACCTGACTTCAAATTCATCTCTCCAGGACACCACTCCTGTCATCACTTCACGCCAGGCTTCCTGAATAGAATCATTTCAGTCCCTTTAGTTTGACTTTTTTTTCTTTTTTTTTTTGAGATGGCATCTTGCTCTGTTGCCCAGGCTGGAGTGCAGTGGCGTGATCTTGGCTCACTGCAACCTCCGCCTCCCAGGTTCAAGCAATTCTTCTATCTCAGCCTCCCGAGTAGCTGGAACTACAGGCACCCACCAGCATGCCTGGCTAATTGTCTTGTATTTTTAGTAGAGACAGAGTTTCATCATATTGGTCAGGCTGGTCTTGAACTCCTGACCTCAGGTGATCCGCCCATCTCAGTCCTCCTTAATGTGATGCCAAATATATCTTCTCCTCAAAGAAACTATCCTTAGTCCCTCTCGTCCAGTGCCATTTCTCCTTTTCTGGCACTTCTATCACAAATGTATTCTGCCTCAACTGTGGTTGGTTTTCTACTTCTACTTCTTCACCCTTCCTTGAGAGCAGATCAGAGCTCATCATCTTCCTATTTATATCCCAGTGCCTAGAGTTGGGCTGTGGCAGTAGCAGGTACCCAGTAAGACTTTCTGGACTGAATTGCCTCCTCTTCTGACTGAAAATACAATCACTTCTGTGCCTCCTACGTCAAATGCGGTTGTTAAACAGTTGATACAGACACTCCTTGGCATCCAGGAAGTTGCAGGAGCAAGGTCTTTATTTGGTGGTTCCCTTTGCTCTGCCTTGACTCACCATGTGTGCAGTCCAGGTGGATGATAACATTTAATGTGAACTGGACTCCTAGAATTAAAAAGAAAGATAACTCTGTGGACAGGGATTCAGGGGAGTGTTTCAGAGACCAGGCAGAACTATAAGGTGAGAATGAAAGAGAGGCTAGGCTGGGGAATAGAGCTAGAATATTGGACATGTTCATACTCTAGGTAAAAAACAAAAAATGTTGGTGAGAGATAGAGTGACCATGTGTCTCATCTGCCAAGGACAACCAGGTATACCTGTTGTTAAAAAATGACTTTTTTTTTTTTTTTTTTTTTTTTGGAGACAGAGTCTTGCTCTGTCACCCAGGCTGGAGTGCAGTGGCACGATCTTGGCTCACTGCAATCTCCGCCTTCAGGGTTCACACCATTCTCCTGCTTCAGCCTCCCGAGTAACTGGGACTACAGGCGCCCGCCACCATGACTGGCTAATTTTCTGTATTTTTTCGTGGAGACGGGGTTTTACTGTGTTAGCCAGGATGGTGTCGATCTCCAGACCTCGTGATCTGCCCGCCTTGAGCTCCCAAAGTGCTGGGATTACAGCTGTGAAGCAACGAAGTTTTATTGATTATTTATGACACTTCATCCCTTCTTCTCCCAAAATGTCCCAGTTTGGAAGCTGAATGAAAGGGTCACCCGAGAGGAAGTAGTGCGTAGTAAGGGCGGTATTAGTTTCTCTTTCCATTATTCTCTGCTGTCATTTTCGTAGGGGAGCCCTGGGCGGCCAGGTTAGTTAACAATAATACCAGAGGCAAGTGGTGCCTGCAGTGCCGAGGTCAACCAGGCCACCACGCATATTCTGAGCTTTCATGTGCCAGAGGCTGTGCTAGAGGCTGGGATTTAAGCATAAATATGACATTAGGGGGCCCTGTGCAGCCTTTGATTAGGGTTCTCTACACCAATCCAATAAAACACACTTTTCCAATCCTCAGCTCCAGGACTGGGTATATCTGTAGAAAGCCTAAGCACTGAAAATAATATCATGCTCCCCCATACATAGTGTAAAAATGAAAACAATACCAACCAAAACGTGAGTTAAGAAAATCCCTGAAGGTTCTAGTATTTCCTTTAGTGCTTTTATTAAAATATCAAATGTCAAGTTATTTGAAAAAAATTTGATACCCGGTTTAGCTGGTGCCCTTAGCTCAGGTTTACTGAGGTCCAATCAGGCCTCACCCAACATCCCCAATCCCCTACAGTCAGCAAGGGGTCCCTCCACCGAGCTCTCTTGACCACATCACTGGGCCCAATCATGGGCAAAGTCAGTTCTATCTGGGTGGCTTTTTGGGGTGGGAAATAGGTTCCAGATGTTGACAGCTGGTGGCTACCAGGGCAGACCTAAGTCTGTGTGGAGCTTGCAATTTCCCAGAGCCAGACAGAGGCCCTTGTTCTGCAGCATTTTTTCTTTTTTTTTTTTTTGAGACGGAGTCTTGCTCTGTCACCCAGGCGGCAGCGCAGTGGTATGATCTTGGTTCACTGAAACCTCTGTCTCCTGGGTTCAAGCAATTCTCCTGCCTCAGCCTCCCGTAAGTAACTGGAATTCCAGGCATCCGCCACCATACCTGGCTGATTTTTGTATTTTTGGTAGAGATGGGGTTTCACCATGTGGGCCAGGCTGGTTTTGAACTCCTGACCCCACGTGATCCTCCTGCTTTGGCCTCCCAAAGTGATTACAGGGGTGAACCACCGCACCCGACCACTGTTCTGCAACTTCGAAGGGGGCTGCTCTGACCCCACCCCCAGAGGGATCCGGTTGGTTGACTCTTTTCTGAGAAAACACTGAGAAGGCAGAGCTGAGGATTAAACAATCTCTGCTGCTAATTAGTGATCACCCATCACTGATGCTGGGCATGGCCACCCTTAGGCTATAGGCTGCAGGGCTGATTTAGTGTGAACACTATATTTCTGGGACAGAAGAGACTGGCCTGAAATAGGAACAATGATATGGTCCTTTTGAAAAATGTACATTAAAGATACCGTTGAATTGTATCATAAAGAGCATGTGAAGAAACCATAAATTTATTATACTTTTTAAGCAAATGTATGTTTATGGACTTTCAGGCATATAAATAAATAAATGTTCAAAGGAGTCAACTTGGAGCAGGTCATCTTGGAGAAGGTGATCAGGAAATGTTGTCATTGCTTCAAACATTTGGAATTCTCTTTGGGAAGACATTCAAGTTCTGTTTTTGGAGATGACAAATATCCTCTTTTCAAATGAAAAGTTCCCATTGAACTTTAAAGGGCTAATTGTCACTCACACTTGAATATGAATTAGTTAAATCAAATGCAACTAATTACAATCTGACAGTCTAGGAAATGGAAGTTTAAGCAGAGGAAGTGAGGCAAAGAGAGCTTGGAAGTGAATGTTGGATGACAGAGTGGGATAAAGAATTTGGGGGAGTAGAAAACAGGGCCTCCAGAGAGTAGTTGCAGAGTGAGGAGGGAGAGGACAGAAAGCTGGGAAAAGGGGCCGAGATGGAAGAGAGAATTGGGAAGACGTAAGGAGGAGCCTCGGGGCTGGTGCAGGAAGTGGCATGGAGTCGGTCCAGCATTTTAGTTAGGTGAGTGAGGCTTGGAGGCAGGTAGATCTGAGTTTGAATTTCGATTTGTCATTTATTAGCTATGTGACCAAATGCAAGTGATACCTTTCTAAGCAGCCCGCTATAAAATACTTTTGTGCAACTATGAAATGGAGATAATAATAGGGCCTTCTTTTAGAGTTGTCATGGGGCAAATGTAATAAATGACAGAAGTGTGTCAGAAAGGAAGCCCTCAGTAAAGGTCAGTTGCTGTCATCACTATATAAAGGTCCAGGAGGAAGCCTAGAGCAAGCTCTACCCCTTAGTTCAACAGTGTTTACCACGGGTGCTGTCCTAGAGCTGTAAGACATAGAAAGATGAATGAGAGGGAATTTTTTGCCCACAATATACTAAACAGCACCAACTAAGTGCACACGTAACCCAAAATGATATAGAAATCAGGAAGGAAGTGCAAAGTTTGGGTCCTCAGGAGAAGGTGAGGGTCAGTTATGACGGGTGCTCCCAAAAGAGCCTTTCCCATGGATGAGGCTGTGTCTGAGATGGGTCTGGAGGGATGGAGGAGGCCTGTACAGCTGGGGAACTGCAGAGGGAAGTCCTCCAGAAGCAATCAGTTTGAGTGAAAGTGCGGAGGTGAGGACGTCCAGGTTTGTGAGGGGGCCCTTTTGTGCTGTGCAGTGGGAATAGAGCTGTCCTGAACGGGACATGTGGGGACCTGAATGCGATGGTGCCCTCTCACCGCATCTCGGTGTGAGCTTCGTCTCCAACATGGATCTGAGAACTGGGCTTATTCCTGTTCACCGCAGCACAGCGTACAGCATTTGTCAATATTAAAATGAACTTATAGTGATTAAGAAACAATTTTAGGCCGGGCGCGGTGGCTCAAGCCTGTAATCCCAGCACTTTGGGAGGCCGAGACGGGCGGATCACGAGGTCAGGAGATCGAGACCATCCTGGCTAACCCGGTGAAACCCCGTCTCTACTAAAAATACAAAAAACTGGCCGGGCGAGGCGGCGGGCGCCTGTAGTCCCAGCTACTCGGGAGGCTGAGGCAGGAGAATGGCGTGAACCTGGGAGGCGGAGCTTGCAGTGAGCTGAGATCCGGCCACTGCACTCCAGCCTGGGCGACAGAGTGAGACTCCGTCTCAAAAAAAAAAAAAAAAAAAAAAAAAAAAAAGAAACAATTTTAAAAATCTGCCATTTCAAAAGTTTCTCTCCAGATGAGCTACCCACAATAGCAAATGCTGTTTCTTTTACTGCTTGATTTGCCCAACCTCAGAAATTAAATCCTTCAGGGATTGGTTCTTATCTGAGACAAGTAGCCATATTTGATTGGATAATGAAAAAAGTATGAACATGAGGGGCTGGGAATAGTGGCTCACACCTGCACCCCAGAGCTTTGGGAGGCTGAAGTGGGAGGATCACATGAGACCAGGAGTTTGAGACCAGCCTGGGCAGCATAGTGAGACTCCATTTCTACAAACAAATAAATCAGCCAGGTGTGGTGTCGCATGCCTGTATCTCTAACTAATCAGAAGGCTGAGGTGGGAGGATCACTTGAGCCCATGGGTTCAAGACGGCAGTGAGCCATGATCACACCGCTGCACTCCAGCTTGGGTGACAGGAGAACCCAACTCTAAGTTAAAAAAAAAAGGTGTGAACATTTGGGTATAGTGACATACCAGATAAAATTTAACATATAGATTCCAACAACCCAAGGCCTGAAATAGCTTCCACCTCTGTATCCCTCCTAGAAACTTATGAGACCTAAGATCAAGGGGGAAGGAACATTCAGGCTTGCACACAGTACAGCACAGGAGTGGAGACCAGGTGGTTTGGAAATACGGTGCTTGGATTTGAACCCAGGCTCTGCTTCTCCTTTTCTGTGAATACCTGTTTGTATCTGTCACGTAGGGATAAGAGCACCTTCCTCATATGGTGGTCATGAGAATCAAAAGAAAGTGCATGGCAAGGACATTGGTTGGTATGTAGAAAATTGTGAATAATGCCACTCATCAGTATCATTCATCGTTCACCATCTACTCTGTATCAGGCGCTGTGCTTGGTGCTATGAATATAGCCTTTGACCAAGAGACACAGAAAGTTTCAGAGGCAGCAGCCCTGTGTTCATCCCCATGTCCTTTGAGTTTCTGCAGGGTTTATGGGCAGACCCTTTCCTGAAGGGAGTTTGTCTCTTCTCTTCTATCTCACCACTTTTGACAGGCTGTTGATGCCACCTCTTCAGAAAGACTTTCTCTGGCCTCCACGTCCGGATCTCATTACCCTACTATCTCATTACCCTACTATCCCATCACCCCCTATCTCATTACCCTACTTTCTTCATAGCACTTACTGTTCTCTGACTTTGTATTCTTTGTTTACTTGCATATTGCCTTGTCCTCCTACTAAAATGCAAGCTGCATGAGAACCAGGACCTTGCCTGGCTCATTCGCCCTCTGTATTCCAGGCACACAGTGGTGTGTAATAAGTACTTGTTGACTAACTCACTACTAAATGAAAGAAAGCCATTAGAAGTTGGTGTTGGGATGCTGCAGATCTGACAAAACAACTCGATTTTAAGTGGCTCCTTGCGGACAGAGGCCACGTTTTCTTCTGTTTTCTTTCTTAGTTGCCCACCAGGTTCTGCACACCCAGGGCAGCATGATAAACACTTGTTAGTGGACGGGCTGAATCAATCAGAACAGAGAGGAGGTTTACCTGGATGGAGTAAAGGGAGCAATGAGATTATGGGTCTTGAGGACAGAAAAAGGCATAGAAAATTGTTTTCAGTGCAGGGGACGTATTATTATTGTGGTAGGGTAGGGGTAAGTAGATTTATAGTCATTTTTACTGTTGATAAGTTTAAAAATATGGCCCATGAGCTTACACAAGAAAGCTGGAGGTTTCACAATTTTCCATTGCTTTGAGAGAGAGGTAAGTTCCATCTACACTGGCATTCACCCCTTGGGCCTACGTGACATTTACAAGTCATTTATCAGCACTGAACTCCCAAGCGCTTGCTTCTCTGCCATTCTCCAAGATGTTGGCTGACATCCCCTGACAGGAGAAGCCGGGATATGTTTTGACAGCCGAGTGGTTTCTTTAGCAAGCTGCTGGTGTTCTCAGGCAGCTCAGCGGAGAGAGCTTTGGCTCCCGGATCAGGACTGAAACTCTCCGGGGGTTCCCCTTGCAGATGTGCACACTGACTTCATCCCAAGGCTGTTATTCGGATTCGTCTCTGAGCTCTGTGAAGCTGGCTTGTCAACTGAGTACAAAGCAGGTCGCAGGCCTCATCACTTTCCATTTTTCTGCTTAAGACAATCTAGTGAACTTGTGGCACAAACACCTAGAGACCCCAGAAAAATATCTTGTGAGCCCCTTTTGAGAAGCAGAGGTGAGCAAAATACTATAGGGGAGGGAGGATACAGTGAAACACCAAGAGTCAAACCGGTGAGTCAGTCCCTACGCAGATGAGGAGATTTAAGAATTCCAGGCAGTGGGTATGACTGGCACTGTTAGCTACCACTTGCTGAGCGCCTACTGTGTGCCATGCATTGTGGTGGACACTTTATATGCACTATCCGCAATCCCTGGAATGGTGTGCCAGGTTGTAGAGCCACTGAAATTCAGAGAGGAGGATGATGTGCCCCAAACCACGCAGCTAGTAGCCGGCAGAGCTGGGTTCGAACGCATGTTCTCTGCCTCTGGGCTGTGTCTTTTCTCACCCAGCCAGCCAGTCAGAGCTGGACACGGAGGAGGAGCAGGAATCTGTATTGGTGGATTGTCCAGGCAGAGCAATGAAGCATTTGTGTAGGTGGAGAGGAGGGACCTGGGCAGAGGGAGTAGAGCTGGGTAGCAGGAAGGAGAAATCACAGCTGCAGAAGCCTGGTGAGGAGTAGACGGGAAGCACACTGGGAAGAGAGGGAGGGGCTGTTGTTGCTTGAGCAGAAGGTTGGCAAGCATGTGAGACGGTTTGTGGGAATTTTGTGAGCCAAATTTGGGGAGGCAAGTTGAGGCAGGCTGTGGTAGGCTTTGAATAAACTGAAGAATTTTGAACCGATGCTATACTTTAGGTGAAGACAGCTGTGGAGGTCTCATGAGAATTAAGGGCAGACATGGTGGCTCATGCCTGTAATCCAAATGCTTTGGGAGGCGGGGGCAGGAGGATAGCTTGAGGCCAGAAGATTGACACTGACCTGGGCGACATAGCAAGACCCTATCTGTCTAAAAAGTAGAAAACTTAGTCAAGCATGGTGGCTTGCACCTGTTGTGCCAGCTAGTGCAAAGGATGGGAGGATCTCTTGTGCCCAGAAGATCAAGGCTGCAGTGAGCTGTGATAGCACCACTGCACTCTAGTCTGGACGGCAGAGGGAGACCCCGTCTCTAAAAAATGGGAAATAAAGCAGAGGGGAATTAACATAATGAAAGTGGTATTTTAGGAAGACTGGTGAGAATGGCATGTGGGAGAGCTGAGGCAGGGAAACCAGAGACAAGGTTTTGCCATGGTGGAGGCAGGAGGAGGCTCCCACTTCCCCATCTGCTGCTCTGCCTGAGAAAGACTTCTGTTCCTCTCTGCTCACCTCCATTTCCGCACAGCTGCTGATGTTCCCCACAAATAGGCCTTCAGAGTGCTCTATCCAGCGCCTGCTAGCCTGTGGCCTGACTCCTCCACGCCAGGGGGCCACGACCGTGTCCAAGGTTGCCTGGAAGCACTGGACCTCAGCAGATCCAAACAAGCACATGGTCACAGCCGGAAGGAAGCCTGCCAATGTGCTGCCATCACAGGGAGGTGCAAATATTTTGCTCTCTTACTATAAATGCTGCTGGTGATTCTAGAAACAACTTGGATGTTTTAGGTCATAATTTATTTCTCCTGTCCTATTCTGGGAAGGATGGGAAGATGTTGCCTCTTGTTTAAAACGGGAGTCCCAAATTACATTCTCCATAATACCATGCTTATCTTTTGCTGGAAATTCACATGCTCGTGAAGGGCAGTGAGATGTTACCATATTTTTTCCCTCTACGAGGTAGTTAGGACTCCTGGAAAAGGAAAGGTTACTTTTACCAGGAGAGAGGGTGACAGCTCCCTCCACCCCAGCCCCAGGTGACACACCTTTGCCAGATGGGAGTGTGTATGGGCAAGGGGAGTGAGATGGGACGAGGGCTCTGGGGTATCTGCTGTCCTGTCATCTCCACATCTGAGGGATGGCTTCAGCCTCTGGAAGCTGTGTGCATTGGATCTGATAATATGCAATGATCTCAGGAATGTATCCAACCAGACAACCACAGAATGAGAGACTGTCAGAGTTGGAAGGGGTCTCAGAGTCCAACAAGGGCAGTGTTCTCAAATTTCAGGATGTGTAAAAATCACCTGGGATGCTTCCAGAAATCGAACTTGCTAGGCCCTCTCCCCAGATCTTCTAGCTTATTGGATCTCAGGAGTCTGCATTATTAGTTGGACCTCTTCATTGGAAGCACTAATGATTCTTGTCTGATTAAGCTCAGCAGGCAGAATTGCTCCTGGGACAGTAGATTGTTTTTTTTTTTTTTTTTTCTTGAGACAGAGTCTTGCTCTGTCACTCAGGCTGGAGTGCAGTGGTGCAATCTCGGCTCACTGCAATCTCCACCCCCTGGATTCAAGCAATTCTCCTGTCTCGGCCTCCTGAGTAGCTTGGATTACAGGTGCATACCACCACACCTGGCTAATTTTTGTATTTTTAGTAGAGACAGGGTTTCACCATGTTGGCCATGCTGGTCTCAAACTCCTGACCTTGCTATCCACCCGCCTCAGCCTCCCAAAATGCTGGGATTACAGGTGTGAGCCTCTGTGCCCGGCCCTGGGACAGTAGATTTTTGCAAAGCAAAGAAGGAGGTGGAATTACATCCTGGTGAGGGTCATCTGGTCGATCTGAGTGCTAAGATCCAGTTCCCTATGAGGCCTTAGGGTGGCACTCACACACTCTGCACCTCTTCAGAAGGATTTCCCCTTACACCCCTTCCCGGAATAGCCATGCCACCATCCTTACAATTTTGGCCTTTCTAGGTCCTTGACTATGGAGTGAAAATATTGACAACTTTCTATTATTTTATGGAGGCTCTTATTTCAGATTTTCTCCCTTTTTAAGAAAAATGGACAGCCATTTGTCTATTGCTAGAGGTGATAATTTTCAATCCTTTTAATTATACCTAACACATACACAGTGTTACTATGTACTATTATATATTCATCCCTTGTAAAAATGCTGGAAAATTGATGCCCTATTATGATTCCCATTTTACAGATGAAGAAGCTGGAACCCAGAGAGGTTAAGTAACTTGTCCAAGTTATATTGCAAGTCATGAATTACCTGGGATTGAAGCTTAGGCATTCTGGCTGCAAAGTTTGTACTCTTCTAACCATTGTATTTCACCTGAATTCTTCTTTGGACAGGTTCTGAGTCTATGAACTGACTCAAGTGTGACATGTTAGACCTTTGGAGAGTATTTTCCCTCATTAAAATAGACTGTTACTGGGATGTCCACTTAATATCTTTTGGTCCTACACACCAAAGATCACTTCTCCACTGCCAAAGGTCCCCATGGTTTATGTCCTGATTTCTTCAACAATCTCATTGTCTCTAATTATAAGGTCACTATCTCTAGGCATAGCCAAATCCTTTCTTAATACTTATCCTGCAGTTAGAAAATTATGTTTGTCTTAACTCTCAAAATTGCCTCCTAGGATAAGTATAAGGCATAGAACCTTTCCTCTATCTTACAAAAGACAAAATTAAAACTTCTCCCTTGGTTACCCACAATCTGCAAGCAAACTGTAGTTACCTAATATTTATTGAGCATTTATATTTGCCAGAGACTGTTTGAAGCGTGTGGTTTTGTTTTGTTTCATTTTTGTAGAGACAGAGTTTCACTATATTGCCCAGGCTGGTCTCGAACTCCTGGGCTTAAGTGACCTACTTGCCTTGGCCTCCCAAAGTGCTGGAATTACAGGTGTGGACCTTACTAGCCTTAAGTATTTTCTGTGCACTATCTCATTCACTCCTCAAAACAATCAGGGAGTAGTACTACTATTATAGCCATTTGAAACTACAAATGAGGCAGGAGAAAGACATTTGCCTGAGGTCTCATAGGAGGATTTACCACCAGACAGTCCAGCTCCAGAGCTATCTCTGAGCTAATCCTTCTTGCCATAGCTTAAGCTTATTCCCTCATGCTGTGTCAGCAGAGAAGATTAATTCATCCATTGAGCAAATATTTATTGAATGCCTACTCTTTGTCAGGTGAAGGAAAACTGTACAGTCTCTGACTTCATGTAGCTTAGTCTAATGGAGGAGAGAGACACTGATCAAATAGTCCCGTAAACCTGTGTGAAATCGCATTTGTGAAAAAGTACTGAAGGGGACGTCTATGGTGCCTGAAAGTGACGGTTTACCTTGTCAGGTGTGTTGGAGATAGACACCTGGACCTATAAGGCCCCTTATGCCAAGAGCCTGCAAGCCTATCTGTGGTCACTACTGCTAGGGACCTTAAGACCTAACTCTAGCTTTGAAAGTCTTGGGGTGAAAGAAGAATAGGAGAAGCAGGACAATGTGTTAGGAAACCCTCTAGGCAGCTTCTCTTCTTCCCTCTCTAACCGGCTCATTTTTCCAGCCCTGAATGGACCCCTTGAACCCTTGAGAAGAGTGAAATAGCTGATTCTATAGAGAGCATCCTGAAAGTGTTCTCTTTCCCAGTGTGGGAACTCAGCACCAGACCCTCTGAGGTGGAAGAAAGTTCGCAAAGCGAATCAACCGCATCAGATCTTCTGAGAGAGAAATGTGGGTCAGCGTGCAGATTTCAGGGGAGAGGAGGATGGAGACTCCGTGGGAGCTGGAGTCCTAGTGGCACATCCTAGAGAGGCAGACAAGGCCCTTCTTCTATGTTTGACTGGAGTGCCTTCTGTGATGAAGTGAGGGGCAAGCTTAGGGCCCCCAGAGGGCACACTGCCTCTGTAGACTGGTGTGAGCATCACCGCAGAGATTCAGGGGAGAGCTTTGGAAACTCCAGGGCTATGCAGGTGACTTCCGAAGTGTTTGACAATCTGGCTGTACTGTGTTCATTGGGGAGAGAAGGAAGACGGCTTCTTTATCACCTCGGAAAGAGCCTTGATGATGAAGGTTTTCCACCCAGCTCTTCCAGTCCTTTTGCCCCAGCTCAACTGCGACCTCAGATATTTACTAATACCTGAGAAACAACCCAGAAAATAGAAAGATTTCATTCACTTAGAGCCAATTTAGGAAAGGAGGCCGATCCACCCAACCAAAGATTTATCAGAAGGGGCAAAAGGAGAAGCAGAGGGAAGGAAAACAGAAGATGACAGTGACGGAAGAGAGGAACAGACCTTGAACCCTTTGGGAAAGGAGTCGGGGAGTACCTGTGGGGTCATTGCCTTAAATGTTGCTCACTGTCCCCACAGTTCAGTGGCGGGCTACTTTGCCAAGTCGAGAGTGTGAGATAATGTGTAGCACAGGTCGTCAGCCTCTCCAACATCAAGGCCTGGACTGATAACATAGGCAGGACGTCAGGAGCTCAGGGCTGACCAGATAGCTGGCCTCCAGCTTATCCCGCCTGCGGGATGGCATTTTCTTCTGGACCCATGGCAGGAGCAATTCCACTGCCCTGGAAGCCCAGGGTTTGTGCCAGCAGCACTTTCTTCTGAAGAACTGGGTTGCATAAAACAAATAATGACGAGCAACTGGTTGGTTCAGTGCTCCCCCAACTTCAAGAAAATACGATCAGGATAGACAGAAACAAACACACCAAAAACGTTCAGAGTAAAGATGCTGAAGGAAATGTGGCAGAGTTGAATTAGCACCGAATGTGGAGCCAGGAAAAAAGAGTCCCTGCTTTGCCACATACTCACTGGCAACCTCATGCAGTCCCTTAAGCTGTATGACTCTCAGATCCCTGTTGTAAAATGGAGCTAATACTGTATGCCTTATAGGGTTTTGAACGTTTTCCAAATGATGTAATCTCTTTTGAATGCAAGACCTTCTAAAAACTGTAAAATACTTTGAAATAAAAAGGATATTGTCTATTAACTTGAAAAGGAATAAAGTAGAAATGCTAAATGGAATGATTGTGTTTCACCTATACTGTTGCAAATCCAGAGTGCCGTGTTGCCAGTCACATTGCATTCCATATGAATGGCGTTTTCAGAGGCGTGATGTGAATGGTGTCTGTGTCCCTGGTAATAGTGCCAAATCAGGCAATGCAGTGGTGTCAAGTCAGGTGGAAGGAAATCATATTTAAAACAATGAAAAGCAGTTTAGTATACAGTTCCAGTCTGTATTTCTAAAAGCTATTAAGTTAGCAAAGTATTAATAGGAAGCAATGTATTTGTAAGGATAGGTTGGATTCTGCTTCAGTAACAAAATAACCTCCAAGTCCCAAGGGCTTAAAACACAAAGATTTATTTCATATTCACTTCATCTGTCCATTTTGGAATAGCAGGGAGCTTTGGTCACTCTAGTCACTCAGGGACCAATGGTGACAAACAGTCACCACCTGATCATCAGTCACTATGCCAAAGGGAAGGAGAGTTGTGAAGAATCTTACAGTGATACTTAAATGTGCTTGTCTAGACATGATATATACTCCCCTCACTCCCAACTCATTGGCCAGCACTAGTCACATGACTGCAGCAAACTACAAAAGACCCAGAAAGAACAATTCCGCCCGGAAGGTAGAGAGCTGGAAATACTTGGAAGTGCTAGTCATTACTCCAGTTAGTATTTGGAAACCAACATGATCAGAAAATCAAGTAGTTGATTGTGAAGGCATGGGTCTCCAAGTGATGGCCAGTGTTCAGAAATCCTACCTTCCAAAATAATGCTAAGGGACAATCTAGTCTTTCATTTTACTTGATGCTCAATTTGTTTATTGAAGCAAATCTTGTTGCTATGCAAACTCACTTGAACTATTTCTCGTTTTTTGCACCTATGGACTCTTACAGTGGCAGAAATGGATGAGATTTCAGGGCTCACTCAGTTTCACAGACAGAGAACAGACCTGGAGAAAGGCTAAGGGTCTCTTCTGACTCACACAGCTATTGGGGGGCTGCCCTAGGACCAGAATCCAGCCCTCTCGTTGAGGTTTTGTTCGCTTCACTCTGCATCACACTTCCTTCAGCCTTTTCTCCGGAGCCAGATGTTTCCATTTCGTGGCACCAGCTCTCATGCTATTTTTACTGATACAGCTGGCTCATGTAACGGAATTCATCTGTATTCCTCCTTTTATCAAATACTGGAATGTCTGCCTAGTGAAACGCACATACCCAGAATTTTAGACCAACAACTTGTGGAGTGACCTGTTTCTAAAGTATTCACTAGCTCATTTGCTAGGACTCTGGTTGACCTGTTGAGTTTGCATGAGAAAGCCCTAGTTGTAGCTATTAGGCCGTTTATAAGACTGACCTTTTATGCTCTGATTATGTGTTGTAATGCTGTGTTTTGCTACTTGGTTAACTAAAATAATTAAAACAACCCTTTATCCTTTGCTAGACTGTAAACTCCATGAGAGCAGGGACCATTTCTGTTCAGTCCATTACTGTATTTCCAGCCACTAGGCACTCAGTAACATTTGTAACGTGAACAACTGTTTAGGCCACATCCTATGCTAGGTGCTTACTAAACAAGATATCTTGTCCTCACAGGGACTTTGCTGGGTAAATATTATGCCCCATTTTACAGATGAGCAAACTGAGGCTGAATAGCAGAGGCCATGTAGCTAATAAATGGATGGGCCAAGGTTAAATCTAGGCCCGTCTGGCTCCAAAGACTACATTCTTTTCTACAATATTAGTGATTTATCTTTTTCCCCAACATTTTTACTTCTATTTACCATATTTTCTTTTTACTTTTTTTTTGAGATGGAGTCTCACTGTGTCACCCAGCCTGGAGTGTAGTGATGCGATCTCGGCTCACTGCAACCTCTGCCTCCCTGGTTCAAGAGATTCTTCTGCCTCAGCCTCCCAAGTAGCTGGGATTACAGGTGGCTGCCACCACACCCAGCTAATTTTTGTATTTTTAGTAGAGACAAGGTTTCACCATGTTGGCTAGGCTGGTCTCGAACTCCTGACCTCAGGTGATACACCTGCCTTGGCCTCCCAAAGTGCTGGGATTACAGGCATAAGCCACTGCGCCCAGTCAATATTTTCTGTTATTTTAGGTAGTCTTCATACACCACATTTCTACTATGAGTTCTCTCCTTCCTCTCCATTTGCTTGCCCCAGGCCCCTCCATGCTTAAATCTCTTCAAATAATTTTTGTTATTTAATTGATTACTTAAATGTTATTATTTTATTATCAATTTTTAAAAACCATACCACCATACCATGGAAATCATTTTTTTCTTTTTTCAGACAGGGTCTCACTCTATCGCCCAGGCTGAGGGGCAGTGGTGCAATCACAGCTCACTGCAGCTTCAACCTCCCAGGCTCAAGCAATCCTCCTGCCTCAGCCTCCCAAGCGGCTAGGACTACAGACATGTGCCACCACACTTGGCTAATTTTTTAATGTTGTGTAGAGACAGGATCTCCCTATGTCACCTAGACTGGTCTGGAACTCCTGAGCTCAAGTGATCCTCCTGCTTCAGCCTCCCCAGTTGCTGAAATTATAGGCATGAGCCACCATGCCTGACCAGAAATAATTTTCATCACAAAATCCCTATAGCTAAAAGTGTATATCTCCATTGCTGATGGGAATCATATCCGTAAGTTGTTTTTGTGTCACATTTTTCCATTGTAAGTGTTCATTCATGTTCTTCTTTCCACAGCTGCTTGTGACCTCCCATTAGATACTAAAAGATACGTTCCAAAAGGTTTGCGTGTTAGGAGAACTATTTAAATGCTAATGTCAAGTTGTCAGTCAATAAGCTGACATCTAGTATTTGTGATGCAATTGATCCACCTGTGGGCCTTGCAGCTGGATCGTGAATTCCTTGTAGGCAGTAAGTGTCCCCGCTTCAAGCCCTCCACCTAGCACAGGTGGTCATTGGGAATATCAGTTGTTAAAAAAGCTTGACAAAGGTCACAGCTTTTCACACGTCAGGAAGCATGTCATTCTGTACAAAGGGGAGCTGTGCAAGAGTGGGGAGGAATCCATGCTTGCCTGCCACTTCCATTGGGGAAACAAGTCAGTGCATGTCTGCATGCAGTGGTCATCGGTGTTATCTGTGTCTGTCAAGGAGAATAATGACTGCAATGAGGCACTCCAGAGGCAGGTGCATTCTTCAGGTTTTCTTTATTGCTGTGTAATTAATCCTTCTCAGGTAAGCTGACTTTTCTCCACTGGTATTGTCCTATGTTTATGTGTACCAAGCTCAATTTCTCCCATGAGAATTGGTTTCTCCTTTCTCTGACCTCCCATGACATTTTAACTCCATGCCTCTGTCATGAACATCTGTGTGTATGTCACACATCCTGTATGACTGCATAAGCTTCTTAGGCTCAGCTTCATAGCTTGAGCATTATAGTTTGCTTTATGTTACCCAGAAGAAGTGTCTTTCACATAATAAGTGGATTGTAAATCATTGTTGAAAATATTATTAAATTGGGGCATAATCACATTGACATTATAACCTCAGAAAACACTTCTGAGAGAGTCAGTTGGGAGTTTAATCGATGGAGTCACGTGCAAATGGGTTTGGACTGTGCTCTGCTATTCAGGATCTGAGTTAGCCTGGGCAGGCTATTTCACGTCTGTATTTTCTGTTCCCTTATTTGTAAAACGGTGATTAAAAAAATACCAAATTGAGGAGGTTGTTGTGTGGACTAATGAGAGAGCATAAACAAAATACTTAGTAAAGTGCCTGGTATTTCATAAATTATAGCTGTAGTAATAGTAAAAAGATAACAATAACTGAGGCATTTGAAAAGAGATTTTTTTTTTTTGAGACAAGTTCTCACTCTGTCCAGGCTGGAGTGCAGTAGTGTGATCACGGCTCACTACAGCCTCAACCGCCGTGGGCTCAAGTGATCTTCCCACCTCAGCCTCCCTAGCAGCTGAGACTACAATGGAGGCACGCCACCATTGCTGACTAATTTTTTCTTTGTAGAGATGGTGTTTCACCATGTTGTCCAGGCTGGTCTCAAACTTGTGAGCTCTAGCAATCCGCCCACCTAGGCCTCCCAGAGTGCTGGGATTAGAGGTGTGAGTCACCGCACCCTACCAAGATTTTTAATATGGAGAAAATTGCTGCTTAGTTGTATCAAGTTTGTCCTGATATTTGTTTTTCAAGCCATTTTGTAGATATTTATTTGCTCTTTGACAAGTGCTTGTTTGCACAGTGGCAAAGAGAATTGAATCTTACAAATGTGTAGTTCTTAATTTGTTTCATGGAAGGTTTCAATCACCCATTGACACTGGATTAGCACACAAAACCCGAAGAATGTGGATGAGAGATGGGGCCTTGCATGTTGCACTGAAAATCCCACTGCAAAGCCCCCAAAAGAGGCGCCACGCAGGTTGGAAAACAGGGGAAGCAAATACCAACAAGAACTCTTTTTGTGCTGTTTGTGTGTGTGCATGAGCCTAACATTAATCAAACCCTATTTCTTGCTCTACTTTTTAAAAAAATCTATAAAACGTGGAGATACAGCTTTCCCCAATAATCAGAGATAGTACGAAGATGTATAACATATATTTGAGAATTGAAATATATTTTTGAATCTTTAAGGCCTCTCAAAAGAGATGAACTATAGAAATTCAGTGTGTCATTGCTGGTATGAAAGTCATGTGACTTCAAATTCAGAGAAGAAACAATCTGGGTCCAGGTCCTGCCTCTGTCACTTGGTTGAGCAGATTGTTGATGTCTCTGAGCTTCAGTTGCTCATCCCAAGGCATGGCTGAAGGAACCCCCTGATTTCCTACTTTTCCTATCTTAGGGAGAGGTGGGGAGGACCAAATGAAGACTTTGCTGTGAGAGAGCTTCAGGAACCGTCAAGTATTTCTCCAACCTCAGTTATTGCTTTTGTTATTATCTCCTCGGCTCTGTGTGTCTCTAGGGAGGGAGCTGGAAGGAAGAAAGGCTCAGGCGGTGGTGAGGAGGGTGTGGAGTGAGATTTCTCAAGAGGGGGCTATTTTGGGGGTGGTCCTCAGGCACCTCCAGCTGATGGAGCTGGTGTGAGGAGATACGCCTGTGACTTTTATCTTCCCAGTGTTGACCTGTTGTGGGATTTTTCTGGCCACCTTTTTCCCATCCTCTGGGGCCTTATCTCAGGAGCGTAATGAATTCAACCTAGAGGAGGGCCCAGGGGGAGGGTCAGTTGGCCAGTCTTGCAGGGAAGGAGGCCCACTGCTTCCTAGAGGTGATAGAAGAACTCATGGCAAGAGGCCAAGAGCTGAATTCAAAACCCAGGTAATAAAGCCAATGGGACAAGAGATCTGATCCTCTTCATTCAGATCCGTCGAGCAGCTGGGGACAAAGGATTTGTATTTCTATCATTCATTTGTAAAATGCATAGTTATTTATATAGTTTTGGTAATTGAGTGTAATGATCATGTTATGGTTTGACTTTTTTAAAAAAAATCTATCAGGCAGAGAAACATTTTTAAATTATTGTCTTTTTTTTCCTCTTTTGTTTTCTTTTCTGTTTCATCCAACATTTATAGAGTTTCTGCTATGTACCCAGGACTGTGGTAGGTGCCAGGGATATAGAAGAATAACACCATCTCTGCCATCTAGGAATTTTAATGGGGTGGAACTAAGGGGTGGGTGGGGAAGAAAGGAATGAACCCTTGCTGAATATTCTTACTTAGCACACACTGTGCTTTTCATTTTCACATATATGTATTTAATTTAAAGCTACGAACAACCTCCATAGGGCAGCTAATACTACTACTACCAATACATATACACATTTTATTTTAGCCTCAGAATAACCCCATAAGGTGAATACTATTATCCTCATATTATACATAGGAGACCTGAAGTTAAGGGAGCTCAGGAACTTGCAGTGAGGGGCTAAGCAGGCATTCAGACACCAGTTCCCACTGTGCCCCTCTGCCTCTTCTGAGCTACCCTGAGGATCCCTGGCTGTGACCCATGGGTCAGCCAGGCCCAAGGTCCATGGGCTCAAAGCTCTTTGACCTTGAGCAGAGACTCTCGCTAAGACACTGAGTCCCAGCATAACGCTACAGAGCAGGCTGGAAACAGGAGCTGGGGGCAGATTGGGCAGGGCCCTGTGAGCCACAGGAAGGAGTTTGAGTTTGCCTGGTTTAACATGGGGAGTGAGGAGGAGTAAATGGGAAGAACTGTGTGCTGGAAGCGAGAGAGGCTTCCCTAATGCCAACTCACCATCTTCATTGAAACCTAGACTCTTTATGCCTCAGTTACCCTGGCTGTGAACTGGGACATTAGAGAGAGAGAGAGAGAGAAATAAAAAAGGAGCCTGGTGTGTCTTCTTTTCCAGCTGTGGCCTGGCAGCAGGAATCCTGATTTGAAGTCAGGTGATTAGGGCTCTAGTCCTGCTCCTTGCATTTGCCAGCTAAGTGGTGCAACTGTAGGCGGCCAGCTTTCTCTTTTGCCAGTAGGAGGTTATTTTACACTTTGTCAATAGGGGGTTATCCTGAACACTGAATGAGGCAATAAGGAGTAAAGTGAGGTGACTGAAAACTGGGTGAATACATGTGAAATGTAACTGTAATGTTCCTTCTAGCCTGAGGCCACCACACCTGCAGGGTACTGTGCCCTGGTGACCTGCCAGCCTGGTATCAGGATGGTCTTTGGAGTCAGAAAACTTGCATTTAAAAATAATCCACTCTCCTTCTAACTAGGCTAACCACTTCAACTAACACTGTCTCATTCCCTTTAATTATAAAATGAGAATGATAATTCTGGACTAATTATGCTCATTAGACGTATTAAAGTAAAAGCATAGAAAGCAGTTCTTGCAGTGCCTGATGCACAGCAGGCTATCCATCAGCAGGGTTTTACGTTTAATCTAGGGGCTTGGGCCAGGAGCACTCCCTCTGGCTTTTGGAAGGTGAAGATTGTCATGGGACATGTACATCAGTCTGCTTGTGTTAGCTGAATCTTCCCCAATATTACAGAGCTGGACGAGAGCTTAGAAATCCTCCAACCTAAGCCTCTCATTTTACAGATGAGGAAGTTGAACACCAGAAAGATAAAGTTCTGGTAACAGCTGTAGGTGGAGTTAACTCCAGGTCTAGAATTTGGTCTTCCATCTCTTTGCTCTGAAACCAGCTCCCAGATCTCCGCCTCACTGTCACCTCTGTCTGCTCCTAGCCCGATGGCAGTCAGGCAAGCCAGCTTGCTTCTAGTGGCTCTGGGCTGCTCACTGGAGCAGAGAGGAAGTGCTGGAGAGGGCCATGCTGTGGCTGGCCTGAGGAAGCATCAGAAGTAGGACCTTGAGAGGTTCTGGCAGCGGCGACCTACTTACAGAAGGGAAAAACAGAGAGTGCCTATGGTGCATTTTGTTGTTGGAGAGGCTGGCTCCGCTGTGATCCTCTTCTCTGCAGACAAACGTGCTGGAATTGAGCCTGAAGAAAAGTAACTAGGGTTGGAGCATTGTTCATGGTACCTTCAGGCTCTGCTGTCAGAGGTACCCATGCTTAGCTTAGACAACCATCCAAATGGAAAAGAGAAAGCAGGAGAAAGAAAGAGAGGAAGCACACTGGAACCTTTTTTATGGAGGAAAGGAATGGGCGGGGGGTGGGGTGGTGGGAATGGATGCTGAGACACCCAGCCTAACCATTCCTTCTGCAAACTCTACTCCAAATGACAACTAGTTGGTGACAACTAGAATCTGCAATGCCACGCAGTAGGAATAGTTTATACATGGCTTTCCTGTTGTCTCATTTAACTCTCCACAGCAACACTAACGTGGGTATTTTTTTCTTTCAACAAATATTCACTGCGCTCCTCCTATGTACGGGAGATAAGTATTGGGGCCAACATTATTACCTTTGTCTTGAATTACCAATCATGTTTTTTTGTTGTTGTTTTTTTTTTGAGACGGAGTCTCGCTCTGGTGCCCAGGCTGGAGCGCAGTGGCCAGATCTCAGCTCACTGCAAGCTCTGCCTCCTGGGCTCAGCCATTCTCCTGCCTCAGCCTCCCCAGTAGCTGGGACTACAGGTGCCCTCCACCATGCCCGGCTAATTTTTTGTACTTTTTAGTAGAGATGGGGTTTCACCGTGTTAGCCAGGATGGTCTCGATCTCCTGACCTCGTGATCCGCTTGCCTCGGCCTCCCAAAGTGCTGGGATTACAGGCGTGAGCCACTACGCCCGGCCACCAATCATGTTTTATAGATGAGGAAACTGAGGGTTCAGTGACTGACCCATAGTAAGTTATCAATAAACAGAGTCAGAAATCGGGTTTAGGACTCAAAACTTTTCCATCACACCACTAGGGGCATCACACATCTCCCTCTTGCCCCGACCATCACACCAGAAGGACCCACAGAGGTACCCGCATAAAAACCTTGCATTTACAATGTCCGGCTCACACAGGTCCACGTGTACACTCCACATCTCCTACTTGTGCTATTTGTGAAAATACGACCAAATGCAACTTTGCCTTGAGATCTCATCTTAAAAATGGAATCAAAGGCGTCTCCCATTCTGTCTTTGCTATCAAGGATCGGGTGCAGTCAGAGTTATACATTCAGATTCCTAATTCAAGAAATATACTTATTATATAAGCTGGACATCAATCAGCATCCATCTATTGAGCATCTTCTAAATGCTGAACAGCAATATCAGAGAAGTGAAGGGAACAGGGGCATACGGAATGGCTTGCGATTTGTGTAAGAACTGGGGACATCAAACTGGAGGAGGCCAATACTGGAGGCTGCTAGACAGGAGAACGATGAGCTGGGTCTGAAAGCAGTGGATGCCAGGATGGGTGAACGGGGGAAAAGTGAACTTTCCAGGCAAAGGGAACAGGCTTGGCAAAGGCAGAGAGAGATCCCATCCATTGTGGTATAAGGCAAAGGCTGTAACCAGAGAGGCCTAAGCACGTGAATACCCAGATCTCAAAACACGGAAAAGGAGGCAATGGCCCTGGAGTCCCATCCCCTAAAGAGGTATGGGCTGTAATGACAGCAAGCCTTGGAAGGTCTAGAAGGGCACAGACCTCTAGGGCCCCACCCTTCAGCCATTTTGTATGCTCTTCAATTCTTGGCAGGAGGCCTGGAAAGGGGGGGGACGCTGCAACATTTCCACCAGATGGCAGTATCTCCTAACGCGACTGTCCCGGGGCCATGGAGGGGATTTAGCTTGCAAAGCGCCTGATATTAAGATTTAGAGTCCCAGGAGGCCATCCTTGTAGCCACAGTTCGGGTTTCTGGTTCATTCCCTCCCTCCATCCCCCATGTGCTTCCAAGATTTCATCCTGGGAATGGAAACTGTGAAGCTGTCTGAGGAACCCTCTTCAATTCATGCGGAGGATGATCACTCTCTCTCCTTTCTTTCGTGGTACCACCCTCTCCCCATTTGAGAATCTGAATGATGCTGGCAAGCTCACGCTTCCAGTGAACCACAATTACTTGTAGAGCAGAGCAGCCGGATCCCATTTGTGGTCTGTGTTCAGCTTTGCCTTAACCCAGTGCAATTACCCAGTGGCCACCTCTGAAATGTGCCTGCCTTTCTAGTCCTCTCCTGTGAGCACCCCCACCTGTGAGCTCCTGCACTGGACCCCCTGAAGGTGGGATGGGGGGACTGGTGGGAGTAAGGACAGATGGAGCCACAGATGAGCCAGGGACAAGATGCTTACTTAGTTGCTCATTGTGCTACACACAGGAGCAAGGAGCAGAAGAAGGGACAAAGAGCAGAAGAGAGGCATGGTCCCCAGGGATTCCCAGTGTGCTTTGATCCCATAATCTGCAAAGTGCTTGGGGCCTTTGGATCAGTTTCAGAACAGGAAAGCACTTCGCATGCAAATATGATCATTTGTCCATTCCTTGAGGTCAAAGAAGGTGACAACATGAAGAGTTTAAATGAAATTATCTTCCTGTTCAGAGAAAGATTTTAAGACAGCCACAGATCGTATTCAAACAAAGGATGTTATTTAGCCAAAAATGCCCCAAAGATACACCACTTAGAAAGTACATGCTTCACTAAGGGACATAGGGCCTCCAGGATTTTGGTCAACATTAATAGTGGGGACAAAGGATGATCAGAGTACAAGACATGCAACGGGATCTAAGGCTGGTGAAGGAAGGTGAAAGCTGGTTTAGACTGAGACTCGCCTCTAATAATGTGGTAGCCCAGGGTACCCTCCACCATGAGTCTATTTCGGTTCTTCTTCCTTCTGATGTCTCCAGACCCAGCTCTTTCTCCAAGCACACTTGGATTGTTTTTGGTCACATGATGCCTTTAGAGCTCTGCACCCTCTTGCAGTGATTGGAAAAGTGATCCTATAAGCTAAAGGGAAGTGTATGTCAGGACCTTGAGCCTATTCCTTTTGACATCATTGCAGTCAGTGCTTGTGTGTGACATAATAGTACATGCCACAGCGGAGATCCCATGGATTTGTAATCAGAAGACTGGAATTGTAGCCCCAGCTTAAAGACTGAAGACTTTAACATCTTCATGCATTTGTTTCTATAAAAAACTGATAGCAACTGAGTGGTTTAAATCCCAGGGTTTTTGCAGACCTAATGAGTACAGGTTGGTGAAAGCACAAGGTAAACTGTAGAATACTATCATTATTACTAAAATTTCAAGTATCTCCCAAATCTTCTTCCAGTTCTATGGGGTTCTCCTCGGGAAATGCAGACGATATCTTCCCCCCATCCCTGGAACAAGTTCTGCCACACACTGAAGGCAGAGGGACTGGGGTCTCTGCTACAGTGCATTGTGGGACTCCCTCAGTTCCTCTCCTCCATCCAAGGTTGTCAATGGTGTGCAATTACCCAGTGGGTTGAGCCGTTGTGTGGCCCACAGCACAGTAGCAGTTGAGGCTTAGGCTGGTGCTGCCTCTCTGAGCTGCAGTCTCTGCTGTCTTCCTTTCATGGACTACACTCAACCTCTGTACTCATCACAAAGAGCGAGTAGAAGGTCCTTACACTTGGGGTCTTCTACCTTCTTGGCCTGTTTATTAGTCCTTTATTTCCCTTCCTCTCTGCTCATAACAGCAGCTGAGAGAGTTTCCTGGAAACTTCTAATGAAGACTGTGTGTTCTCATTTGAGTTCCAAGCTATAGGTGCTCCTGCTGTAAATTTCAAGGGCCATTTTGCCCAGTGCAGCAGTGGGTACTTCCACTTCAGGACGTGAGTGGGTGTAAACTCTAAGGATTAAGCTGGACTGTACCAGGCTCAGCCCACCTTCTCCAAGAAGCCCTCTGGATCCCCTAAGTCATGCCCCTCTGGAGTCTGGGGTGCCCCGCCCTGGCTCTATATGACTCTTTTTTCACTCATCAGCATCTGCCGGCTATCAGAGAAGTGTTGGTGCAGGGTGCAAGGGCAGGGAGAGGCTTGGTTTTTACTGATTCTTGCAGTCTCCTCCACCCTGTACATATCCCAAGCTTTGTGCTTTGCAAAGGGCAAGCATTTAATAACATATACATTGAGAATTATCTTGAAGAGATGAGGTTCCCTCCCCATGGCATTCACAGCTTTACGAGGTGGGAATGGGATAGATACAGAGATAGAAAACCCAATAGTTAAATCAGGAATAATGGAAACATTAGGTTTCTTCCATCCCAACATGCTGTGGTCTGTGGGTAAGTTACAAACTCAGGCCTCTACTCTGATTGATCTTTGTCCCTTCTAGATGCTAGAGTGAACAGGGGGCTTGGTGTGTCTGATCCTTACTTTTTGGAAAAAAGAAAGGGTAGAATGAAAGTTTTGCAGCAATAGGAAGTCAGGGTGCCAACATACCTGTTAAATGTTGGGAGTAGCTACCTCTGCATCCTGCTGATCATCCCTTTCTCAAGGAGGTGAAAAGGAAACAAGAGGGCCACAGAGGGCTGAGGCCCAGGATTTTCTAATTGCTCCGTAAGAGGATCCAGTCTCCCAAGAAAGCTGCAAGATGAGCTGGCTCTCCTGACACACACTACTGGGCAAACAAGTGTGGATTCCTGTGACAGCAACCCTGGGTGTGGGCCAACTCCAACCCAGCCCTGGAACTCAGGAATCCACAAGCACCTGATCCAAGTGCCAGATTCAAGCCCTAAGAGAAAGATTCCAGCACAGTGAGGCAAGTCTTCAGGCCAGACCTCAGCCAGCACTCCACGTCCAGGGCTTGGCAACCTCTCCATAGCAGTAAAGGCAAACAAGGTTGATCAATATGGATCAGAGTTGATACACCTTGAGGTCATAATGTGGAGTGAAAAATACAAGATGCACTGCAGTAGCATCCATGCAAACCTTTTAACCAGGTACGTGCACTGGTAGAAAAGTAGAATCCATGCATGAGAAGGATGGACACTGACTTTGGGAGAGCGGGTTCCTCTTGGGAGGGAGGGTGGAGAGTGAGACAGGGTTTCCAGATAGGCTTTGGTGCTCTCTGTAATTTGGTTTCTGAACAGAAATACTCAGAACAAATGTGTCAGGGTGCAAAAACATCTGTTAAAAGTTGGCAGTAGGTCCAGGGATTATTTTCTGGTTATTTGAGAAATTTCCTAATAAACCATGTTTAAAAAAGGCCTGGGGGAAGGAAGAATTCTGCCAGTGACAAGCTATATCTACACCATTTACTACCACCTGATGATCTCCTTTCTGACTGCATATCAGAGCCAGCTATGGAGCCTAGGCCTCAACTCAGACATATGGCGGAGTCTCAGAAGACGCAGCCCACGATGATTCTGACCCCACCAAGGTCAGCTCAGGTGTCAGAAGAACAGCTGCCCCGATCGACCTGACTGTAAAGTCTATACTGCAGGGTCTCTCGACCAGCTCCTGTACCAAACGTCAGCCTTCGGAGGAGGTAGACTTCTGCTCCTGTGTCAGAAGCTGTCCTTCTAGACTAAGTTTCTGCCAGGAGGCAATAGTTCCCGCTGTTGGGGGAACCCCAGTGGTACAGTGCTCTGGCCACAGGCAGTCAGAGCATCTGAGGTCAGAGGGGTGGATATAAATCCAAAACTCTCCCACTAGTTCCCCGCCAGGCTGCAATCACTTCTCACACCCCGGGCATGATGCAGGGAGAAACAGCTCCCATTCAGCAGTCCTGGATGGTCTCCCTGTTGGGGTCCCCTGGCTGTCACAAGCAGGGGTTTTTCTTCTGTTTGATTTCAGATCTTCAAACTCCTCTTCTGAATCTGTTTGCTCTTGTTGAGGTCTAAAGGAGGTGGAGGAAAGCCCCCAAAGGAATCCACGCTAGTGCTTTCATGAAATGTGCCTCGAATTGCAGGCCTGGCTCCAGGGCTCACTGTTTGTGTCTTGTGACCTTGGGTGCTCCTCTCTGGGATAGGAAAGGCCCTTTACTAGAGCCTCCCTGCCTGTCAAGATATCGTGGGAAAGGGCACTGTGGGAGACCCAAACATCAGGGTGGCATTTGCCTCTTCCTTGTAGTCAAGTAATCAGTATCACTTTTAGATTCCTAGCCCCTTCCTCAGGGGCAGAATGCAATACTATGGACATTGCAGGTACCCCGTGTTTGTTGAGAGGAATGAATGAGCGCATGGAGAGTTTTGAGAAGCACATGCACAACCTGGGAGCTAAGAGACTGTTATAATTAGAAAACCAGGGCTGGTGCTGGGAACCCAGTGGAGGGGCTGGTTCCCGGTGCCTCTCTATCAGACAGGGCTGTCCAGGCTCCCAGACAGCTGGGCCAGAGCCAAGACTCAGCACACTGGCTCTCAGTGACGCCCTGAGGGAAAAGTCATTCATCATAGAAGGTAATGGTGTGTGGAAGGACCTGCCTACCCTCCCCCACCCCATCTTCCACAGACTAGTGGCAGTTTGGAAAGAATCTGAGTTTCCCAAGAGAAGAAAGGCCAATTTTAGAACAGTTTTCCTTTTTTTTCTAAGCAAGCTGGGCATTCTGTACCGGTCCCATGCCAAGGTATTTGAGCCTCCTCAGACTCTCACCCCAGACCACTCCTGCCATCCCAGGTATCAGCTCCCCATCTCTTCATCTATGCCTTCTCTCTGTGTCACCCAACCCAGAGGGCAGCAATGTTAATTCGGTCATTCCACAGAAGCCCTCAGTTCCCTGACCTCGGCCATGGGCTCAGTGCTGGCTCCCCCAGCTTCTCTGCAAGGAAAAGAGCCCTTATGAAGAATCACAGTGGCTGCCTCCTCTCTTCTACGTCTGTATAGGATGGGGATGTGTCACAAGAAGTAGAATAATAGGAAAATAACTTGCCACTCAAAATGTGGCCCCTGCACTGCACCAGCAGCCTCAGCATCATCTAGGAGCATGTTAAAAAATACAGAACCTCAGAACTGCTGAATCAGGATCAGTATCGCAACAAAATACCCAGGTGATTCTTATGCCTGTTAAAGTTTGAGAAGCAAGGTTTTAGCCCAGCAGTTCTCCAAGTGTAGTATGTGAACCAGGAGCGTCAACCTCACCTGGGCACTTGTTGGAAACTCATGCTCCGGCCCCACCCCTGACCTACCAAATTAGAAATTCCAGGGATAGAGTCAAGCAGTCAGTGTTTCAAAGCCTTCCAGATGGTTTGAATGCACACTGAAGTTTGAGAACCACTGCTGCAGAGGGTGCTTCCACTTTAAAGAAAATGTAAAGAGCAAGGAGGATGGCACTGAGTTGAACCAAGGCAGATGCAGCCAGGACACCACCAAGGGCTCACCTTAGGTCTCAGCAAAAACAGGAGTCCCAGGGTCCCTCTCTTTCCTTCTTTTAGCAGAGATTCAGAATTTGTAATGTGGAAGACACACATCTGGATATCTGGAAGGATGGGGATGGAGGGTTGGGCAACTTGATGAGGCGATCAGGGCAACGCGGCTTCTGCCCCTTGAAAAGAAGACTAAGGCAACCCACCTGAATCCTTCCACTGTGGCAGCTCTGAAGCCATAACAAACCATGCTACGATTCCCTGGTTATCTTACAGCTGCTTCCCTATACCTTCCCACAGCCACTCCACCTCCAGTTCCAAAACCTCAAAGCCCATCTGTGGCCTTAGAAGCCTGAGCTGTCCTGTGAAATCACGGTCTCCCACACAGCCACGAGTTGCTCCCTGGGATTCAGAGTCCTCAGCTGTCAAACAAGGAGTGGGGCTGGGTTGTAAGGTGCCTGGTCCTTTTGGAATTTCTGGCTTTTGTCCTGGGATGACTTGGGAGCAGTTTGCTTGGGGAGGTCAGGTGTGGATGAGGCAACTCTCATGGTGCTTCCATCCCTTCATTTGTTATGTCAGGTGTTTAACATGTTTGCTGACTCTCATGCCATTTCTCAAGGTGGTCTGTAGGGTTTTCTCTGGAGCTCATCTTTATCTGAACTGTTTAAATGCAAATCCTGGGCCACTTGGCTATAGGGCCCCTGTTGGTCAGCACGGACTTTGGCTTCCGCAAAAGGTCTCAGAATGAGGATCGTGGCCCAGAACCAGTTTCTATATTGATGTCCTCTTTCATCATGTGTATAGTATATTTTTGGACACCAAAGTTTTGTTGAACACAGCATTGCAGATTTTTGCTTTCTCATGGGAGCCTTCTCCCCCCAGAACTCCAAGTAAAGACAGACGTCCCTGCCAGCTCCCTGAGCTGGAGGGTAGAGATTGCACAGTCACTTCTTACTGAGGTTATTGCCCTTTGAGAATGAGTTGGAGATTTTGTAGTTTCTTTTTACTGAAGATCATAGCTTAGCATAGGGTTCTCAGAGCCAGATCCTTATGGCCTTCTCTCCTGCCCTGGTGTCTGATGAATGAAGCCTCTGGGCCCAGTTCAGGTCCGGTCTAGACATTCCTTCCCCCAACCCACCCATCCACCGGGAACTGCTTCAGTAAGAGATCTCCCCATTCTGGCTTTCAATTAATTATTTCAGACATGTATGGATTTTTCTTTCTCTTGCGAGCCCAACTACATATGTATTTTTTAAATGCATGCCATTTGGCATTTTTATCTGCTGAGGTGGAAGCTTATACTAGCCCAGCTCACCACATCTCCATAACTCTATGTCCCAGACAGCACCGTGTTGCACGATTCCTTTCTAGACAAGAAAGCGATGTATTAGAATGAGCAGAGAGAATCTCTCACCAGCCCAGATTTTCCCATGGGGTTCTACTGATGCAGAACCAAAAGCGGCAGACAGGAAAATTTCCCCTTTTCTCTGCGTTCCCTGCTCTAAAGCGAGAGAATCGAGCCACTTAGGAGTTTCATTCCTAAGATGCTCCATCCTTGGAGGCTGCCACTCGTTAGCCCCTCCTTCCCTGCCTGGGAACGTGCTTCAGATGGACAGTGATCGCCTGGTGACCCAGTAGAGGGGAGGGAAGCTTTGGATGAGAATCCCCAGCCTCCTGGAGGATGCTTGAGGGTGGGGAAAGGATCTCCTTTCTTCTCCAGCCATACAAGTTGCTTATGCCAGTTTCAGTTTTCTATGGTTTCGAAGATATATCCAGAAAATGTATCTGTCATGACATAATTGAGGTGGAGGTAGAGGTGTTGAAGAAATGGAAGTGGGTATCAGCTAGTTTGTGGGGGTTTTCCTTTGTAGACCAGTATTAATGTGTGCTGCCCTTAACACTGAACAAGAGAAACCAGGGTTTTATTAATGTTAAAATTTCAGACAGAAGGTATGCTTTGGCGTGGAATACGATTGCTGTCAACATTAACAAAATAACACAATACATTGGGATTTTGAAAGATAAAAGAGGAAAAAGGAATTTCTCATCTTTCACAGAGAGAAGTTAACAGACACCGTCCACACTTACAAGGAAATACTAACCTTAAAATTCTAAGTATTTTTAAAGTGTATTTATGTTTAAAGTAATTTTAGGTAGGTTATTTAATGTCACAAAGATAACTGCTAAGGAAAAATTAAAATAGTTACCAATAAAAATTAAGCTACAGATGAGAGAGGGTATGAGGTTGCAGAATTCAACAAATTCCCAATCTGTGGCATTTGGTAGACAATACTTTCTGTTAAAATTAGATAAATCAGCAATAGAAGCATAAACATTTTGTTTTTTACTATGATGGTAACCATGAGAAGAACAAAACCCAGAAAGTGGTCATTGCGGTTATCTTTGGAGGGCAGAGGAGGGAGAATTTTCCCATTTCATGTCTTTCTGTGATGTAACTATTTTTTAAGATCATCATGGGCATGCAATTATTTCTATAATAATAAAAACCACTTAATGCGTTTAACGGGTCAGAGATAATTGTATCTTGGTCTGCAGAATCTAGACAGAGAAATGTTTTGATTTCTAGGATTGCCAAATCTATCTTGTTAAGCAAGATAAAGCCATGGAGGTCAGGAGGGATAAGCTGCTGCTCTGTGACAGCCGGGTGGGAGAGGGGGCAGATAAGGCTCGCCTCGCTCTGGCGGAGGGAGCGTGGGAATGAAAGAAGAAGGCCAAGTGCGTGTTAAAGGGTGAGGTTACTGCGGGCACGTTGTTTCTTCAAGGGCCAGGAATATTGTGTCCAGGAAGACTATCCGGAGAAGAAGAATTTTCTACCTAGAGAACAGGAAAAAGAGATCACAGAAACACACACACACACACACACACACACACACACACACACACACACACACACACACGAATGTTGTTACTGTATATTTCTCTTGGTTCTATGGTTCCCCACATTCAATAATTGGCCTTCCTGACTATTTCAGGGCCCTATATCAGAGCCCTTGATTTCTTTAAGTTAAGAAATAGTCTACAGAAAACAAAAGACAAAAGATGTGTTAGCGCAGATGACATTCTGTGAAAACGAAGAATTCCCCAGCACAGCGGAGATTCCTACTTATGTAGAAAGATGGTAAATACAAGCTGAGACCTGAGTTCCTGACTCTTCATAGGCAGCTCTTTGTTCCAAAGGAAACTTCTTCTGCAGTGTCCCTTAAAAGCATAGTGCCAGCACCCCATCCCTCTGCAATTCCCACTGTGTTCTGGCCACTGCCTGTGCTTCACAAAGCTTTGTCTAGGAGCCTGGGCCCTTGGTCCTTTAGGAACCTCAGTAGATAAGCCAGAGTTTCCCAGTAGGTTTCCAAAGTGGTACACAAATTTCTGATTTCTTCTTCATTCATTTTAACATGGAAAGATGTCCTTTTCCTTCCCCTCTGACTAAGGTACCAAGAACTTGCTCAGGTCTGCCATGGAGGGTGGAAAACCCTCAGGACTGTGCAGCCAATGGGAACGTACACCATCGTCCTTCTGCAAATCACCTCTCCCTTCCCTATCCTCCGAAATGCATTGACCCAAACCACCACCTCCAGCCTTGATGTTGAAATTCCAACCCCCATGTTAGGCTATACATGTGTCAGCCCTCACTGATGCTTTTAATCTCATCTCCTTCTATTATTATTATTATTACTTTTTGAGATGGAGTCTCGCTCTGTCGCCCAGGCTGGAGTGCAGTGGCCGGATCTCAGCTCACTGCAAGCTCTGCCTCCCGGGTTCACGCCATGCTCCTGCCTCAGCCTCCCGAGTAGCTGGGACTACAGGTGCCGCCACCACACCCGGCTAGTTTTTTGTATTTTTTTTAGTAGAGACGGGGTTTCTCCTGACCTCGTGATCCGCCCGTCTCGGCCTCCCAAAGTGCTGGGATTACAGGCTTGAGCCACCGCGCCCGGCCTCTCTCCTTCTATTTTTTTATGCATCCTGTACTAACCTTCTTTCTGGACATTGTGTAAGCTTATGCCTCTGTGTTTTGGCACCACATCTCCTCTGCACCTGGAATGACCTTCTTTGCCTCTCAAGTTTTCAAAACTTTACTTGCTGATCCCTCAGGTCATTAACTGGTGTATCCTCTGGGCTGTTAGAGCACTGTATGTTAGTCTTGGCACATTGGATCTTATTCATGTCTCCATCATCTCCCAGATTCCCTTAAGGTCAGAAACCTGTATGTCATAAATCTCTATGCCCAGCCCCTGGCACAGCAGCCATGCCACCCCCAGCACACACCAGGAGGCTCCCACATATTGTAGGTGTGAAGCTGAACTTTGGAGTCCAACTGAGTAGAAGTCCCAACTCTGCCACTCACTTGCTGTGGGATCGGGGCAGGTTAATCACTCTGCAATGAGGATTGCCTCCACTTCACTGGCTTGCTGTGATGATGAAATCAGATTATTCCTGTAAAATGCTTTGTGCCTGTATTATGTGCTCAGTCAAATTCAACTATAATTATTAAATGAAAGGAATGTCGTGCACAATTTCAGATTTTTTTTTTTCTGCCCACATTTTCTCTCATCTTTTCTAAAACTCCTAAACGAGGTAGCTTGAGCCACAAGAACTTTCAGAGCTTGGAGACAGTCCCTAAAATCACAAGAATACACTGACCTTCATGTGCTCCAAAATACGCCTCCCTGGTCGGAAGCAATGGCAGGTTTCTGGAGAAGCTGGCTTTCCCAGCGCCTGTCTCCAGACTGCTAAAGGGGGCTATCGTTTGGAAAGTCCTCTAAAGATGGAGGTCTCCATTCCACTGGCAAGCCCATATCAACCCTGGAATGTTCTGTTTCCTGACTCATTTCCATCAGTCACGACGAGTGTAGTTTTAGGCCCTCTGCCCTTATTCTGTCACCACAGACTTGTATCCCATAGAAAACTATTTCAAAGCCTGGAACGTCTTCTCTGCTTCTCCTGATTAGGGTTTTTTGTTTGTTTATTTGTTTTTGGAGGGAAGGGGATGAGTGTCCATCAGACTGGAAAGTGGAGCTGAATCTCACTCAGACATGGTCCTTGGGTGCCACCTGATGGTGAAATGCCATATCACAACCATTTTTTTTCTTCTGCCCAGCAGTCCACGAATTAGCAGAAAAGAGCCACTATTCAATAGACATTTTTGACTTGTTTCCTTGATTAAAGGTAACTGACCAGCCACGGGATCAGACCCCTGAGTTGATAAATGTGCTTCAGCTAACTGAGCTCAGAAAATCCAGGTGACAAAGGAGGGGTCCTGGGAAGGAATGTGTTCGGGGTGAATCACCCACCTCTCAAGCCCGAAGGAAAGGGCTACTGTTGTCTGTACACGCATTTTTTTATTACAACTTCACGGTATCACAAAACCGTTCTCATCAGCAAGGCCCCACTGACCATGACAATGACCTCAATGCCACTTTTCCTTTGTCTTACCCTTTACTTTTACCAAGTACTTCTGTTATTTGAGCCTGACCCTAAAATCCTGTAAGGTGAGCAGTGCCAAGATTATTGTCTCAGCTGTTTGGTAGGGGAACTGAAACGTCTGGTCTAAAGCCAGACTGCTGTGCAATGCTGCTGCTAGGACTAGGGTGCAGATGCCTTCCCTTCTGTGGTCCTCGTTTTGCTGTTTTCAAGCTGCAGTGATTTCTTCCCTTATGCCCTTTTCCTCCAACCTCACTTCCCTCATGGTTCAAGTCCTCCCATCTCTACCGCAGCGACTGCAATGATGTTGTCATTGGATCCTTGCTCTCCAGTTTCTTCCTTTCTCATTGCCTTTCATGGTGGAGTCAGTTATATGTTTAAGACAAAGATCCAATCACATGTCATTTAAAACAAAAACCAAAATAAAACTGCCATGGTTCCCACTGCAGCCAGCGCAAAGCTTAACCATCTTGGCCTCCTGTACAACATCCTTGACTCCTGACTGCATCGACAGCCTCATCCCCAGCTCCTCTCCTCCCAGCCACCTGTGCCCCACCACACACACCAAATCTGAGCTCCAGACACATAGGGTCACTGCTCTCCATTCCCCATAGGCTTCCGCTGCCCACCTCATTGATTTCCTCTCACAATATGCTTTCTTCTCACTTCTGTAGGCTGGCCATTCTGCTGTCTCCTCCAGATCCATTCTCCTCATGTCTCTTCCTTGCTTGTTGTCCCAGAGACCATCGCTCAGGCTCCATTCTCTCTGGATTCCAGTTGGCTTCAGCCATGAATCCTGCACTAGCCGGAGGTCAGAGAGCAAGGTCCCAGTGCTCACAGTCCTCCCTGTGATTTGGGGAGTGGGAGCATCCCTCTTCCTGGGTCCCAGTCCTGTAGCTGCCGTTCTCCACAGCCACAGCCATCTGCAGGTTCTGGGCATCCCACACTCACTCCATCCACTTGGCTCTTTGGGCCTAGAGATCTAGTGGCTTCCTGCTGTTCCTGGTGCCCTGTTGGCTCTCATGGCACTGCCCACACCTCTGTACCTGGTCCCTTCTTTAGGCTGTGTTTGTCATTTATTTCCAGTGTGTTCTGCATTCTGCCAGGAAGACCCTGACTGATATAACCTCTTCGGCGAGGCCCCTCCTGCATCCTCCTTCCTTCCTGGTAGCAGTAATCACTCCCACATAGAGTACCGTCCATACATGTACCTCGCAGGATCAGTGGTTTGCATGGTGAGTGACTCCATGGCAATGCCTCTTTCATTCGTCTTTGTATCCACAGTCCCCAGTACGTGGTCTGGCATGCAGTATGAGGTCAAAATGCTTAACAAATGAATCAGTTCATGCACAAAAGAGATGTTCTGTTTGAAAGCCTGTAGTCGAATGATATCAACCCTTTGGGTTTGAACTTTATATGGATCAGTTATTTTTATGAAGAGCTTATGGCCGAGATTCTACTCTCCTTCTGGTCTGTCATTCAAATGGTTTCTCTTGAAGCACGGATGGATCCACCAGCTTTCTGAAGCCCAGGGTAGCACCCTGCTCCAGAACACACAGGCTCTCGTGGCACGGCTTTTGCAGGAAAGCCCGATCATAGCTGAGAGTCGTTGTCTGTAAGTCCTGCAATAGACTGTGCATGGAGGCACAGAGCTTCTGGAGGTAGGAAGAGGTGCTTCAGAATCAGAAGTGTCAGCTCAAAGGGGTGTCTGCTGATGAGTTGGCATCATCATCAGGCTTCCCCGCTTTAACCAACCTACTTGAATCAATGGCTACACTGAGCTTCTAGAGGGAAGGCTGGGGCTGGCTAAGAGAGAGCATGGGAGCTCTTATTACCAGTTCACTGATACAGGCTCTTCCATCTCACAAGATGCTGAAGCACAAAGACTTTCTGGAGATCACCGGGAAGGAAAAACCCAGGAGTGGGCACTAAGATAAATTGTTGGAGCTGGAAGATGAGAGTGAAACTTCTATTCTACAGAAGAAGGGGCTGAGACTTGGAGATGCCGTGTGTCTGGTGTTGCTCAGTCCCCAGACAGGATTCGGGATTCAGATGTGTACAGAGAGGTGATGGGCTGGCCCTGGTGCCAAACACACACCAGCTCTGTATTTGAAGGCTCTGTAGCATCTGCTTCCAGGCCTTTCTGTGACTCTTTGGGCCAAAGGCAGGAAGAGCAGGGCAAATCTTCTTCAAAGGATTTGGTTTATTTGCCACTCGAGTAAGTCCAGACCGATCAAGGATGCAAGGCTCTGCAGGGTATTTGGGAAGCTGGGTTGGGATTCAGCATTTGTTATTGTTGATCAAGAGCTGCAGAGTTCTGTGCACCTAGAAGGTATTCATTAAAACTTGGTGAGCAGGTTAAAAGACAGAGCCACAAACGCAGTATTTGTGGACAGAGCTGACTTTACAAGTCCCCCTCCCTTACCACGCTATCCATAGTAAATACCCCGCAAGTCCCTTCACCGCTGGTCCTAGGTCTTTGCACGGCTTCCCTGTCAATGTCTGGACACCTCAACTGGCTTCCTGGTTTTCCTCCAGCCTCCTTGCTTTTTGGTCCTCAGTGTGCGTGTGCGTGTGTGTGTGTGTGTGTGTGGTTGAGGAGGGCGGGTAGGCAGCCTCCTCCCGTTGCTATATTGGGAATTCTAAGCCCGTTACTGTGAATGAAGTGACATTTGCCTTCGCATCCTTGTTCTGAAAAGAGGCTCCTTTACACTGACTATATTTCTAGCCCCACTGCAGTCACTTAGAGCGGCCGCTGAGGGAGTTGAGAAGGTCACAGCCTCGCCTCGTGTACAGAGCAGCGCGTTCACATGCTGGAACCTTTTTGCACATGCAGGGCTGGCCCCTGAGGTAGGGATTTCAATAGCTTCACAGGCCGTTGTTTCCTCCTCAATGCCCCGAGATCAATGCAGGAAGCGTAGGTTTTCTTAAGGGGCCCTGGGAAGATGTACCTCTATGAAGACCCACCATATACACAGGGAGTGACGAGGCCTGTTCCCTGATCCTGACCGTGGACCTGGGACAGCTGAACCAATGACAAATTGCAGCAGCCCCTGCCTTGCTCACAGCTCCACGTGGCTGAGTGGAGCCACCTCCTGTTCTTAGGGGTCCATGAGGGGCCCAGGAGCTGGACTGGGAGGAGCATAGCAACCTGTGCAGAGGCCCTGCCTGCATATTCTCTCCACACCTCTTCTTTCCCTCAGGGGGCTGGGAAGTCTGGATGGCGCCCATACCAAGGGGAGGATGGCTGCCTGGACGCATGTGTGTATGTATGTGTGTATGTATGTACGTGTGTGTGTGTATGTATGTATGCATGTGTGTATGTGTGTGTATGTGTGTATGTGTGTGTGTGTATGTGTGTGTGTATGTATGTATGTATGCATGTATGTATGCATGTGTGTATGTATGTATGTGTGTATGTATGTGTATGCATGTATGTGTGTATGTATGTACGTGTGTATGTATGTGTGTATGTGTGTATGTATGTGTGTGTATGTATGTGTGTATGTGTGTGTATGTGTGTATATGTATGTATGTGTGTGTGTATGTGTGTATGTATGTGTGTGTATGTGTGTATGTGTATGTATGTATGTATGCATGTATGTGTGTGTATGTATGCATGTTTGTATGTGTGTATGTATGTGTGTGTGTATGTGTGTGTGTGTATATGTGTGTGTGTGTGTATGTATGTATGTATGTATGTACTTATGTATTTAAGAGACCTAATCTTGCTCGGTTACCCAGGCTGGTCTTGAACTCCTAGACTCAAGCTATCCCCCCACCTCAGCCTCTTGAGCAGCTGGGATTACTAGCCGCCTCTGGAAGCATTTCCATCTCCCTGCAGGCTGCTGGCAGGCCACCTACTCAGAGCTGTGCCTGCTCCCTGTGCTCTGCTCCATGCAATCCTGGGCCCCCAGGTGCAAGCGCCCTGTCCTGAAGGCACCCTGCCAGGCACGTGAGTGCTCTTCAGCCATCACAGGCCACAGGAGGGGAGCTGGAGGTGACTAGGCAGCTCCTGGTTCGCTTGCCCCGTGGGAGGGAGGCCATGACTTCACAAGAGTGGGAGGGAGGCCCTCACTGACTTGCACAGGTGAGACATTCCCTCGTTCAGGTGAGTCTGCCTTCCACACACCTGCGGCTGGATCTGTGATGGGGCCTGACGTGGCAGGGAGAGCCAGTGGCTGTCGCCGGGGCTCCAAGAGTCCCCATCCTGCTGCTGGTGGTGCCTGGCCTCCTGGTCCACAGGACCAGACCTGAGTAAGCCACACAGGGTGACTCTCCCATCCTCCAAAACCATCCAGATTCCACCCTTGAAAATGGCTTGGCAGTGCGCCCAGTCAGCCTTTCCTTGACTTCCCACAGCGGCTGCAAACGCTAGTCTCGTCATGCTTTCAAATGCACATTCAAGGCCACAAAACAAGGATGCAGGAGACTCACATTTTCTTTTAAACAGATTCCTTGTCTGCCTCTCTGCAGAGTGAACGTGCTGTGAGGCAGGAAGGACACAGGGCCTTTTCCGACCGTCCTCCAGGGGCTGCAGGGATGTTTGTGCCGCACCTCCCAGCCCCGTGGACTGACATGGTACTGGCTGCTAGCAGGGTGGGGCTCAGTGTCTCCAAGCCGCCCTTCTGTACCACGGTGGTGACTAAGAGGTAAAAGTTAACTTATCTCAGACGTCCTTGTCAGGCTGGCTCCCCGGGCAAGGAGGTGGCAGCCAGCTCTGATCCAGTGCCAAGGAAGCCTCCCGGATGCTCCCCAACTGTGAATGACAATGTGACTCTGACCACTGGCTTGCCATGTCATACAACTGGAACTGCAGTGCTTGAGCCCAGCTCTCTGACTAGGAGGGAAGTGCCTGGTGCTCTGCACAACCACAGACACAGAGCTGGCCAGATAGGATGGGGGCCAAGGCCCTGCCATGTCCCACTGGGGCTGCATCCTGGCCCTGATGATGCCAGGCTGGTGGCTTCTCTAATCAGGCAACTCACAACAATGCCACCCAAAGGCCAAGATCTCTGTCCCAGACCCTGACAACCAACCTGCTAGTCTCTGGTAATGTCCCAGAAAAAAATGGATGAGAGGGTCCTTTTCACTGCCTTTGTTCCTGTCTCTGTGAGTTTCCCCAGGGAACACTGCTCTCCCACTGCTCACAAACACTATGCTTAATATTTTGCTGTATTTTCTTCTGCTCTTTATTTGCAGTATGTGTATGTGTGTGTGTGTGTACATATATGTGCATATGCTTGTGGGTGTATTTAAACAAACTTAGGATCATCTAATACATAGAGATTGTTACTTTTATTAATTAGTATTTTATCTGGGCATAATTCTTGCTAATTTATGGAAAAGTTGCAAAAATAGTAGAGTTCCTAAACACCTGTCATCCAGCTTTCCATAATGTTAACAACATCTTATATAGCGAAAACTAAGAAATTAACATCAGCACATTACTATTAACTAAATGATGGACTGTATTTAAATTCCACTAGTTTTTCTACTAATGTCCTTTTTTTCTCTTCTAAGATCCAATACAAGATACAACATTGCATTTAGCCTTCACGTCTCCTTAGTGTCCTGGTTTCTCAGCTACTCCTTGTATTCTATGACCTTGAGAATTTTGGAGAGCACTGGTCAAGTATTTTGCGGAGTGCCCCTCAATTGGACTTGCTTGATGTTTTCTCATGATTAGGCTGGGGTTGTGGGTTAATGGGAGGACCACAGGGGTGAAGTGCCCCTCACTGCACTACAGCCGAGGGTGGCATGTCACCATGACCTACCACGTGGTTATGACTGTCTGGTTTCTCCACTGTGGGGTTACTGTGTTCCCATCCTATATACTATTCTTTGGCAGCATGTCACAGTCCAGCCTACACTCAAGGGGAGGGGGATTAAGTTCTAAGCCTTCTGGGGTGAGTGGGGGGAATGTCTACGTATATTATCTGGAATTTTTCAGAGAGAAATATTTGTCCTTTGCCTCTCATTTATTTATTTACTCAATCATTTATTTATATCACTAGGGAGCCAGGGATATGCATTTTATTTTGCAGGGTTATAATTATTTGTGTTATCACTCAGGTTGTCCCAGTTGGGAATGGGGGTCTCTTTCAGCTTGGTCCAGTGTTCTTCAGCTTGTCCCATCCCACCTGCCTTTTGTTTTTGGTGAGCACTTTCTTACTTTCTGCCCCTACAAGTTTCCTCTGACATTTTTCCTGCTCTGCCCTACAATCAACCGTTTCTCCTAGGAGTCCTGATTTCTTTCCTTGGAGAATTGTATTCAAAAACCAATCACTGGGCACTGGGGGTGCCCACTGCTACTGGGGCATCACCACTTCCAGACCTTCTCAGCAGACAGAGCTAGGAAATATCTGTATGTACGTGTGCATAGACACATAGCTATAATCACTTCTGTATTTCTACTTATCAGTCTAAGTAAACATGAGTTCTTAAAGTAAACAAGAGTTCACGTGGTTATACTAATCTCTCTTTTTTTCTTTTTTTTTTTTTTTGTTTTTTTGAGACGGAGTCTCGCTCTGTCGCCCAGGCTGGAGTGCAGTGGTGGGATCTCAGCTCACTGCAAGCTCCGCCTCCCAGGTTTATGCCATTCTCCTGCCTCAGCCTCCCGAGTAGCTGGGACTACAGGCACCCGCCACCTCGTCCGGCTAGTTTTTTTGTATTTTTTAGTAGACATGGGGTTTCACTGTGTTAGCCAGGATGGTCTCAATCTCCTGACGTCGTGATCTGCCCGTCTCGGCCTCCCATAGTGCTGGGATTATAGGCATGAGCCACCACGCCCGGCCAGGTTATACTAATCTCTAATCCATGACTATAGGGTTCATTCTAGTCTTCCTCCCTTACTAATTTGTAATTTCTTTATTTGACAGTGAAAATCTTGGCTCTCACTATTGACAACTCATTTACTTACTTATTCAATCCTAAAATACATGTAGCAGTTTCAGAACTGAGTTTTGTGTACTGATTTTTTCTTTTTTCTTTTTTTTTTTTTTTTATTTTATTTTTTTTCAAATGGGGTCTCACTCTGTCGCCCAGGCTGGAGTGCAGTGGTGCGATCTCACTGCAAGCTCTGCCTCCCGGGTTCACGTCATTCTCCTGCCTCAGCCTCCCGAGTAGCTGGGACTACAGGCACCCACCACCAAGCCCGGCTAATTTTTTTTTTTTTTTTTTTGTATTTTTAGTGGAGATGGGGTTTCACCGTGTTAGCCAGGATGGTCTTGATCTCATGACCTTGTGATCCATCCGCCTCGGCCTCCCAAAGTGCTGGGATTATAGGTGTAAGCCGCGGCGCCCGGCCTCTTCTTGTTTTTAATGTTAACTTCCCAGAAGCATAAAATACATTCATAACAGTGCACAACTCAAAAGTGCAAGGCTTGCATTTTCAAAAAGTGAGCACATTCTGTTAACCTGCACGCAGAAGATGAAGAAACAAAACGTTACCAAAATTCCAGAAGCCCCATGACTCTTGGCAATCATGTCTCCCCTATAAACAGAAAGCCCTAATTTGACTTCTAACCCTGTTAGTGAGTTTTGGCTGTTTTCGAACTTTATGGAAAGGAACCAGACTGAATTGTGTCTGCTTCTTCCTTGGCATAATGCTTTGAGGCCCACCCCTGTTGCTGCATGTAGTTACAGCTTATTCATTCCCGTGTGTCCTGCTTTCTTAAGATTGTATCATGAGCTCTTTTCCACGGTCTTAAGTATTTTTCCACAATGTGATTTTAATGGCTATATAATATTCCACAGTTTGATAATACCATAAACTATTTACTTATCCCCTCTTGTCTGTCATTTGATGGGCCTCTAATTCCTGCATTATGATAATACTGGCCAATGTTACCTTAAGAAGATGGATGTAATAATCCTAATGCCTCCGAGTTAGCCTCATCACATCTGGAGGTTTGCATTCTATTCCAGCCCTTAGTCCTCAGAGCACATCCAGAGGGGGCCTAAGAGGATGCTGAGGATTCTGGAAGTTGTGGCTTAGGAAGCTCAGCTTGGGGAACTGGACTTTTAGGCATGGGGGTAGACAAGATAGCTGTTTTCAAATATTTGAAGCACTGTTTGAAAGAGGGATATGCTTATTCTGTTTTATGAAGTTTTAGTCCTCATGTTTAGCTAAGAAGAGGCAGGTTCTTTTTTTGTTTTGTTTTGTTTTGTTTTTTTCTGTTTTGTTTTGAATCTGTAATGGTAGAAGGAAGGTGATGAATAAGAGGGGTGCTAGAAATAACTACACCCAGATGACACCCATGAACTGAAACTGCCCTGGGCAAACCGGGCCATTGATCATCACCCCAGGCACAAGAAACTCTTTCTAATGAGTAGACACTTGACTGAGAAACGAAAAGGCTGATGTGCAGTGCTCATCTTTCCGTTATTTGAGACATGTCGTAGTGTTAGGCAGGATTCTGCAAAGGTTTCCTGCACAGGGAGGGAGGTTACACTAGATGACATCCAAGTGGCTGGATGATCATTGGCTGGAAGTCTAGTTCTGAAAGTCCATAATTCAGCCTAGAAAATGATCAGCAGTATTGCCAAAGTGAGTAAATTAGATTTACGTTTCTCTCTTCCGGGTCCTTATAGAAGCACGATTTCCATCCGGTCCTCAAACTTGCCTTTTTTAAAACAACTTTATTGGTGTCTGGTTGCCAATAGTTTAATAGAGTGTTGTGCACTTAAAAATTTGCTGAAAGAGAAGATCTCATGATAAATGTTGAAAATTTGGCTTTTGCAAGGCTAGAACAGAGGACAGTGATGATTCTTTGTAACTTGTCAGATGCTGGGCCTGAAGTTCAATGTTCTGTGGTACTTCAGGGTAGATTCCATCTGAAGTTTTGAGAATTTAAACAATTTATGCAGGGTGCACCCGTCAGAATGTTTTGTTGTAAGAAACAAAAGTCACTGGCACTAACATAAGACTGAGGCTCAAATACATCCATGATCTTGAATTCTATGAGGGACCCCTCTATCTTCATAACATATTATCACTTAAAAATTATATATATATAGAGAGAATATATAATAATATTATATTATAATATATATCACATTATATTATATGCTCTATTATAATAAAATATATAATGTTTGTTTCAGGTTCGGGGTACATGTGCAGTGTTATTATATTTGTTAGTTGTGCACCACGGGTGTTTGGGATATAGACTATTTCATCACCCAGGTAATAAGCCTGGTACCTGATGGGTAAAGTTTTTATCCTCTCCCTCCTCCCACCCTCCACTCTCAAGTAGGCCCCCTGCTTCTGTTGTTCCCTTCTTTGTAGCCATGTCTCCTCATTGTAAAACTTTATATCTTGAGATAATCTTAGACTTACAGAAGAGTTGCAACAATAGTACAGAGAATTCTCACATACCCTTTACCCAACTTTGTCTAATGTTCACTTCTGACATAATCATCACACAGTGAGCAAAACCAAGAAACAAACATTCCTGCAATATTATCAGCTGAACTGCAGATTTCATTTAGATTTCACCACGTTTCCTATTAATGTCTTTGTCTTTACCAGGATCTAATCCAGCATCCCAGGTTGCATTTAATTTTCATGTCTCATCAATCCGAGGCAGTTTTTGAGCCTTATCTTTCATGATCTTGACAGAGATCATGAAAGAGTATTGGCCAGATATTTTGTAAAAGGTCCCTCAGTTTGGGTCTCTGGATGTTTCTCAAGATGGGCTGAGGTTATGGACCATTGCGAACATTACCACCAAGTGCTCCCCTGTCCCTCTCAGTGCACACATCAGGTGGTACACGATGCTGAGGCATCTCATTACCGGTGAAGTTAACCTCAATTACTTTCTTAAGATGGTGTTTGCCAGCTTCTTAACTGTGCAGTTACTATTTGTCATTAACAAATTTTGCTTTGAGATCATGCACATACACTTTTTCACTGTAAACTTTCGCCCAGTAGTTTCAACATCCTTCATAAGTCACCTCTTTTGTTGAAGCTGAGTCAAACGAATTCCCGGAGAAAAATGTGTAGGTGCAGAGAGCTGACAGCCTGGCTTCCCGTGGTCATCTGTTTTCCTTTCTATGTCGCTTTTGGGGGCAGCTATGTCTCTCTAGGCCCCCTTCGTTCCCCTTTCTCTGCAAGACCATGTCTGCTCTCCAGCTCATGTGATAGAGAACAAGGCTGTCATCGGCACCCCTCACCAGTGTAAGAGACCAGCCCAAGGGAGGTGGGCTCTCCTAGTTCCCAGCCCAGTTTCTTAGGGAAAGGACTCTGACTGGTCCAGTCTGGGTCAGTACCTAACTAAGCCCTGATACGTTAAGTTGGCTCCAGAGGTGCAAGATTGAGTTGCTTATGTAAGTCAGCTTGGGACTCCGCTTAGTATTAGGATGGGTGGAAAAGATGCCCTAAAATCTTTGTGAGACATAATTGCCAGATTCACCAAAGTTGAAATGAAGGAAAAAATCTTAAGGGCAGCCAGAGAGAAAGGTCGGGTTACCCACAAAGGGAAGCCCATCAGACTCACAGCAGATCTCTCGGCAGAAACTCTACAAGCCAGAAGAGAGTGGGGGCCAATATTCAACATTCTTAAAGAAAAGAATTTTAAACCCAGAATTTCATATCCAGCCAAACTAAGTTTCATAAGTGAAGGAGAAATAAAATCCTTTACAGATAAGCAAATGCTTAGAGATTTTGTCACCACTAGGCCTGCCTTACAAGAGACCCTGAAGGAAGCACTCAACATGGAAAGGAACAACCGGTACCAGCCATTGCAAAAACATGCCAAAATGTAAAGACCATCGAGGCTAGGAAGAAACTGCATCAACTAACGAGCAAAATAACCAGTTAATATCATAATGGCAGGATCAAGTTCACACATAACAATCTTAACCTTAAATGTAAATGGACTAAATGCTCCAATTAAGAGACACAGACTGGCAAACTGGATAAAGAGTCAAGACCCATCAGTCTGCTGTATTCAGGAGACCCATCTCACACGCAGAGACATACATAGGCTCAAAATAAAGGGATGGAGGAAGATTTACCAAGCAAATGGAGAACAAAAAAAAGCAGGGGTTGCAATCCTAGTCTCTGATAAAACAGACTTTAAACCATCAAAGATCAAAAGAGACAAAGAAGGCCATTACATAATGGTAAAGGGATCAATTCAACAGGAAGAGCTAACTATCCTAAATATATATGCACCCAATACAGGAGCACCCAGATTCATAAAGCAAGTCCTTAGAGACTTACAAAGAGACTTAGACTCCCATACAATAATAATGGGAGACTTCAACACTCCACTGTCAACATTAGACAGATCAACAAGACAGAAAGTTAACAAGGATATCCAGGAATTGAACTCATCTCTGCAGCAAGCAGACCTAATAGACATCTATAGAACTCTCCACCCCAAATCGACAGAATATACATTCTTCTCAGCACCACATCGTACTTACTCCAAAATTGACCATATAATTGGAAGTAAAGCACTCCTCAGCAAATGTACAAGAACAGAAATTATAACAAACTGTCTCTCAGACCACAGTGCAATCAAACTAGAACTCAGGACTAAGAAACTCAATCAAAACCGCTCAACTACATGGAAACTGAACAACCTGCTCCTGAATGACTACTGGGTACATAATGAAATGAAGGCAAAAATAAAGATGTTCTTTGAAACCAATGAGAACAAAGATACAACATACCAGAATCTCTGGGACACATTTAAAGCAGTGTGTAGAGGGAAATTTATAGCACTAAATGCCCACAAGAGAAAGCAGGAAAGATCAAAAATTGACACTCTAACATCGCAATTAAAAGAACTAGAGAAGCAAGAGCAAACACATTCGAAAGCTAGCAGAAGGCTAGAAATAACTAAGATCAGAGCAGAACTGAAGGAGATAGAGACACAAAAAACCCTCCAAAAAATCAATGAATCCAGGAGTTGGTTTTTTTGAAAAGATCAACAAAATTGACAGACCACTAGCAAGACTAATAAAGAAGAAAAGAGAGAAGAATCAAATCGACGCAATTAAAAATGATAAAGGGGATATCACCACCGACCCCACAGAAATACAAACTACCATCAGAGAATACTGTAAACACCTCTACGCAAATAAACTGGAAAACCTAGGAGAAATGGATAATTTCCTGGACACTTACACTCTTCCAAGACTAAACCAGGAAGAAGTTGAATCCCTGAATAGACCAATAGTAGGCTCTGAAATTGAGGCAATAATTAATAGCCTACCAACCAAAAAAAGTCCAGGACCAGATGGATTCACAGCTGAATTCTACCAGAGGTATAAGGAGGAGTTGGTACCATTCCTTCTGAAACTATTCCAATCAATAGAAAAAGAGGGAATCCTCCCTAACTCATTTTATGAGGCCAACATCATCCTGATACCAAAGCCTGGCAGAGACACAACAAAAAAAGAGAATTTTAGACCAATATCCCTGATGAACATCGATGCAAAAATCCTCAATAAAATACTGGCAAACCGGATTCAACAACACATCAAAAAGCTTATCCACCATGATCAAGTGGGCTTCATCCCTGGGATGCAAGGCTGGTTCAACATTCGCAAATCAATAAACATAATCCAGCATATAAACAGAACCAAAGACAAGAACCACATGATTATCTCAATAGATGCAGAAAAGGCTTTTGACAAAATTCAACAGCCCTTCATGCTAAAAACGCTCAATAAATTCGGTACTGATGGAACGTACCTCAAAATAATAAGAGCTATTTATGACAAACCCACAGCCAATATCATACTGAATGGGCAAAAACTGGAAAAATTCCCTTTGAAAACTGGCACAAGACAGGGATGCCCTCTCTCACCACTCCTATTCAACATAGTGTTGGAAGTTCTGGCTAGGGCAATTAGGCAAGAGAAAGAAATCAGGGGTATTCAGTTAGGAAAAGAAGAAGTCAAATTGTCCCTGTTTGCAGATGACATGATTGTATATTTAGAAAACCCCATTGTCTCAGCCCAAAATCTCCTTAAGCTGATAAGCAACTTCAGCAAAGTCTCAGGATACAAAATTAATGTGCAAAAATCACAAGCATTCTTATACACCAGTAACAGACAAACAGAGAGCCAAATCAGGAATGAACTTCCATTCACAATTGTTTCAAAGAAAATAAAATACCTAGGAATCCAACTTACAAGGGATGTAAAGGACCTCTTCAAGGAGAACTACAAACCACTGCTCAGTGAAATAAAAGAGGACACAAACAAATGGAAGAACATACCATGCTCATGGATAGGAAGAATCAATATCGTGAAAATGGCCATACTGCCCAAGGTAATTTATAGATTCAATGCCATCCCCATCAAGCTACCAATGAGTTTCTTCACAGAATTGGAAAAAACTGCTTTAAAGTTCATATGGAACCAAAAAAGAGCCCGCATCTCCAAGACAATCCTAAGTCAAAAGAACAAAGCTGGAGGCATCACGCTACCTGACTTCAAACTATACTACAAGGCTACAGTAACCAAAACAGCATGGTACTGGTACCAAAACAGAGATATAGACCAATGGAACAGAACAGAGTCCTCAGAAATAATACCACACATCTACAGCCATCTGATCTTTGACAAACCTGAGAAAAACAAGAAATGGGGAAAGGATTCCCTATTTAATAAATGGTGCTGGGAAAATTGGCTAGCCATAAGTAGAAAGCTGAAACTGGATCCTTTCCTTACTCCTTATACGAAAATTAATTCAAGATGGATTAGAGACTTAAATGTTAGACCTAATACCATAAAAATCCTAGAGGAAAACCTAGGTAGTACCATTCAGGACATAGGCATGGGCAAAGACTTCATGTCTAAAACACCAAAAGCAATGGCAGCAAAAGCTAAAATTGACAAATGGGATCTAATTAAACTAAAGAGCTTCTGCACAGCAAAAGAAACTACCATCAGAGTGAACAGGCAACCTACAGAATGGGAGAAAATTTTTGCAATCTACTCATCTGACAAAGGGCTAATATCCAGAACCTACAAAGAACTCAAACAAATTTACAAGAAAAAAACAAACAACCCCATCAAAAAGTGGGCAAAGGATATGAACAGACATTTCTCAAAAGAAGACATTCATACAGCCAACAGACATATGAAAAAATGCTCATCATCACTGGCCATCAGAGAAATGCAAATCAAAACCACAATGAGATACCATCTCACACCAGTTAGAATGGCAATCATTAAAAAGTCAGGAAACAACAGGTGCTGGAGAGGATGTGGAGAAATAGGAACACTTTTACACTGTTGGTGGGATTGTAAACTAGTTCAACCATTATGGAAAACAGTATGGCGATTCCTCAAGGATCTAGAACTAGATGTACCATATGACCCAGCCATCCCATTACTGGGGATATACCCAAAGGATTATAAATTATGCTGCTATAAAGACACATGCACACGTATGTTTATTGCAGCACTATTCACAATAGCAAAGACTTGGAATCAACCCAAATGTCCATCAGTGACAGATTGGATTAAGAAAATGTGGCACATATACACCATGGAATACTATGCAGCCATAAAAAAGGATGAGTTTGCGTCCTTTGTAGGGACATGGATGCAGCTGGAAACCATCATTCTTAGCAAACTATCACAAGAACTGAAAACCAAACACCGCATGTTCTCACTCATAGGTGGGAACTGAACAATGAGATCACTTGGACTCAGGAAGGGGAACATCACACACCGGGACCTATCATGGGGAGGGGGGAGGGGGGAGGGGGAGGGATTGCATTGGGAGTTATACCTGATGTAAATGACGAGTTGATGGGTGCAGCAGACCAACATGGCACAAGTATACATATGTAACAAACCTGCACGTTATGCACATGTACCCCACAACTTAAAGTATAATAATAATAAATAAATTAAAAAAAAAAAAAAATCTTTGTGAGATGAGCACACCCCCAGTGCGTATCCAACCACACAGCACGTCTGAGGCACAGTCGAACCAGGACACAGGTCCCTCCACATTTTAAACAGTGTGAGTTTCTTGTCAATGCCTCAGCACATGTCAGGCACTGAATCGGTGACAACTTGACTTCTCTATCTTGATCACAATCAAGCTGGAGTGGCACTTAATTCCCAGTCCTGGAAATAAATATGAAATCACACTTGGGTAGGAAGGGAAGGTGAAGGACTGAAGGTCCCCAAGTGTTCTCTGGGCTTAAAGCTCTTTTTGGTGATTCTTTGGAGCTGAGTTATTCATACAGCTGTATTATCCTGATTCTTCAAAGACACAGAACTAAAACCCAAGAGCTAATCACTTCGTGGGATTGACCTTAAAATGCAGCAGATTTTCAGGAACGATTAGAAAATCTTTTCTGAAAGGAGAGATGCCTGGATCAGATTCTTCAAGGAAGGAAAGCAAAGCATACCTCCTTGGTTCAGTGGGGAGCAAAGGGAGGGCTGGGTGCATGTTGGGAAGAAAACAATGCTTAGCAACATTTTCTAGATTCCTGATTCATATTTTCCCCCTGATGTCAGGAATGGAGCATCCTTTTCTCCCCTGGCAGCTTGATTATGGCATTAAGAAATCCAAGATAAATGGGATGCTCTGTGAATGAAGCCTGGAACAGCTGGACATTGCTGGACACAACTGCAATGGCTGGTCAAATGGGGACATCTGGTTCACCTCCCCAGAGGTTTGGCAATGGTAATAAGGCCAATAAAGATAATTCAATCAGCCACTGTAGGCTGAGGCTCCTGGGAGCCCAAACACTAGGCTGGAGAGATTGGGTTTCTTTTCCACGGGAGCAGAGGAAGGAGACTGGTGGGAGAGCCAGCTGTGTGCTTGGCTTTTCCCGCCTGCAATTCCGGGTCCCTGCAACCATGGGGGACAACTTCCCAGGAAAGGTGAGGGATTGCCTGTCATAATTTGGGAGCACACGAAAGGCCAGGGCCTCTAGAAAGTCATTGTCCTAGGAATCCCTATGGCATGGTGTGGCAGGTGTTGTTCCACAGCGACCCAGTGAAAGATTCTTAAAGGTCAGAAGACTCGGGATGAAGACAGTCCTAAGTCATACAAGTGCTCAGTGGTCTTGAGCAAAAGACTTTGTCTCTCCTGAAACTCAATTTTCTCACCTGTAAAATGAGGACAGAAATACCTATCTCCCAGGATTGTCATGAACATTATATAAAATCAAGAACATGGAGAAGTTTGCTGGAAGAATGTGAGCCATTTTGGTGGTGGATCAGATCAAATCAATAATTTGTGATGCTCTAAACCAAGTATCTTTTCTCTATAGTGACAGACGACATGAGACCTGAAACTCAGAGGAGATTCAGGTGTCTGCATTTTAGCCTCCAGTCTCAAAGTTTTAAAAACAATTTAGTCAGTTTTCTATACAAAGAGGATATAGGGAAATAACATGCTGGATATCCATGCCTTAATTTTTACTCCCTACAAAAGGATCTGTGAGCAATAAACTACCTACAAAGTGATAGGAGAAACATGTGGACTAAAGATTAGATAGGAAGATAGTGAAACTGAGGTTCAGAAAAGCTACAAGGACTAACCAAAATCACAGTTCAGGGTTGAGTCTGCTCTCCAGGTCTCATCAGCAAGGGATTCTTGGTTCCAACACACTCCGCAATTTCCTGGGCTAAGACAGTGCTTGAGAGTGTCCTAAGTCAATAGTTTACCTAGGTTTCCCCAGCCCCCTTTATATCTCTGGTCACCCCTGACATGGGGCTGCCCCGCCATCAAAAGAGTGACTCCTGAGCAAAATGTCCAGTAACATCACCCAAGAGGTTACAAGAAACTGCCTTAGTTTGGTGGGGGCCTGGGGGCAAGAGGGAAGGTCAGTGCAGCTGGAGGGAGGGAGGGGCTTCTTTGGCCTTAGTGTTTTGGTCTGAAGAAGTGCCCACAGAGCATGGACATTCGGTGCATGCAGCATGCAGAATGACAAAACAGGCTCCAGTCACAAGAGCTTCTTTGATTCAAGAGAATGTGACATGAGGAATGACTCTATTTAGCTTGCTCCACTAAGGGAATATTTGTCAGCAGGATCATGAGTCAGAAGAGGAAAGGGTCTTTTCTAACCTAAAAATAAAGCCATGGGGACAGAGCAGTCAGGGGGGTTTGCGGTTTGACCTTTCCTATTTCTGAATGCGTGTGCTGTGTGTTTTGCAGGGGTGGCGGAAGCCGGGCGAGCCTGGAGGAGAGGCATCTCCAGCCCTGGCTCTAAGAAGCCTTTGCTGGTAAAATGAGCACTTGGTGGCAGCATAGGTTAGTGGTAATACCTAAAAGCCAGAATTCCAGTCCTTGCAGTCTCTGGTTTGCTAATGACCTGGCGTCTTCTGCCCCTAGTCCACTCTGCTGCCCATCTTGGCCCTCACTGGCATTGATTCTGGTCCCTCAGCCATGGGGCTTGGCTCCCATCCCTTAGTCACAGAGTACACATGCACCTCAACCCCTTCTTAGGCATGCTGCTGAATTTTGACCAATGTCTAACACTGCCTTTGGGTTCACGGAGGATACATACTGTTCTGATGTCCATCTGAACAGCGGTACAAAGCAGGGTGTGAGGCATTTCCTGAGGACAAACTGTCATCTGAATATGCAAGATTTCTGCTTACGGTGTGTCAAAGAGCAAACCAGGACTGAAAATTCACTGTGTAATTAGTGCAGTAATGCAGGGTGCAATTGAACTCCTTCTACTCTCTAGCTCTCAAAGGTAGTGGGTGAAATTCTGCTCCAAGAGCAAAATTACCTGAAAACTAGTGTCTTCCAACCTTGCAGACAGGCTCAGAAAATATTTGGGGTCATATTCTCTTTATCTTTCTTGTCTCCCATAAGAAAGCAGGCCTTTGTCTGAAATCCCCACTGCACGCCTATCCGCAGAGACACAGAAGTCCCTGGACATCAAACCACGAGGGAGGGGACAGAAGGGATGAGAATGAAACATGCCCACTTTCTTTACCACTCACCACGCAGATCCTACGCCACACTTCACTACATTAAGGCTGTTCCCTGCTATGCATCTGCTTCCTCTACTATTCTGGATAAATCCTACTCATCCTGGAAAGGTCAGCCCCCAACCACCCTTCCCAAATGCCCCATCCTCTGGTACTCTCTTCTTCCTTCCAGCACCTGCACATGTGCACTCTGTGCCACTCGATTTTAGCCCTTGTTGGTGGACTCTTCTGTTTGCTATTGTTTTGTGTTACCCCAACTAAGCCAGGGCACATAGGCAAGAGTGAGGCATACAACATTTCCAGTCCAAATCCCAGGCAAGCAGCTTGCACTCCGAGGCATGGCTGTATTGTAAGTCAAACAGACTCAATCAATCCACCCTCCAGGGATGATTGGGAGGAGTAAATGTGTACAAGTATGTACAGGACTTAGAATAATGGTTAGCACACAATAACGAGGTGAAAACACTGTCTATTGGTATTACCATTACTCGAGGATAAAGATGATTTCATTTGTTTAGATTCAAGATTCTCCTGCATATTGGTCTTCACCAAACCCGTAGCCTAACTGGTGGTCCAAACAAAATAGATAAAATAGAAACAGTATATGAGGTTCACGTCCGGCTTGGTACTGCTGCTGGGGTAAAGCTGCTGAGTGACCTAGTTAAAATGGTGAGTGTGTCTGCCCTAGGAGAGGTGAGAACCCTGATATTGACCCGCTGGACAGAGTGTCTTGGGAAATGGCCCGAGAGCAGAGCACAAGCTCCTGAGGGGTCTTGAGACCTTGTGTTCCATGGGCTTCCTGGGTCTCCTCTGCCCTCACACTCCATAAATCTGAATTTGATGAGGACGGGCAATGATTGGAGATGCTCCCCAGCAAGGCGGTGCCAAGAGCCCTGCCCCGGAGGGTCTGTCAGCGCCTGTGATGAAGTAATTGGAGGGAGGACAGCTGCATATGTCTCAGGAAACAGATGAACTCAGTCAACACCCTCAACAGCAACCAGCACAGAAGAGCAGAGCAACCTGGCTCTGGGGCCAGCACATGGCACAGGAAGGAGAGACCGTCTCACCCCACCCCTCAGATCACTCTCAGGAAAACAACTCCCAGAGAGGTGAAGCGACTTGCCTGAAGTCACACAACCAGCCTGTGGTAAAAATCAGGCCTAGAGCCAAAGTCTCTGAGATCCCATTCAACGACTCATCCGTCAGACTAGCTTTGGAGGAATCACAGCCCTAACACCTCCAAGCTTGCCACAGTCCTCCATAAGCAGCCCCAGGGTCAAGGCGAGTTCTCAAGGTCATACAGTCCAATCTCCCGCTTCTCTGCAAAGGAGCTTGGTCCCTGAGTGCAGGTGATATGTTCGGTGCAAAAAGTCTTGATTTTAGACCAACTGATCTGTGCTGTGACTGAGGCAGCTGTCTCATTCTGAGCTTCTGTTGTTTTCTCTGTTCAGTGGGGAAAATAATAAAATTCCTGGCCCATTAGACCTGGGATTTTTTTAAATCATGGAATCTCCCACTTTCTAGTTGGAATTAAAAAAAATAGGTGTTGAGTGAATCCTGATGCTGGAGCACGTTCCGATTGAGTTCACATACAACCAGGAGAGCACGCGAGGAGCATTACAGTCAGACCAGCTCCACCTTGGGCTGTGAGGGTGGGAGAGTCAGTGTCATTGCCACATACAGCAGCAGGAGAAGGGAGGCGGAGGAGTTAAACCACTTTTCCTTGGGGTTTTGGAGGATGCTTTATGAACCTGGGGCGCTGTGACCTCATTCAAGGAAAGGCACTGTGCTTTCCTCTCTCCTGGGTAAGTCACTGAATCTCTTTGAGCCTCAGTTTCTTCATCTGTAAAGCAGTGACAAAAATCTCTCCCTCATTGGGAGGCAGTAAGGACTAGATGAAATAATGCACTTTGTCAAGCACTGTGACACAGTGTCAGCCATTACTACTCTGTTTACTGATGACTGTTAATGCAGGGAACCATTTAAGTTGACACTTGTGATGGATCCTTATTCCCAGGGTCATTCAGAAAAATTCAGTGCTTCCTGCAAAGCCCCTTCGGGCTAGCGCTGTACCTACACCTCCAGATGGCATCCAGCTGTCCGCTGTCCACTACACTGCAGGGTCTGCTCTGCAGGTTCCTGGCTGCACCTCACAGTGTTGCTCCCCACAAGGGGGAGACAGCGGAGGGCTGCATCTCTGACGCGCGAGTGCAGGGATGGGCAACAGTTCCAGCCTAGCCCTCTGCACCCTAGATGCTTTTTCTCGCGGCGTGCCCAGCGAATCATGTTGGAAGGTCTCCAGGGGGACAGGCTGCAAGAGCTGGATGCTCTTTTCCCTCTTTTCCTCCACCCCTATTCCTCCTCCTCTCCGTCCCTATCTTTAAAGAGTCTACACGGTTCCTTTCTCCTCTCTTCCTTTCTTACTAACTTGAACATTTTAATCAATATGGCACCTCTCTGGGGTCTCCACACTGTCAGTGCAATTTGCCGTGGTTCAATGGGTGAATTTTCTTTTCCCTTTTAGTGGGAAACAGAATGATTTCCATGATAGAAGCCGACTGGTCCAGAGAGGCCTGTACACAGAGAGCGCTATGAAGAAAGGAGACAGCTGGCTGAAAAGAGAGAAGGGATTTGGGGAATTGAAATGCCTTATGATATCGGACTTAAATGTGGAAAATTCACTGCTCTGCATTGCTCAAATGCCTCTGAATTAGAGCAGAAGGGCTATCAGTTAATTTTCTAACTCTGGGTAGGAAATTCTGGCCCAGAACTTTGCAGGATTTTTTATTTCCCTGACTGGTACGGTGTCTATTATGCTGGGCCTTGATCTATACTCATCACTTCCTTTATGGTCTGAACTGACTCCTGGCCTGCTCAGCTGGTGGGGCTGTGGCTGGTTATCCCTCTGCCTTCAGGGAAGATGGCATTCAAATCTCTGCAGAGGAGACGCTGCCTCTAGTTACCTTCAGCCACCTCTTCAGGAACAAGGGCTCGGGACACCTTTGTGAAGCAGTATGGCATATTGGAAAGAGCACAAGACCAAGGACAGAATATAGCATTTCCTTCCCACCTGTCACTCACCTGCTGATGGCCTGGGAGCGATCACTTCTCCCGCTGACCTGCTTATTCCTCAGCTGTGAAGCAAGGGATATGGTTTTGACCTTTTTCCTGAGGTCACTGGGGAGCCCATACAGTTGCAGGTAAGGTTTTGAGGATCAGATTTCCTTGACGAGTTATTGACCCAAAGAGTTACAGCAGAACAATTGGGAAGTTTGGAAGTTAAATTTTTACATGCTTTTTACTGTAACCCTATCATACTTAATTGCCTTCTGTAGTTCAGCTGCCCCTATTATTTTTAACACTTAAATACCTTTATTTATGCACACTTCTCTATGCATAAGAGTTTTACCTCTGCCTCCTAGAACTTGGAAGTAAGTATTAGGACTAGATCATCTCTAAATTTCCTACCCTCAAACTCTGATTTTGCTATAAATTCTGAATCCAGTTGAGCACAAATCAGACTGGAAATGCTATACGTCTTGGTTTTTTCTTTTTCTTTTTTTTTTGAGATGGAGTCTTGCAATGTCGTCCAGGCTGGAGTGCAGTGGCGCGATCTAGGCTCACTGCAAGCTCCGCCTCCTGGGTTCACACCATTCTCCTGCCTCAGCCTCCCTAGTAGCTGGGACTACAGGTGCCCGCCACCATGCCCGGCTAATTTCTTTTTGTATTTTTAGTAGAAATGGGGTTTCACCATGTTAGCCAGGATGGCTACAATATCTTGACCTTGTGATCCGCCCATCTCGGCCTCCCAAAGTGCTGGGATGATTCACGGTTTCTAAAACTACTTTTTCACAACCCTTTCCTTCCGTGACTTGCCCCACAGTGAGCTCCTGTCAGCAGACAGTTCCGAACATCAGCAGGGTTTGACTTCTAATGTTCACAGTCTTTTCTGTGGACTTAACCCAATGTAAGATCACCTCTGCTGCTGTTTGATCTCCTTTTCCCTTTCCTTTCTGCTTCACTTTGGCCTATTTTCAGTCTCACTCTTGAATAGATTGGTTCCAGGAAATTTTTGTTTCCTTTCTTAAGATATTTGGGGAGTTTTCTATCATTTTCCTTTCTGAGGCATCACCTGCAAAATTGTGGGTGACTTCTGAAGCACGGTTAAGAGTCACTGTCATATCTCTGTATCTTATTTGTAGTGTTCTAAGGATCTTGTGTGTGTCAAGAATCTTCCAGAAGGGTTAAACTGGGAATCATGCCCAGATGAATCAAAAGTGTTTAAGAACATGTACAGGTCTAGGTATGTGGTGCACCTGTATATGTCTAGGTGTCTTGGTGCATGCCTGGATGTCAAAACTACTTACAGACAGTTCTTGGGTGTATCCTGAAAATGAAGAACTCTGGATACCATTTAGTTAGTTCTTATTATATATCAGGAATTATTTTAGGTGCTTTCTGTGCACACATTTTTATAGAGCAACATAAGAAAGTAGGTATTTTTAATCTCCGTTTATAATGAGGAAGAATCTGATTAAGAATCAGATAAGTCAAAGAACTTTCCCAAATTCTCATAGCTAGTAAGTGTCAGAATCAGAGCCTAAAGCCACCTGGTGTGAGGATATCCTTGTGTGGCCTTGTCTATCAGCCTGGGGAGGATATTCAATTAGATCAGCTCCTGTGATTTCTCTTAGGTCACCTGAAATAGGTAGAGTTTGTGCCTGAACCAGTGGGGATTTTTTTCAGCCCTTATCTTTGGGGCAAAGTTTGAGGCAAAAACTTAGGCTTCAATTAGGAGAGCAATAATACCATGAGGCATTTGCTCTTAGCATGGATGCGTCCTCCTTCTTCAGTCCATTTCAGCTTCCTGACCTTCTGTTTTGCCTCTTCAATTGGAGAAGGCTTAGGAGGTAGGGAAGCTCAGGGACTCCACTCTGGGAGAGTTCCATCCTCAGAGGAGGAGCTTCTCCAACCCAGGAGGCCATGCCTTTGGAGAAGCTGGCCCTTCCAACGATGTTCCCTTAGCGCAGGGGTGTTGGAGGGACCTGTGTCATGCCAGAGTGGAGAAAAGTGTGGCAGAAGCTAGTTAACTCCAGCTCCAAGTGGGGATTAGCTGCCACACAGACACAATCTGGGGTGGGGACACTCCCTTCCCCTTCCCTCCCTTTCTCCTCCACCAAGTGCAAGGGATTGCACCCGTTTCATCTACTCATCAGTGCCCAGCGCTGGGCTTTGTATTCTGGATAAAATAGATGAAGACTTTTAATGACAGGGTCCCTGTCTGCAGGGTCCCAAGTTTATCCAGTGTGTTTTCTTTCTCCCTCCTAAAATGATAGCATCTTTTACAGACAAAGAGAAATTCTTAAGGATTTTGTAAGCCCACTCAGTAGTTATCTTTGCTTAATAACCCTGCTCTAAGATGCTGAGTTTTGTGGATGATAACTGATGTCACTCTTTAAATATTTCTGAGTTCTAAATCAATTGAGAATATACAAGAGTCAGACAGATGAATACCAAAATGCCATTTTTACTAAGAATGAGGCTGAATTCACATAAATGGTTGAGAGAGATAGTCACAATTAGCCCTCCCATTATCTTGGAAGAACTATGATTTGTAGTGTAGACATGCCCAATCTCACTGTCAGGAAAGTGGTGCCAAAGAACGGGAAAAGAAGAGATACCACAATATACTTAGATGTTAATACACCAAGTCCATCCAAGCAAAGGTCCATGAAGGGCCAGGACGAAGCCAGGGAGAAAGCCTGGATGTATTACTCATTGGACATCTCATCAGGAAAGCATGAAGCAAAGGGAATGGCAGTCACCCTCTGGGGTAGGGAAATTCTCTAGTTGCTCTACCGCGGTTAACTTGAAAAGTAATTCTTCAAAAGATACATTAATAATTTGAGAGATCGGAAAGAGCATTACTATCTCCATGTTGACTGGATAAAAAAAGACATTCTCCTATTAAAAGTAGGGAAGAGCACCTACCACACAAAAAGATGTGAAAGTCTGAGCTCCTGTTCCTAAGGCTGGTCCGATGGAGAAGAGGATGAGATGCCCCATGCTGGTGATGGAAATCATCGGTCACCAACAACACACAAGCTCCATGTGTCATATACTGCTAGTTAAAGAAATTTTAAAATTTCAGCAAAAAAATTCCTAACGCTTTACTAGTGTCTGCCCTCTGACCCTTCTCAATGTTACATTATTAGTACACCTTATAAACTACCAATAAAATTCACGAACTTATGTATAACCTTCAGTTCTCCCTACCGTAAATAGCGTGAAGACTCTTGCCTTCTAGAAATAAGTTTTTGTAGTGGCCTTTAAAAGAGAAGTTTAGAGGGAAAAATATCAGAACACCAGAAAGTAAGCTTTCTTCAGCTATCAGCTCAATGTTTTCAGCCAGATTTCTCTGATATGTGTCTTTCCTTTCCAAATAATCCCTCAGTTCCTTTTACTTGGAGTTCAGCACTCATCCAGGCTACCTTCTAATATTGCTCTCTGTCCAATACAGGTCATATTTCTCCTATCGAGTTCCTGAAGACTACATTTATGTTTTGTTTTTCCTTATAGCACCCAAAGCACCTAGAACAGCTGCTTGCATCTAGTGAGCACTTGGAAGCAAATGCATGTTGAACTGAATTGTGGAATTAATATTGGGTTTTGGCTTAAAATAAAGCAGCACTCATCTTCCACAAGAAGGGCACATCCAACCCAATCTCTTGTTCCTTCTCCAAGGCCAGCAGTATCAGAGTTGACGCCTAGGAGGATGATACTCCTTTGAGATCCTTCAGAGTCAAGGGAAGAGTTGGTGGGGTCTACTGTCCTTAAGGCGAGGCCATGGAAAGTTAGAGCAGCTTGGAACTTTAAAGATCACATAGTCCAACGGATTTGAAAACTGAGGCTCTGTGAAGGAAATCAAATTGGCCCAGGGGCCCCTGCTGCATGGTGGAAGAGTCAGTGTTGAATCTCTTTTTGTTACACAATGAGATCAGCTCATAATCATATAAAAAAAAAAATTCAACCTGAGTTAGGAGCAAAAGAATTTTCTGGCTATTAAAATATTAAACTCACCAGAATGTGTCATGTCATTCCTTCAATTGTTGAAGTTAGTCAAAAGTATACTATTTTCACATGTTTTATTCTAGATACGAACAGTAAAGCTAAAAAGTAGCTCTAGCACTTTATTTACTGACTACACATGTTCAGACACACCCAGGACCAAACGTGTCCCCCAAGTATCATGACCAGTCAAGTAAAAGCTTGAGGACGGCGCGTCTGATCCTTTCCCCACTGTAACGGGATTAGAAAGTACTTAACTTCTGCTCCTACTATTGGAACCAGATTTGCTCTCACCACAGAAGCCCTTTTAGGAACAGCCGCGGGGCAGCGGGTCTTATCATTTATCACTTGTTTCAAGGGCTTAAACTTTGATCTGGGGATAATCTGGTATGTTTGAAAGAGGAATCAGCCTTTTGTCTAATCGAGGGAACAAAGTACAGAATCCAGCAGTCGGAAGTCTTGGGTTTATTCTTCTTAGGCAAACCCATGAATTTATCATCGTTTCTGGGAGAAACAAAGAAGGGGTTCCGGGAAGCCATTCCCAACTGTTGGGTACTTATTAAAAAAAAAAAAAAAAAAAGAAAGAAAGAGAGAAAGAAAAATAGCCTCTCAGACTGAAGAAGTGCTGGTGACCCAGATCCCAGCAGATGAGAAGAAACAGGCATTCCTCAATGTCAGTCAGTGGCAAGGATGTGAGAACTTTCTTCTCCCAGCTCCCCGAACCGTGGTCTGGTCTGGGTAATCTGAATACACTCTCTTGAGGTTCTATAGGGTCCTAATTTAGTGTGAGGGAGGACAGGATAGGTTGTCAGATTGACATCTGGTTGCTGTTCTGAGTAGGGTTTGAGGAGTTTAAGTCTTGGGAGAATGAGAAACACACGGACTTCAGCTCCATTCAGAAGCTGCATGGATTTATTTAGACACACTGGAATACTGACTTTTCTTGAACTTTAAAGGTCAGATGAACTCAGTATCTAAAATTGAGTTCTGGCCAAAATGATATTTCATCATATCTATTATTACAGTTTCTTATAAATGTAATTCCCTTTTGAATTGGTAGATTACTTTTATGCGAGTAACACGATGTTTCAAAGCACTATTTTACTCATTTCTTCAAATATTGCTGATTTAAAATACCTATTATATAGATCAAACGTTAGGTTTTAAGCCTTGGGTGCTATGCCTGCTGTGAGTCTAAAACTGCTTTTGGAGAATTCTACTTCTACTTCAAGAGGACTTTCTCCCTTTTATGACCTTAAAGGTTGAGTACTAGACGTGATACAAGTGAACTGAAAGAACAGGGCCCAGGTTTATCATCGTTGTTGTATTGCTTTATTCTGTCTGTTTTTGTTACATTTTCACAAAGTATTTTGAAATGCACCTGCTCTAAGAAGGGAGAATATTTGGGACATTTGATTTTCTAGAAGGATATTACCAGCATCTCCATAGACAAAGGTGAAAGCAATACTGATGATCCATTATTAAGGTCAGTTTTGGATTTTGTTAGTAAATTGGACTTGTCTAGCACTTTATGTAATCTTAAGTAAGTGTTTTGTACCAAGGAGAGATTAAAATGTTATGCACAGAGGTACATCTAACTGGTGGCCGAGCTGAGGGTAGAACCTGAGGATCTCATTCTGTTATAAAGATACATGCACACGTGTGTTCATTGCACTATTCACAATAGTAAAGACATGAAATCAACCCAAAATGCCCATCAATGGTAGAACGGATAAAGGAAATATGGTACATATACACCATGGAATACTATGCAGCCATAAAAAGGAATGAGATCATGTCCTTTGCAGGAAGCCATTATCCTCAACAAACTAACGCAGGAACAGAAAACTAAACATCAAATGTTCTCACTTGTAAGTGGAAACTGAACAGTGAGAACACATGGACACAGGGAGGGGAAAAACACACACTGGGGCCTGTTGGGGGAGGGGTCTTGGGGAGGGGGAGCATCAGGGTAAATAGCTAATGCATGTGGGGCTTAATACCTAGGTGATGGGTTGATAGGTGCAGCAAACCACCGTGCACACATTTACCTATGTAACAAACCTGCATGTCCTGCACATGTATCCTAAAACTAAAACTAAAATGAAATAAAATATAATAAAGAACCGAGGATCTCTGCTTATATTTCTTTATCTTGACAACACACTTCAGTTTAAGCAGAACCATTTTCTCCAGGTGTTAAAGTGGTTTTTGATTGATAATCAAGATTCTGATTTTTCCCAATATGGAAGTCTGTCCATATACACATAACCTGACACCTTTCTTGGATCTAATCTCTGCAGCCCACCTGGCTAATTCCAAGTAGCATCCCATCCCAGCAGGCATGAACGCCTGAATGGTACCTTCTCCTGGCAGATTTCCTAGGATCTCCCTAGCTATTTAAAAAAGCATAGGCTTCCTGACACGCCCAGTTGAATATAATTAATTGTATGTAATATTAGAACACTGGATACAAAATCCGAAAGACATGGGCTCAAATGTTGAGTCACCCACTTATTAACTCTGTGTCTGTGAAAGAGTTAATACATCTCCATGTAAAAATTCTTAATAAAATGTTAGCAATTCTGTCTAGCTCTACATAATGTATATATAATACTTATGACCAAGAATTTATTCAGAAAAGCAAAGTTTGTTTAACATTAAAGATTTAATTAATATAATTTAGCACACTAACCTAGGATCATCTCCATAAATGCAGAAAAGGCATTTCACGAAATTTAACTCATTCATGAAAAATAAATAAATAAAAGAAGCATAACTTTTAACAATCTAGTAATAAAAGGAAACATCTACAATCTGACAAACATTAATAATATCTGTGAAAAACCTAGAGCTAGCAGCATACACGAAATACTAAATGCTTTTCACCCTAAGAATCAAAACAAGAATGTTTGCTTTCACCACTTCTATTCAACATTGTAGAAGTCGTAGCCTATGTAACAAGACAAGATAAAGGAAAGAAAGCCATAAATATTGGGGGAAAAAAGTCAAACTCTTAATCTACTCATGGCATCATTATATAGAGAGAGACAATCTTAAGGAATCAACAAAAAACCTTGTAGAAATAACGCTAGTTTGGTAAAGATGCAGAAAACATCATCAATATATAAAAGTTGTATTTCTATATACTAGCAAAAACCCTGACAAATAAAAATATTAAAATACAATTTACAAAAGCATCAAATATATAAAATTCTTAGGAATACATTTCATGGAAAATGTGCAAAACCTCTGTACTGAAAACTAGAAAATATTGCTGAAAGAAATGACAGAATCTCTATTTTTATTTCTTTGAGATATCTCCATATTGTTTTCTGTAGAGGTTGTACTAATTTACATTCCCACCAGGAGTGTATAAGCATTCCCTTTTCTCTATATCTTTGCCAACATCTGTGGTCTTTTGACTTTTTAATAATAGTCATTCTGACTGGTGTGAGAAGGTATCTCATTGTGGTTTTAATTTGCATTTTCCTGGTGTTTAGTGGTGTTGATCATTTCTTATTTATATGTCTTCTTTTGAAAAATGTCTGTTCTTGTCCTTTGCCCACTTTTTAATCAGGTTATTTATGTATTTTTCTTATCAAGTTGTTTGAGTTCCATGTAGATTCTGGATATTAGTCCTTTGTTGGATGCATAGTTTGCAAATATTTTCTCCCATTCTGTAGATTGTCTGTTTTTGTTGTTAATTATTTATTTTGCTATGCAGAAGCTTTTTCATTTGATTAAGTTCCATTTGTTTAGTTTTATTTTTGTTGCATTTGCTTTTGAGGTGTCAGTCATCTTTGCCTAGGCCAATGTACAGGAGAGGTTTTTCTAGGGTTTCTTTTAGAATTTTTATAGTTTCAGGTCTCAGTATTCCAGAAATTCCACTACTAATTATCTATCCAAAGGAAAAAATAATTATTATCCCCAAAATACTTGCACTTGTATGTTTATTGTAGCACTATTCACAATAGCGAAGTTATGGAATCAACCTAAATGTCCATCAACAGATGACTGGATAAAGAAAATGTGATATTTATCTACCATGGAATATACTTATCCATAAAAATATTAAATCATGTCTTTTGCAGCAACACGGATGGATCTGGGAGCTATTATCTTAAGTTGAAATAACTCAGAAAGTCAAATATTGCATGTTCTCATTTAGAAGTGGGAGCTGAATAATGTGTACACATGGACATAGAGAATGGATTAATAGACACTGGAGACTTGCAAAGGTGGGAGGGTTGTAGGAAGCTAAGGGATGATAAATTACCTGGTAGGTTACTAGATACACTGTACAGGTGACAGTTGCACTAAAAGCCCAGACTTCACTGCTATGTGATATATCCATGTAACAAAGCTGTTTTTGTGCCCTCTAACTCTATATTTAAAAAGAAATGGAAGAATATCTAAATAAACAGAGAGATGTAGCATATTCATGGATTAGATCATTCAATATCATTAAGGTAGAAACTCTTCCTCAATTGCTGAAAACAATCAGTGAAATTTTAGTGAAAATCCAAGAAGATTTGTTTGGTAGTAATTGAGAAGGTTATTCTAACGCTTATATGGAAATACAATGAAACCAAATTTTCTAACACAATCATAAAAAAGCAAATTAGAGTTAGAGGACATATGCTGCCTTATTTCAAGGCTTGTTATGAGGCTACAGTCATCAAGACAGGGTGATACTGACATAAGAATTGATAAATGGGTCAAAGGAACAAAATAGAGTGTTCAGAAATAGGCCCACGTGTACACGGTCAATTTTTTGACCAAGTCTCCATGGCAAGTCAATGGAGAATGGAAAGTCTTTAAACAAATGATTCAGGAAAAACTAGATTCCATATGGGGGATGAAAAATGAACTGCAGACACTACCTTAACCACTACCTTATACTATACACAGGAATTAGTTTAACACAGCTCATAGGACAAAACGTAAAATGTAAAATTATAAAGCTTCTAGAAGAAAACACAGGGGAATATACTTATGATTATGGGTAGGCAAAAATTTATCAGATACATCAAAAACACTAAGTATACAATAAAAATATTAATAAATTGGAATTCACAAAATTAAAAAATTCTTCTCATCGTAAAAGGTAGTGAAGAAAATTGGAAAGCAAATCACAGACTGGAAGAAAATATTCTTAATATGTTAATCTAACAAATGCCTTTTCTTTTTGAGAGAGAGAGTCTCACTCTGTTGCCCAGACTGGAGTATGGTGATGCAATCTCGGCTCACTGTAACCTCAACCTCTCTGGCCCAAGCAATCCTCTTACCTCAGCCTTCCAAGTAGCTGGGACTATATCATGTACTACCACACCTAGCTACTTTCTGTATTTTTTTCTGTATTTTTGTAGAGATGAGGTCTTATTATTTTGCCTAGGCTGGTCTCGAATTCCTGAACTCAAGCGATCCTCCCACCTTGGCTTCCCAAAGTGTTGGGATTACAGGAGTGAGCTACTGTACCCAGCTACAAATGACTTTTATACAGAAAAATAAGAAGTTTTACTACTTATAAATGAACAAGAAAGATGAATGATTCAATTTTTTAAAAAGGACAAAAAAACCTTGGCTATATATGTCATAAAGATATACAAAAGCCCGTAAGTAATGAAAAAGTGCTCCACATCACAAGTATTTAGAGAAATTGAACTAAAATCACAATAAGATTCCATTTCACACACACTGGGATGATTAAATTTAAGACTGCTGAAACCAAGTGCTGACAGGGATGTGCAGGCACCAGAGATCTCTCATACTTCTGTGGGCTTATAAAATGGTACAGCCACCTTGGAACTCTCTTTGGTAGGTTCTCACGAAATTAGCCCTTTATGCTCCCTGTGATCCTGCAATTTCACTCCCAGGTATTTACCTGAGAGAAATGAACACGTATGCACAAAATGTCTTGAATGAGAATATTCATAGCAGACTTTGCAAAAACAGCCAAAAGCGAAAACAAGCGGGATGTGCATTAGCAATAATGGACGAACAGACTAAGATATATTCATATGCTGAATAAAAGGAAGAGACTACCAACACACACAACCATATGAATGAATCTCTAAAATACTACGTTGAGTGAAAAAAGCCAGATGCAAAAGATTACATTAATATGATTATCTTTACAGGAAGTTCAAGAATAGGTGTTATGGGCTGAATCATGTGTCCTCCAAAATTCATATGTTCACATCCTAATCCCCAGTACCTCGGAATGTGAGTATATTTGGAGACAGAGCCTTGAAAGAAGTAATTAAGTAAAAATGAGGCCATTATCATGGGCCCTAATCCAATATGGTGTCTTTATAAGACAAGGAGATTAGGACACAGACACGCAGAGCAAAGTCCATGTGCAACAAAAGGAGATGACAGTCATCTACAAGCCAAGGAGAGAAACTGGTCTCAGAAAAATCCAACCCTACAAACACTTCAATCTTGGACTTCTATCCTTCAGATTGTGAGAAAATAAATTTCTGTTGTTTAAGCCACCCCGTCTGTGGTACTTTGTTATGGATGGCAGCCCTAGCAAATTAATACAATGGGCAAAACTAATAAATGATAATAGAAAACTGAAGAGTGGCTGCCTCTTGGGGAAGGGTTTTGATTCAAAAGGGACATCAAGAAACTTTCTGCGTTGATGAAAATACTCGTATCTTGGTTAGGGAGGTGGTTATCTGGATGTATAATTGTCAATTTATTTTTTAAGCTGCATTCTTAACACAGGTGCATTCTGTTATCTGTGAATTATACATCAACTTTAAATGGGAAAAAATTTAAATTCATTTACATCCCAGCATTTCAGCTGAGCAGGAGGATGATGATAATGTAGCTTTTATTGTTGCTAAGATGAAATGAGAAGACACCTATGAAATGCTGGCAGTGCTTAGCATATGGGAAGCTCTCAATGTTAGTGCAATCTGAACCTGTCTCTGTGTACTGGCCTCTTGTTCCTTTGAAATATTTGCTTCCTGGAATTTTAGTTAAAAACATCAATGAGGCAAACCAGACGACTTTGGTTTTTTTTTTTTTTTTTTCTGTGAATTCTGCTTTTTGTGGAGGCTTCTTTCTCCTCTTCAATATGTTCAGGAATCATCCCCAAGTACCACGTAGAAGTGCCAGCTTCCTACCCACTCTGGGCTTGCCCTTCACCTGGCAAGAGGCTCTGATTCCATCCATGAAAGAATTTCACACATTCTCCTGGTGACCATTGATCCCTTTCTGGCTCCAATGTCACCCTGGAAACTGCCCCACGAAGGGTTTGTTTTCAGGCATTCAGCCAGGCGTCTGTCGATCTTGCTCTGATTCACTTTTCCCCTGGGAAAAAAAGATTGCCCCCCCTTCCCCCAGATTGGTGGCGTTTTTCACATGGGGCCTGAAGAGGAGAGCTGATGTACAGCTGGTTACAGCTGAAAGCCGGTGGCTGGGAGAGCCGTTTGTCCTTCTCCTCAGACCGTTTAGCTTTTGCCCAAAAATTCTAAGAAAAACAGTGTTGAAAATTCAGCTTGAATTTTTCACTGTGAACAAAAGTAGAGCACATGGACGTCTCCGCATTCATCATCAAAATGATCGTACAGGAATTCATAACCTTGTTCATATGTGTCTTCTCTTTACCTGGGTCATTCCCAAATCACTGGGGAAATTAGCTATATTCCTATGGGTGGAAGGGGTGGGAAGCTGGTACTAGGACGGCCAGAGACAACACATTGTCTAGAAATCTCAATGCCTGCGTGGATGGTGTCAATGAACACATCTACGTCCAAAGACTTTCAGTGACTTCCTGCTTGCCACCATAACAGATCTGAACTGACCTGGCTTTCCCAGCGCCTCAGAATCTGAGCTCTCCCTACCTATAGGACCTTCCTTGCTCTGTTATCCAGCATCTGTCCTCTGCTCTTGCAAGACTTGTCTCTTTCTTGTCCCTATGGGAGCTATACTTATTCCCATAGAAGGCTTACAGAGGATGTTAGGTTTGGTGATACTCATTCAGGGAGATATGTTTGGGAGAGGAGTCAGGTTAGCCTGAGGAATTAATGGGCTCAGAATAACTAAGACTGAGAAATGTAGAAGCAGAGAGTAAGTGCATTTGTTGGGCTCTGAAGGAGATGAGAACTCTGGTAGCTCCCTGGTTGGATAGGGAGGGAAAGTTCTTAAGAAGTTTTGAGTTTATAAAGAAAGCTTCGGCCGGGCGCGGTGGCTCAAGCCTGTAATCCCAGCACTTTGGGAGGCCGAGACGGGTGGATCACGAGGTCAGAAGATCGAGACCATCCTGGCGAACACGGTGAAACCCCGTCTCTACTAAAAAATACAAAAAACTAGCCGGGTGAGATGGCGGGCGCCTGTAGTCCCAGTTACTTGGGAGGCTGAGGCAGGAGAATGGTGTAAACCCGGGAGGCGGAGCTTGCAGTGAGCTGAGATCCGGCCACTGCACTCCAGCCCAGGTGACAGAGCGAGACTCCGTCTCAAAAAAAAAAAAAAAAAAAAAAAAGAAAGCTTCATGGAATACCACTGAGGGAGGAGGCGGGACTTGATTCTGGACTAGATTGAAAACTGGCTAAAACACAGAAGAGGCAAAAGCACCTCTCCATAAGACAGCCCACCAGTGCCATGTCAGTTTACCATTGCCATGACGACACCTGGAACTTACCACCACTTCCCACGGCAGTGACCTGGAAATTATCACCCTTTTCCCTAGAAATTTCTGAACAACTTGCCCCTTAATTTTCATGTAATTAAAAATGGATAAAAATCTGACTGCAGAGCTGCCCCTGAGCTGCTGCTCTCAGCACACTGCCCACGGGGTAGCCTTGCTCCTCAGGAGTGGACGTGAAGCTGTAACACTGCCACCTCAGTAAAACTGTTTTCTTCTACCATGGGCTCACTCTTGAGTTCTTTCCTGAGTGAAGCCAAGAACCTTCCTGTGCCAAGCCCCAGTTCTGGGACTTGTCTGCCCTGTATCACTACTGCATTTTCCAACTCCAGGGCCACCATGCACATAGAATAAAATTGAGTTGTGCAAGATGGGTGGCCTTGGCTTCACAGAAGGTGTAGAACTTCAAAAGCAACTTAAATAATAAAAGAGACAGAGAAGAAAAGAAGAGAGAGAGGAATAGGTTTGGAGGGAACAGAGGAAGGAACAAGGGAAAAGTGTCCATTGTTAAAAAAAAAATGGCCTTTTTCAGCTCATGTTGGTCAGAACCTTATCAGAGGTCCAAGCCCCGGTCTGTGCTAATTTAGTTCAGCCTGAAAATAGGACTGAAGAAGAGAAGTTAAAGAAACTGGAATTGCCTGGCCTGGAGGAATGAAGTCCAAAGGTTGACTCAACAGAGCTTTCCAACCCAGGAAAGGTCATTTAAAGGCTGTGGTGACCAGCTGTCCTCTAACACTCCCATGACTGCAAAATAAGTTTTAACTCTTGGCAATTCATGACTCGTTTTAGAAAGCTATTCTGCATGGTTGACCCCATTCCAATTTATTTATACACTACTTAGCTCTATAAAAGGGTTCAAGGAAACAGCATTTGAACTTTTTAAGCAAGTAGCATAAGAGGTGCAGTCCCCTGCCAACTCACTGACCACAGACTTGAAAAAGAGGAAGGGACTTCAGGTTAGAGACAAGTTTTATTCATACATTTTATACATGCCCAAACTGAGAACTTAACAGGTAGGGTGACTATACCTCAATTACATAACCAAGTGGTTTTATTTTCTTTTATTTCCAGAAGAAAGACCAATCATATGGGGATTCTTTATTTGGTATCCTTGAACCCCTAAGGGGTTCCTGAATCCCCTGAATTTGCATGCAAACCTTATGTGTATCTGCAAGTCTGCCAGCAGGTGGTAGACACCAGTACATCTGTTTTGGGGTTAAAATACTCCAATGCCTCCATGCTGGTTGGTAAATAGATTCTGCTCCAAACCTTCCTGGTGCCCCACAGCTCCAGCTGTTATGTCCCGTCTCTAGGAACCCTGCAGGTGTCCCTGCAATCCAGCAAGTGAAGAGCTGCTGTCTGGCCCAGCAGGGGACCTCTAGTACCCTTCTTTCTAAACCAGCAGTGCCAGGACTATGCCGTATTTTTAATATTTTGAAAATCAGCCTTGTGTGTGTGTGTGTGAGTGTGTGTGTGTGTGCAAGTGCACGTGCCTGCACATGTGCATATATGCATTCTTCTGGAAAAGGCCATATATAGGCTTTTATTAAATTGTCCAACTGGCCTTTGAACCCCCCAAAATTAAGAACAATGGTACCAGGACTAAAACCCCACTATGACATTTGGCGTTTTCCTAGTGCCTAGTAGTGGATGCAGGCCTCTGGATTTGCATACAGAGTGTATTGCCAAAATTGTCAAAAAGGTTTGATTGGGCAATCCAAGAGTTCAAAAATAGTTGATTGCACAAGTCACTATTTCTATAGTCTTTTGCTACTGGCACTGATGTGGGCAGATAAAGAGCTCTAGATTATTAATGAAACATACGGGGTAGCATTTTCCTCGTAAACATTTAGTAACAACCAAGTGAAGGCCTCTATAGCTACAGCAAAATCATGTGTCTGGATTAACAGGAAGTAGATACCGACAGTGTAGTATTAATATTCTGCAGCAGAAGTCTGTTTCTCTTGTTGAATAACATCAGGGCAAGTGTATTCAATGCAATTAAAATATTTATTCAGCAACTTTTGGGGGTGTCTGAATATAGAGGCTTAAAGAGCTGATAGTTAGCTATGCATTAGGTCTTTGGCTGGGCTCTGCGAAAGAGCTCCAGAGTAAGCCCTGAAAGAATCTAAGATGCCATCTGGACTGAAAACCTCATCTATGGAAATGGAGACTGAGACTCTAGGATATAGTGGCATGCCAGTTACAGTCCTGAGTCTGAAGTCTCGGTCTTTGCCTATAAGTGAGACGTGAAAGAGACATAGAGCTTATTTGGTCCAAATCCCTCTTCCTACAGATAAGAACACAGATTCCCCAAGGTAAGTATAGCGCATTGCTTGAAACCATCAAGACAAAGTCTCAGCTCAGTGATTCTCCAATCAGTGTCTTTGCCATATCCTCAGAGGATCTTTCCCTGCTTTGGCAGGGTGGCAGGGCAGAGATAGCAGGATCATGGGCACCCAAATATGAGAAAATTAAAAGAGTGGAAACATGTTTCCTTTATTACTTTCACAATTTTGCCCAAGGCAGGGCTTATTTGAGTCCTGGCTCCACCACTAACAGTCTTAGGCCAATGGCTGAGTGTCCCTGAATCTCAGTGTTCTCCAAATCCTGAGATAATAATTGCTTACCTCTCGAGGTTATCATAATGGTTAAGTGTAATTCTTTAGGAAGCATCATGCCTTTTGCCCCATGTGCAGCATGGGCTCAGCCAACCTTGGTTTCCGTGGCTTTGCACATGCCCTTCCCTCTTTAAGTTGGCAAAGTACAGGCTATGTCCTCAGCAAATAGAAGCTGGGGAGTGCACTTCAACAGGGACACTTCAGAAAATGAGAATTGTTGGCTTAGAATTCAGTGAAGGCTTGCAAAAACATGGCCATAGTGGTTAAACTTTCTAAAGTAAGATCCTAGGAAAGAAGGCATTTCGAAGCCACTTTATCAGCCTTAAAAACATACTTTGCTTTGATTTACAAATTTTATTTCTAGAAATTTATCCCATGTAAATAACCAGATATGTTATGCATATTTATATTATATTGCTGTTTATGAAAGAAAACTAAAACTATCTAGCAATTGGATCAGAAATAATCTTACGACATTGGTAAAATTAATTATGATCATCCATATAGAGTAATACTACAGTCTTATAAAATTGCGTTATTGAAAAAAATGAACAGTTAAGTTGCAAAGTTTAGAAAAATGCATGTTATGAAACAGTAGACATTGTATGATACTACATTGCAAATATATACTAATATATATGCATATAATAAAGTCACTTAGGATGCAGACTATATTGTTACCGGTGAAATGTCTCAGAGTTATCAAGTTGTAGGTAATCTGTTGTGCTTTAATATGGTGAGGGCAGAGGCAGAGCTATGTGTTAGCTGTATCATGTCATTTTCTTCTTAAGCACACAGAAAAAAAGTGGTATTTCCCAGCTTCCTTGTATATAGATTGGCCAACGGAATGTGGGAAAAGTGATGTAGGCTACAAAAGTGATAAAAAGACTTTCAGACCTGGCTTTAGAAGAATCTTGAGCAATACTTTTTTCTCTCTCTCTCTGTCTCTCTCTGCTTGCTGACTGGTTAGTCAGATGATGCAAAGTGTCTAGCTGAAGCCCCTGAGGTCCTGGGAGCAGCAACACAGCAAGACGGAAGGACCCTGAATCCCTGAGTCGCTGTCTGGGAGGAGTCACTAAAGAGAGTCAGCTGCCTAGAAGCATCTGCATTCAACCCAGTATGAGTGAGAAATAATGTTTTATTCTGTTAATCCTCTATGATTTTGAGGTCTTTAGTTATAGAAGCCAGTGTAACTAATACATGGTATCCATGTTTTCTACAGTAAATATGTACTACTTTTGAAACTAGAAAACCAAGGTATTTAAAAAGAATAACTGCCCATCCCTCTTTTTCTTCACAACATTTACTACTTTAGGTCATTCAGGAAGATCTGGATTTTTAAACACCTATGTGTAAAGGGATAATCACCCTTCTCCCCTCTCACATCACGCTCAGGGACACAGTATCCTGGAAGGGCTTTGCCAAAGTTGCCATTGCCTTCCCTTTGTATCTATACACTCACAGCATTTTTGAAGACTTCAGCCACTTTACCAGAAACCTGGGGAGCAGAGCTGCAAAGCCACTGGCAGCTGATTCACGGAAATCACAGACAGGCACAAGGGCTGCTGCTTGTCCTGGGGCCTGGAATATGGTCTGGGAGGAGAGGTATTTGCCATGGACGATTCTCACTCTGCAATTCCACCTAAGCCTCATGAATTGCTTGATGTGAACATGAAAGTGGTGGCTATGGATCAACCACGGCCTTTGGTAAAAGGTGAGGCCAGCAGGGCAGGGGGACTTCCACTTGAGCTGGAGCTGGCCCAGCCCTTCCCTTCCTGAAGTGGTGCTGCATGTCCATGGGTATCAAAGAATAAGTAAGACTGGCACCATTGGGAACTGGCCTGGGCACTGTAGGAAGACAGCCAGGACACGCTGAAGGGAAAATAGATACAAGCTCATGCTTGCTGAGCTTACTGCATCCCAGACACTGTGCTGGGCAATTTTCATGCATGTGGACATTTTCTCCTCTCAACAGCCCTGCAAGAGGGGCATTATCACCCCACTTTACGAAAATGAAGCCCAGGACTTTAAGCAATGTGTTACAATCAGCACGTGGGAACCCTCAAATATGATCCCAGATCTGCTATCCAATTCTTTGATCCTTTTTTCCCTAGTGATCGAATCATTCCCTAAGAATGATGAAAGTGTTCAACCGAAGACCAGAGGAAACATTTCCAATTTCAGTTTCAGATTTTGATAAAGAGTTAAAGATCTCCCTCCCACCTTCCACCCACTTACTCTGTTTTATTTCCTTTGGATTTTAGGGATTTGTCTGAATGCATCCTTAGTTTTGCCTTTTGTCTCCTTTCTTTCCTTTTCCTGCCCCACAACTGGGACTCAGCGAGTGCCCTTGGGGCCTGGATATGTTGACTGCCATGTTTATGCCCTGGAGTCAGTATAGATCCTGACTTTTGAGATGGAAACTGTCACAGACACCCTTCAATCACCTCCACCCCTAGCCTCCTGTGCCTTCACCTTCTGTCTTTCAGGGGTAACAGGTTTAGATATTTTTCAGCTTGTGCCAAATCTGGTGGACCCTGACTCATCTCTGTCTCTCTTTTCTACACACACACACACACACACACACACACACGGACACGGACACCAGTTTAAGCCTTCTTTAAGACAATCACCATGAGCCCCTAATAGGAAGGCTCTATTTTAAGGTTAAGTGCACACTTGTCACCTCCTCTAATCCCTGTAACTCTGTCTATGGTAGCTTTTTTAGGAAGGGTGCTGATGTTCATGACTAAGAGACTTAGAAGATGCTGGGAGAATTTAGCAACATTTTGTGTGGTTTCAATTAGGTAAGATATTATCGGAAGAGACCTTTCAGGAAGAACTCTCATTTGAAAACCAGAAAGAGGAGGAGGACAAGTCTGCAGGGCAGTGCAGACACGATCTGATTCCTGGCAGACATAGGGCACCCTGTCTACCATGGCAGCGAGCTCCATGGTGGGTTCTGCTCGTGACCCATGCTCTTGTCTTCCAGGACATATCTCAAGAGGTTGATGAAGAAGGCGTTCCCTCTGAGGCATGCACCACTTCAGCACCCCTTTCTTATGGGTGCTGGTCACTCAGGGACTTCCTTAGACATTGAGAAACCACAGCCACCTGTTTGGAAAGCTGTCAGCCAGAGCTGAGTCTCACTGCACCTCCTGAGTCTGTTTCTTTCCTCTTCATCGTCTTTGTTCTCAGCAGACACCCTCCGGGCAATGACAAGGATAACTCCCAGCTTCTCCAAGGTTTTTAGTCCTCAACTTTCACGATCTCAGAGAAGAAGAAAGCCCCTTGCCCCTTCCCAAAGTCTATATGTCAAACCACAGGGAAGGCTCTGCTTGGCCATACTTGGGTGACATGCGCATTCCTGAGCAATCCATCCTGGCCTGAGGACTGAAGCACCACCAGAAGCCAGGTTTGGTCACAAATGCACCCTTTTGGCAGACTGGTGGCAGGGCAGCTCTGCCTGCACCACTTGGAATGGATTCTCACAGGAAGCAAGGTTTCTTTAGCAGAAGAGAGATAAAACAGGTCGGGAAAGCAAAAACAACTCTCGTGGGTACATTATGTGCATGTTAAACACGGAGTAAACATTGTGGTTTCTCAAGGATGTTGATGGTTCAGAAAATCTTTGCCATGTGGGCGGGCCATTAGAGTTACAAAACTGTGGTAAATACTTATTATTTATAATAACCTGTTCTTTCAGATGCTGTAGGTCTTAATCTCACTTTCTTTCTCCTTCCCCCAAGTAAAAATTCCACAGATGTTTGCATTCAGGCTTAAATTTCATTCATTCTAATGTTTTCTATAATGCCGCTTGGGAACTAGACTATCTTCCTTATGTGCTTTTCTGTGATTTGGCCAAACCCAGGGATGAATTTCCTGCTTTTTTCTCTCTTGCCATGGGAGAATTAAAAGCAGTAACTTTGGTACAATAACATTACCTGTTCTCCTTTTTCTTTTATTTTTAAAAAGGATTTAAAAGAATGTTAACTTGGGCCAAGAACTAGGGACAGCTCCCTGGTTCCAACTTCTTTTGCTGCTTCCCTTCCCCTCTCTGATGTTTCCAGATCTAGCTTGTCTTCCTAAACATTTTCAACTCTTTCATCCTGCTTTCTTTCTTCCTGCTTTCAGAGAATACCAAGCCCTCAGGCCTAAGAAAAGTACGGTCAAAGCTTCCTTGACCAACATGCCCAGTCCTCCTGCTGTTCAGTCCTTTGTTATCCTCTCCATAGTTGGCTCAAGGCCCCATGAGAACCGTTGTTACGTGGAATGGACGTTTATGAATGGCTTTTTGTCCATGCTCTTGGAGACCATGGAGATGCAGGTATAAGCTAGACTATACAGGTGTTCCTTGGTATGGTCAGTAGATTGGTTCCAGGATGCCCCATGGATACCAAAATCCGAGGATGCTCAAGTCCTTCTGTATCTGCAGATATAGAGAGCTGACCATAGCGTGGGTGTGTATGGAAAAGGGTGCATGCCTGTTGGAAACAAAAAGTAAAACTAGAAAATGCCAGGAGACCTCATCTGACGCAAGACGCTAAAGACCCATAGAGAGGCCACAGACCACCAAAAAGGCCATCCCCAAGGCACCTGATCTCCCATCCCACTAGACCATGAAGACTCAATTTTGGCTAACATTGCCTTCTGTTATAATCATGAGTTCTAAACCAAAGCTTGCTTAATAACCATCAGTTTAGACTACTAAATTTCATACAAATTACCTCATTTAAGCCTCTTAAGCATCTGATAGGTTAGATAAGATCATTCTTATTTTATCAGAATGTAGACTGAGGCTTAAAGAAGTTATTTTACTCAGTTGATCCACAGATCTAGTAAGTTGCAGAGCCAGCATTTGAAAACAGGTTTATTCCACTAAATTATATTGCCTTATAGCCATAAGGCAGGTGCCTGCCTCTGTGGTATGAGTTCTGAAGTAGGTAGAGCCCTGCTCCCATAAAATCTCCTTTCTACATCACATACTACCTCAACAGACCAAAAGATGGTTAAAATTACTCTATCAGTGAAGATATAGCAGAGACAGATAATGCTCCCTAAGGATCCATGGGCTTTCCTCAATTTCTACCTTATCTTGGCAGGAAAGTGAGACCTAGTTCTGGCCAGAAGACTGAGAAATAACGTATGTCCACTCCCAGGCGAAGGCACTTAGAAGAGTCAATGTGTCTCTTCCATCTACTTTGTATCAGTCAGGGTTCTCCAGAGAACCAATAGCAGCTTCATACATGTATATACATATATAAAGTATATACACATACATACACAGGCATACCTAAGGGGTATTATCAGTTCAGTTCCAGATCACCACAGTAAAGCAAATATTGCAATACAGTGAGTTACATGAATGTTTCGGTTTCTCAGTACATGTAAGTTTATACTTCTATAATCTATGTGTGCAATAGCATTATGTGTAAAAAATGTACATACTTTAAGTAAAATAATACTTTATTGCTAAGAAGTGCTAACAAAGTGAGCACATGCTGATAGACTTACTTAATACAGGGTTCCCACAAACCTTCAATTTGTAAAAAAAAAAATGCACTATCTGCAAAACACAATAAAGTGAAGCACAATAAAGAGTGAAGCATGATTATATATACACATATATGCATATATGTGTGTGTATATAAGTATATATACATATATATGAGAGAGACACAGAGAGACAGAGAAAGAGAGATTTATCTAAAGGAATTGGCTCACACAACTGTAGGGCTGGCAAGTTTGAAATCTGTAGAGCAGCCTGGTAGGCTAGAAACTCAGGTTTAATTTCCGTGCTGCAGGCTTGAGGCAGAATTTCTTCTCCAGGAAATTGCCCTTTTTGCTCTTACAGCCTTCAACTGACTGGAGGAAAATCATCCACATTTTCTAGGATGATCTCCTTTACTCACAGTCAACTGATCATAAATGGTAGTCACATCTACAAAAGACCTACATAGCAACATGGAGTGTTTGACCACACAGCTGGACACCAAGCCCAGCCAAACTGACACATAAAATTAACCCACACAGTCTACCCCTTGTCAACTTGCCATCCATACACATCTTTTAAAACTATACTTAATAACCAAACAAAGATAACTACAAAATCATACTCCCACCTCACGATACAACTATTCTGCATACAATTGAAAGTGCACTAAGCTTTTCTTTAGAAGAAGATGCAGAGTCCTTGGGTAATGTTCATTCTCCTCCTTGACATTCTGTAACTTAAATACTATGATATAAAGTTAATACATCTTATGTTATAGGATAAGGGATAACAAAGAAGAAAACAAAGATATATTAAAGATTATACAGATACGTTTATACATATACACCTACAAACATATTCATAATAAAATGTTAAAAATAATTATGGTCCTTGTTTTTGCTACTGCTTACATAGTCAGAGCTGGCATTTATAACCGCCTTCTTCCACTGCCCATTCCACATTCCCTGTGACCTCCACAAACACCTCAGTTGGTTGTTCTTTGGCCTAATAGAATGACCCAAACCATTGTTCTTGAAAGGCCTGGGCCACCAGTAGTTTTGCCTAAATTGGATTGTAGTAGTTTTCCACTGACTTTAATCGCAGGACATGGTCGTACTAAGAAGCATCTAAAGGACTTCTGGAATTCCAGATATACTCTTTCTTACATCCGCTGTGTAATAGCAGTCTAATTATCCCTAGTAATCAGGATCAATACCCTCCAATTTTCCCTTAGAAATCAGGATCAATAACCTTCAAATTTCCCCTTAGCAATCAGGATCAATAACCCTAATCACAACTGCAACTCCGTTCTTTGCCTATTTATTCAGAGGTATAAAGTCCTCCAAGTGGCCAGCTAGCAGTCTTAACTGTCACTTCAGTAAAATTATATGTATCCCTAGTGGAAGCATTCCTGCTTTTGGAACTAAGATGTCTAGACCAGCAGGGTATAAGGTTCTTGGAACAGGAAGCAAACATTTTGCTAGTGACTCACTATGGGTAACAGTGAGTCCACCTGTTTTTCCACTCCTTGATTCCCGAATCCATGAATCTTGGCTATGGGAAACAGCATCATATACTGGATACTTATTCACAGGATATACAGCCTACTGGAGAACACTGCCCCTATCCCTGAAGGTACTGTCACCTAGCTGGTGCTATAACTGCATCTTCAAGGAGCCACTCCACCATTGTATCAAGCCAATTGCTTTAGGATAATGGGGAACGCAATAAGGTCAATGAATTCTATGAGCATGGGCGCATTGCCACATTTCTTTTGCTGTGAAGTGAGTTTTCTTGATCAGAAGCAATGCTACCTGGACTATCATGATGGTGGATAAGGCATTCTGAAAGTCCACAGATGGTAGTTTTGGCAGAACGATTGCATGCAGGCAGATCTGTATCGCGAGTAAATTTCTATTTTAGTAAGAACATAGCACTGCCCCTTCCATGATGGAAGTGGTCCAATGTAATCAAACTGTCACCAGGTAGCTGGCTTCTCACTCCAGGTAATGAGCCCCTGATGGGACTCAGTGTTGTTCTCTGCTGCTGGCAGACTGGGCACTTAGTAGTGGCTGTAGCCAGGTTGGCCTTGGTGAGTAGAAACCTATGTAGCTGAGCCTGTGTGTAACCTCCATCTCTGCTGCTGTGTTGCCTATGAACCCATAGAAGTAGCTGGGAAAACAAGCTCACTGTTATCCATAGAATAATTCATCCTATCCATTTGATTATTAAAATTATCCTCTGCAGAGGTCATCCTTTGGTGAACATTCACAAATGATTGGTGGTATGGTACACAAATATCTTCACACGTTTTGCCCATTCAGAGAAGTCTATCTGTATATCTCTTCCCCAATTTTAGTCACCAATTTTCCAATCATGTTCCTTCCAAGTCCCTGTCCATCCAGCCAAACCACTGGTCATAGCTCATGCATTGGTATACACTCGTATCTCTGGTCACTTGTCTTTTGAAGCAAACCGAATGACCTGAGGCACTGTGAAGTTCTGCCCACGGAGAGGGTTCTTCTTCACAACCATACTTCAGGATTGCAGTCAAGGGGCTGTAGTGCTGCAGCGGTCCCCTTTCAGGTAGTGTCTGTGTATCGCATGAAACCATTTAGAAACAAGTCCCAAATTTTCTCTTCCTCAGTAAACTGATTGTAGGGACCTCCCATGAGGCTATATATGTGTACTGGAAATGAGAAGGCAACATAGCAGGTGAGGGAACCATGGGTATTTGACCATTTCTTCATGTAATTTACTTATGCCTTCAAGGGCCTATGTGGGCCCAGTCACACACGTACCGCTTCCATTTGATGATGAAATGTCGCTGTGAGCACCCAGCTTTGTGGCTTGGTGGGTCAGATAACACCTAGTTCATGATGAGTGGCTCAGGTCTCAGGGTAACTTGGTGGCCCATGGTTAAGCATTCAGTCTCCAGTAAGGCCCAATAGCAAGCAAAAAAGCTTTCTCAAGAGGAGAGTGGCTATCTGCAAAAAAATGGCAGGGCTTTGTGCCAAAATCCTAATGTTCTAGACTCCGATTCACCTATAGAAGCTTTTCTAAAGCCTCCAGAGAGATCTCCCTCTACCACTGCCACTGCAAACACCATGTGATCTACCAGATCATGTGGCCCAAATAGCAGGGATATTTCCATGGTAATCTGGATGTGCTGGAGAGGCGCTCTCAAAACTAACAGCTTTTCAGGCAGCTCAGTAAATGGCCTGGAGTAGTACACTCAAATAAGGAATGTGCTGCCTCCAAATCCAAAGAGGTCTACTTAGCGTTGTTCCTCTTTCTTGATTGCGGAAGGGGCCAGATGCGACAACTTAATTTTTCAACTTAGAGGAGATATCTTGACATGTACCGTACCACAGGATCTCTAAAAATTTCACTGAAGTACAAGGCCCCTGAATTTTTGTTGAATTAATTTCCCATCCTTCTACATGCAATTGTCTTACCAATAAGTCTAGAGAAGTTGCTAGTTCTCACTCATTAGGTCCAATCAGTATAATATTATCAATGTAATGGGCCAGAGTCATGTCTTATGCAAGGGAAAGACAGTCAAGATTTCTGCAACTAAATTATGACATAGGGCTGGAGAGTTGATATAGCCCTGAGTAGGAAAGTGGTAGTGTTGTGCTGGCCTTGCCAGATGAAAGCAAGTTTTGCTTCTGAAAGGCATTTTCCAGATTAATAGCTGTACAGTAGGTACTAGGGGATGTGTAAATTTGCTCAAGAAATGAAACCACATTCTGAACAGCAGCTGCAGTTGAGGTCACCATATAGTTAAGTCTATGAAAGTCCACTGTCGTTCTCCAGGATCCATCTGTTTTCTGCATAGGCCAAATAGATGAGTTGAATGGTAAAGCAGTGGGAATCACCACCCCTACATCCTTCAAGTTCTTCATGTGGGCAGTAATCCCTGTCTTCCCTACAGGGACTCAGTAGTGCTTTGGGTGTACTATTTTTCTAGGTAGAAGCTGTTCTGGTGGATTTTACTTGCTCTTTCATAACAGAATTGCCTTCATTCCACAGGTCAAAGAACCAATGTAGGGATTCTGCCAGTTGCTAAATATGTCTATGCTAATTATGCATTTCGGAACTATGTAAATAACCACAGGATGGGTTCAGAGACCAGTTGAGATGGAAGCGAGCTAAAAGTCCATTGAACACCTGACATCCGTAAGCCCCAACTCTGACTGGTGGACTACAGTGATGTTTTGGATCTCCTGGAACTGATGTCAGTTAAAAGCCATAATCCCCCAAGTCTGATTATACTCTTTTCCCTAATGCACAGTCACCCTGGTAAAAGGCCATGGGTCCCTTTGAGGTAACATAGGAGAAAAATCAACACTAGAAATTTTCATCATTGTAGCTGGGCCCTTCCTGAAGGGGACCTAGCCTCCCTTTAATTCAAGGGGCTGTGGGTCCGTAACCTGGCGCAAGTCTAGAATTGATTGAAAGGCTATGACTACAGAAGTTACCCTTTTGTTCCTTTGACCTTAAACTCTTCCACTTATACAGATAAAGTCAGAATTTAGTAGACAGTCTGTCTGTTTCACTTCTAGAACACTGTGATCAACTTGCTAATGCCATAGGTCTGTGGTGTGAGGCTATTCTGATTTCTGCTTTGACTTTGCTGTCCATTACAGTAACCACACCCATTTCTTTGGTGTTTAAGTGCTGTCACTTGTCTCCTGCCACTCTGGGATCCAATTATCCCTCGGCATCTAAGGATTCCAGTTCAGTAGCATCAGTTCCCACCATGATTTCTCACCTGTAGAGAAGAGGAACTACAGAGCTCTTCACAGATGCTGGGGCTCCCCTAACAAATTTATTTCTTTAATGAAAAGTGTGTCCTTTGGATACTGCCTGGGTGGGTGAGCAGGTCTCATATTATAAATCCACTCTAACACTGCAATCTCCCTAAGCCTCTTGAGACTGTCTTCTGTACTATGCTGTGATGGTTAATTTTAGGTGTCAAGTTGACTGGATTGAGGGGTGCTTAAATGACGGGGGCTGTCACAGCATTGTTGCTGGGTGTGTCCTTGAGGGTGTTTCCAGAGAGACTGACCAGAGAGAGTCAGTGAACTGAGACAGGAAGATCTGTCATTAATGTGGGTGGCACCATCCGAACACCTGGGGCTTTGCTGGGGCAAACATGCGGAAAATGGAGAGATTCTCCCTCTCTTTCTCTCTCTCCCTTCCTGAGTGGGACACCTTTTCTTCTGCCTTTGGGCCTCAGGTTCTTCAGCTTTTGAATTCTGGGACTAGCACCATTTCCGTCTGGTATCTATCAGGCTTTTAGTCTCAGACTGCAGGCTGTGATATTGGCCTCCCTGGCTCTGAGGTTTCTAGACTGAGACACGCTACCAGCGTCCGTGGTTCTCCAGCTTGACACAGCCTATCATGAGACTTTCCTGCCTCTGTGATCATGTGAACCAATTCCAATAATAAATTTCCTCTCATATATTCTAATGTTTCTGTTTCTCTGGAGAACCCTGATTAAGATATATGCCAAGGTTGCTCTGGCATTTCAACTTCACTTAGGGTAGGCCACCTTTTGTCCAGGTTTCAGTTAACCAACCAACCAAGCTATTAAAGCTTTTTATAACTCCTGAGGCTGCAACACTGAATCCAGAATCTCTGCTTAGGTGGCCCAAAGTAATAAATTCATCCTGATACAACTTTATGTTCCTTCCACCATGATGCCATACCCTTAATATTCATTTCTACAGATATTCCCCAGGTTTATGTCTTTATAAATTAAAACAAAATCATGTTATTCTTTTTTTTTGAGACGGAGTCTCGCTCTGTCGCCCAGGCTGGAGTGTAGTGGCCGGATCTCAGCTCACTGCAAGCTCCACCTCCCAGGTTCACGCCATTCTCCTGCCTCAGCCTCCCGAGTAGCTGGGACCACAGGTGCCCGCCACCTCGCCCGGCTAGTTTTTTGTATTTTTTAGTAGAGATGGGGTTTCACCATGTTAGCCAAGCTGGTCTCGATCTCCTGACCTCGTGATCCACCCGTCTCGGCCTCCCAAAGTGCTGGGATTACAGGCTTGAGCCACTGCGCCCGGCCCAGAATCATGTTATTCTTTTGAGACGTAGCATACCTCATCATGGCTCACAGTTTGTATTTCATTTTGGGGGACCTGTTGGGAGTAGAGTTTAGTTATAGGTCTAGAAGCAAAGAAGGTTGGTGGAGATGAATCCTGAGAAGACTTAGCATTTGTTTGCAAGGTAACTACCTCAGGGAAGGCCATTACAGTTTCCTAGAACACAGCAGGATTAACCTCCTCAAATGGGGGCCACTTTTGCTGGCAATAAAAGATTCAGCAGAATTTAGGGGCTTGGTGCCTTCAGCTTCATCAGGATCTGCCCGAATATCTTTATTCCAATTTTCAGGATCCATTCCTTCCCAGTAAGTGCCCTCACTTTAACAGCAGTTAACCTATGTAGTTGAGAATTCAATTTGCATTGTAATTCAGTCACTTGTGAAAAGAGACTCTGGGTTTGGTTTTCAGAAATGTCATCTCTGTGATTATTAGACATGAGAGTTTTTCGAATACAGACATAGACACCTTTAGGTCATTTATGCAGTGCTTGGACTGGGGATTTAAATTCTTGAGCTCATCCTTTTCTTTCACCACATTGTCCAGTGCAATTAGGAATAAACAGTCAATCTCACCATACTTGTTAGTTTAACAAAGATGTTCTTAAGTATCAAATACATGGTCACCCAGAACCTTGCTTCTTGCTTCTTATAAGCATTTGATTAGGGATATCTAAAGGTTTTTTTTTTTTTTTTGTATCTCTATTGCCACATTATTCCACAGTCTATCAGTGCCCTCTTTACTACTAAGAATAGTCATTCAAAATTTTAACATCTTATCAGATTAGAGAAGCAATTCCAGGGACCCCAGAACCAATTCAGAAAAGTCATTCATAAGATTGTTTTTCTAGACCACTATCAGTACAGTCAGGGTTCTCCAGAGAAACTGAACCAACAGAATATATTTTCTGAGAGGGATAGAGAAAGAAAGAAAGAGAGGGGGAAATTTAAAGGAACTGAAGCGGCCCACATGATTCACGAAATTGTGGGACTGACAAGTCTGAAATATATATTGGAGCCTGGTAGACTGAAAACTCAAGCAAGAGTTGATGTTAAAGTCTTCAGTCTGAAATTTGTAGGGCAGGAGATTAGGCTGGAAACTCAGGCAGAATTTCTATGTGACAGTCTTGAGGCACAATTTTTCTCCAAAAAAATCTCCATTTTTTTTCTCTTAAAGCCTTCAACTGATTGGATGAGGACTACCCACATTTTCTAGGGTAATCTCCTTTGCTTAAAGTCAACTCACTGTGTTAATCACATCTACAAAATACCTTCACAGCTACATGTAGTGTTTGACCAAATAACTAGGCACCATAGCCTAGCCACATAAAATTAGCTATCATTATACTCTTTCTTATCACACACTTCTACCTTGGAGGGGATGTGTCCCAGTTGGTATAGCTACAAAACAGAGGCAGATCATTTAGCCTGCATTTGATTTGTAGTGAAAAATAAACCTTTGGTGTGTTTAACCACTGAAATGTTGAGGTTTGTTAGGATAGCACAACTTATCCTATACTGGCCAACATAGATGCTTTTGGTTGCAAGTAACAGATACCCTTACAGTTTACAAAAATTTAAAAAAGAAAATAGAAAAACAACCGAAAGTCCAGAGGTGGCATCAGTAATGATTTTTAGGTCCCAGTAGTATTGACTACTGTGGAAATTGACTATATTGTGAGTTTAATCTAAGGTGGATTCCTTTTGTCAACCTTCGCTGTGTGCACTGGAAAATATTCTGTGCAGATTAGCTTATCCTAATCACTCTCAAACTTGATTACACATTAAAATCACCTACCAGCTTTTAAAATGTGACTAATGCCTAAGCCACTGCCAAGAACAATTAAATCAGCATCTCTGGGAGATGGATTCCAGGCATGGCAAAACTTCCAGGTGAGTCTAATGAGCAGCCAGTAGGGAGAACTACTGGCTTAGATACACCAATCATTATCCTTCTCTGGAATCCTGGTGGGAAGGAAAAAGAGGAAGTAACAAAGAATCCATCATGCAGGGAGAGGATCTCTCTCTCCACTGTAAGATTGGGGCTTAAGTTGCAAATACTCCTGGCACAGAAAACTTAGTAGTTTAAATATTTGTGATCATAGCAGAAACTTTCAAGAGATGAGATTTGGGTGATGACAAGGCGATCTCATGAGGGGAAGAAATTTTAGTAAATGGTGGATGGGAGTACCACAGACACATTTTGCCATTTCCTTGCTTTTTCCTGGTCTGAAATCTGACGCCTCACCTGTTGATGTTAGGCATCTGGGATTTCTAGGGTATTGACAATGTTCTTAAGGTCCTGGATGACCCCTATTTTGCATTTGGGAAATATTTTGACACAGATGTTTAGGAGGAAGATAAATAAACACAGTTTTAGTTTACTTCCTCTCTTTTATTGGATTATGGGTTAGGTATGATTCTTCAGCCTCCAGTTCAACTAGCCATCTCTTGGGCTCCACAGACCTTTTTTTCATGGCCCATTCAAAGTAGTGAGGGTGATTTTTTCAAGTGTGTATGTGAGCAGGAAGTAGATGTAATGATAAATGAAAAACATGAAGGCTGACCTATGAAAGATTTCTATTTGGGGCAAAAGGTCAAGTTTACCATTTTCTTAGGAAAAATGCACAGTGCACAGGAACCTCCTTTTTCCTTGTTAATCGAATTCTCTCCCTGCCACTGCCTCCTACCTCTCCTGTACACATAAAACTGCTGTGTGTGAGCTGCTCAAGCGGCTGCCATTGTGACTTCCTAAATTATTTCCAAATGCTACTAATCTAATCATATCAAATACTTGAAAATTTTGGATGAAGACCTGGCTGCAGTCTACATGTTCCTACCTATTTCTCTGATCTGTCTCCTGACTTCTTCTAGGTCTATGTCTGAGTTATCATATTCCCAAGCTCAAAGTTGATGTAGACTCTCCTTGCTTGTGGCATGGTTGGCCTGTCTCTCTAAAGAGATTCTATCTTCTTGAAACAGTTGACTCTGTCATCTGGCTATATATCCCCACTCTCATTAGAGTGTCTGGAACATAATTCATGCTAAAAAGAAAAAAAACATTTTCTTGAATGAATAAGTATCAGTGAGTTCATCAGTCAGACAATAACCTGTGCAAACCTACTTAGTGTTGGTAGAATAACCTGAAGAGTATTTTAGAATCCTAAAAAAGTCACTTTTTGACTTCAAAAGTCACTTAATTATTTTCCAGTTCTAAGAGTCTGTGATCTCTTTTGCTGTGTAGACCCTCCACTGTTTATACAGGGCATTCTGGGAAATCTTGTAATAGCATGAACGAATGTAAAGCATACCCATATTTTCTCTTCTGAATAATGTTATAATTTAAGAGATTACATTCCCGACTAAATATTGGGCTTTAGATTAGAACCAGTGATTGGCCACATGTCCTATAAGACATCCTACAACAGCAACAAATGAGTATGATCATTGGAAACAGTAAAGGAATGTTTTCAATCTTATTAAATGGATTTAAAGTATGCCACAGAAATTCACATTTTTATAAAGTGTATAGTCACTTTATCTACTTTATTAGGACTTAAAAAACCTGTTTGAAGACCAGTGGATATGGTCCAGATAAATACATTTAAAATGTTTTGTCTGATGCCTTTTTCTCCCCATTGTAATTTTGTCTGAAGTAAAGAGACACATTCAAAACTATTTCACTGATTTTACAGATGCTTCAAACTTGATAAGGGTTTTCATTGTGTGAATTTGCTGCTGCTAGGTCTGCTGGTAATGAAGATGAAGGTGGTGACGATAAAGATTATTTCTTTGGTGCTGAAAATGACTTCCAAAACTAAGGGCTAACCAATTCCCTTCTTACCTTTTTCTCCTGCCTCTCCTACTCACGTAAGATGGCTGCCCTTGAGCTGCTTAAGAGGATAGTGTGCTGCCTCCTTTTCTGTGTGACTTTCCCTGGCATTGGAATACCTTGCCAACAATTACAGGGTAATTCACATAGACCTTTGAAGAGTTCAGAAAATCTCTTTGGAAATTGCCAGGATCCTTGCTGGCTGGTGCCTGGGCTTGGCTGCTTCTGCCAGCCCTCTGCAGGTAAGGGCGATAATCAGCTCTGCAAAACTGGGGCAGCATAGTCTTAGGGTAGAGGCAGGGATGATTGAAGGCTGAGGAAAAAGAAAGTGGGATTGTCTATTATTTCTTCACTTTTCATGGCTCCCTAACCAAAATTTAAGTGCCTTGATGTTCAGACACGTTAGTAACACACTCCTCCTTCTCCATACCAACCTGTCCCCAAATGCAAAGAAAGTACTCAGCAGTGATAAAATAATTAGTTAGTTATTGGCTTAACCTACTGCTGGGCTTTGCCAGGACAACTTGTGAAACACTTTTAAGCAAATCAATATTGATAGATTTGTGTGTGTCCTGACTAGCTCTTCCACTCATTCTTTTGGGGTTACCTAACAATTCTGTCATTTTGTTCTTTTCTTCTTTTTTAACAACTCTTTATGTTGTATAAAACTTGTAGTAATACACATGATTCTTGCCATATTACAGGTCTGTTTTATCGGGTGGGGTACAAAGCATCATTGCCCTGTGGTTAGACCAGTTTTTACATCTATTTGTAAACTCATTTCAGCCTCCCTTTACCTCTATAAGCATGTTTCTTTGAATTCTTCTTTGATCAGTTGTGACATCTTACTGCTTTTCTCATTAATTGAGTTAAATAAAAATCTTTGAAGATATTTAATTTCATATTTGTAAACTCATTTCAGCCTCCTTTACCTCTATAAGCATGTTTCTTTGAATTCTCCTTTGATCAGTTGTGACATCTTACTGCTTTTCTCATTAATTGAGTTAAATAAAAATCTTTGAAGATATTTAATTTCATATTTGTATGAGAGTCATGACTACATCCTATTTTAAATTATTTATTTATTTATTTACTTATTTTTTGAGACAGAGTCTCGCTCCATCACCCAGCCTGGAGTGCAGTGGCGCGATCTGGGCTCACTGCAAGCTCCGCCTCTCGGGTTCACGCCATTCTCCTGCCTCAGCCTCCCGAGTAGCTGGACTACAGGCGCCCGCCACCCCGCCACCCTGCCACCTGCCACCACGCCAGGCTAATTTTCTGTATTTTTTTTAGTACAGACGAGGTTTCCCCGTGTTAGCCAGGATGGTCTTGATCTCCTGACCTTGTGACCCACCCGCCTTGGCCTCCCAAAGTGCCGGGATTGCAGGTGTGAGCCACCACGCCCGGATGACTACATCCTATTTTTAAAATCATCCTTCAACAACTCGGTAGTTGATTCATGCCCTAAAACAGCTTCTTTCCACCAGGAAAGGGTAGATGAGGACTCTGGGATCAACAAAATAACATTAGAGATTTATATGTAGCTCTAATCTTATTCCCTAAACTTTCTATTTGTAACTTAATTGCACTTATAGTGACTACTCCCTAATAATAACTAATTTCTAAATAATGATTTACGGTTTATAAAATATTTTCTGCTATTCGATTTGCACACCAGTGACCTATATAATAAGTTGAACAAGTACTATGATAACTCCCACTTATAGATGAGGAAGTAAGGAGGCCTGACATCACATGAATAAAGACTCATGTCTTCCGAGACAAATTCCTTGTTCTTTCCACTATACACCACACCGCCACACCACATACATTCCCACCAGGCCATACTTCAAGTGCCTCTTGAAAAATCAAAGTTAATTAAGTTTGAGCCAATTTCAGCATTAAGGATACTTTATATGAATATGCCAATAATTTGCAAATTGATATTCAGTTGTGGTTTGTAGGTTAACTCTCTTTTTAATCACATTACTCAATTGATCTATAAAACAATCGTCATGGTAATTTATCATAGTATCCATTTTCTGAAAGAAGGAAAGAAGCTAACTAATATTTATTAAATACCTGCAATGTGGCAGATATTTTTATAAAAGTTTTATAACTTAATCTTCAAAATAGCCTTGTGAAGTAATTTCCATGTTTTCATTGTCCTGTTGGTGATAATAACAGTATAAATCTATTTACTGACCACTCATATTCTATCTGGTGTAACCCTCGTATCTGCCAGGTTGGTTGCATAAGTGAGATCCAAATCATAGGAACGTTGACAACTATACCAAAGGTCATATGTTGGGATTTCACCTTAGGTTCAAAGTTCATGTTCTTAACAACGACTTAGTGGTTCAGAGGAGCCAAGACTATTGTTTGGTGGGTCAGTAGAACAGTGCCCATTCTGTGTGAGGCTTTTTCCTCGGGACTGTGAAGAATAAATGGGGCCTCTGTCCTGGGTGTCTTGAAGTCTATCGTTGATGTAAGGTCAAGGGAATAGATGAAGGTTGAGAGAACAGGGACAAGGAGAAATGTGACAATGTCCACAGTAAAGGAGGAGTTTCTTTTCCAGAGATCTAGAGAACCTGGAGCATGAGGTCATCGAGGCGAGCTTCCTGTTTACTCCTAGTTTTGTCAAAACATGGAGAAGTTAAGGATCATAACAAATGCAAAGCGACTCAAAGGGCTTTTAACTCACATTTGCAGCTGGGTCAAGTACAAGGCTCAGTACTAAGGGTAACATGTCAACAGGCAACAGAGAGAGAATGCAGCTCCTTTGCTCCTCTTCAGCTCTGGTGTTCTTCCTTTAAAAAAATGATCTTCTGATTGGAACGGGTGGAATGGAGAGAATCGAAGGTGCCCATGGGTGAAGGGATGTCAAGGAGCTCCTGTCTTCTCTACAGGTGGTTCAGCTTCCTGGCTAAAAGGGATCCCAGCCCAGGGAGTTGAGAAAACTTGCAGATGAGCTTGCTAAACCATTTTTGTTAAATTAGGAGGAACCAGAGAAGGACGGGAGAGGTGGTGGACCTCCACCTTCAAGTACACATTGACTTGATTGTCAAAAGTGAAGGAATGTGGAGGCCTGGGAGTCAGGGCAGGATTCCAGAAGGATGGCTGGAAAGAGAGGGTGTGAATTTTGGAAGAAGGTAATCTGATCATGGGGAGTCATCTGGATGCATTAAAGACAAATCATAGAACACGTCCAGTGAAAGACATTTCCTGCCGAGAAGTCAAGTAAATGCAATATATATGGAGTGTTTGAATTTCAGTAATTCATTTATCAAAGTTAGAGCTCTAAATGGTACAGATGTTGCCTAAGAAATTAGAGTTTCATATAGAAGATTAAAGGTTGCTGTCTAATAAAATCTAAAAGTCTATGATTCTCTGCTTCTATACTAGACGGCAACTTCCTGATTTGGAGATTTCTAGAAAATACATATAAACGAAATGACTAATAGAGATGCTTTTACTCCCTTAGGCCCTGACAACATACTGTATTTGAAACATAATACAGGGAACATCACAAATGAAATACATTTGAGTACTGACATCCTCTATCCACTTACTCTAACTTTTTTCTTTACATCAATCAAATAGATAAATCCTCTCAGCCCATCCTCACCTTGTCCTCTCTCTCTGCCAAACCGCGAAGAGGTTTTGTTTTTCTGTGAGTTTTCTGATTGTTGAGAGAGAATGAAAAGTTTCCAGAAAGGGACTGGGGCAGATTGAAACATGGACGACTTTTATCTTTTTGACCTTTGTTCCTCTTCCAGCAATGGGATGTTTTCTGTTGTCCAAATGTCTTCACCGACCACACATGACATTCTAGCAGCAGGCTGAGAAGGCGTTTTGTTTTTTTATTTTGTTTTGTTTTATCTCCAATTTCTGACTACATTAGGTTTCTTTTGTTTACAAGCACGGTTTTCAAGTTTTCAGGGGAAATGTTTTTGAATTTTGGTTTTTCTGTGGAATCAAGCGTCCCCCACCTCCCTCGGTGACGGTTACATAAGCAAGTGAGACTGAAGACTGAAGGATGTTTTTCCTTCCTCAAAGACAAGGGAAAATGAAGCATTCTCCTCTTCCAAGGAGAGCGTGTGCACAAGTGTGTTCTAATGAGAAATATCAATTAAACTATTTTCTACTAGAGCATGTGCCTGTGGCCAGGAAGGGACCTGGAACCACTGCTTATTGGGCCTGTTGTTTTGAAACCATGAACAACAGCCCAGTGAATTCATCTTTCGGCAGACACTTGACAGGCAGATCTTTCCATTTCTAAAAACTGTAGTCACCGATTCCTAAGGGAAGGGAAATAATTAAGAGTGCAACAACTACAATGAATCAAAGAAAAATAAAATGCCCCTTACATATCCTGTTTAAGTTGGCAATGTTTATTACCCAGAAAACAACTGAGTTACCACTCTCTTATACTAGAGGGACACAAAGGGGAGGGACGAATGCAGAAAGAGATGTGGGGAGGGAAGAAAGAAAAAAAAAACCAGGCCTCTAATCCAGCTACAGGTGAAGACACGGAGAAACAGATACAGGCAGAGCCAGAGACAGACAAGGTCAGGCAGAGACACAGACAGAAACTCTTTCATGTAGTAGGAACAGACACACACACACACACACACACACACACACACACCCACACCCCCTTCAGGAGAAGTAAGCATATGCACAAAGCATACAGAGACCCAACTAAACTAGATTAGAAGCACACATATTTTAGAGACCTACACATCAAGAGAGATGGAGAGAACTAAGGGTTCTTTGGATGCTAGGAAGAAACGAGGGAAGGGTGTGTGGGAGCATCCATTCATTTAGTGCCTTTCACTCTTCACACACTGCCTTGGGCTCCTTGCAGGGGACCATAAAGGCAGTTTTTACAAACACAAGTTTTTTTTATCTTGCCTCCAACATTTTCTAATTGCAGGACTATGGGCCAGCTACTTAGCCTCTCTGAGGTTCAGTTGCCCTATCTCTAAAATGGGGATAATAATATCTACATCACAGGGTTGTTGTAAGAATTAAATGAGATAATACAGATGTAGTGCCCTGTGCACGGCCTGGCTCAGAGTTTGTACTCAATAGATGGTAACAGATACTGTTATTAAATTTCATAACAACACTATGGAGTGGGGATTATTATTTTTTATATAAGTAAGGAAATTGAAACTCAGAAAAGTTAAATAGTTTGCCCAAGTTACACAATTATTGAGTGATGGACCCAGATTTTAATCCAAATCTACCTGGCTTAAGAGCCCATGCTCATTTCACTGCACCATACTTGAAACCTATCTCATTTTGTCATGCTGCATTTGTGTGTATGCACATGTGTATGTGCCTGTGTCTCCCCACTTCTGAGTCTCCAACGTCCATGATACAACTCTGTCTTCTTTGCGTACCCATAGCTTAGCTCCCACTTATCAGTGAGAACATGTGGTATTTGGTTTTCCATTCCAGAGTTCCTTTACCTAGGAACTCCAGTTCCTTCCAAGTTGCTGCAAAAGACATTATTTCGTTCTTTTTTTAAGGTTGAGTAATATTCCATGTATAGTGTTTATGTATATATGACACATTTTCTTTATCCACTTATTGGTTGAGGATGAAAAACACTTTAAAAGAAGGATAAATCACATATATAAAGTTGCATTCAATTCCCTTGGTTAGAAGTCATTTCCCCATGCACCTCTCGGTGCCAGCCAAGTCCTTACAACATCAATTTTTCTTTTCCTAGCTCCTCCTGGTAACACCAAGCCATCTTTGCCAGGAACCTGTACTCAACTCATTTGCTGGTGGAATTGACCTACTAAACTTGAAGTTCCTTGAGAACAGAATGGTTGTTGTATCACCACATTGTTGGTCACGGGCAGGCACTAAATTCCTTCTGAAGATTTCATAGAAACCAACCTTTTTTTTTTTTTAACATTCTGAGTAATTTATGTCTATGTCCTACCTTAGGACCAGGTCCTCTGTCTTTTTCATCCTTATATCCCCTTTGTGCCTCAGATACTACCTTGATGGCCACAGGAGTGCAATGCATACTTCATAGCTCCTGTTGTTTAAAAGGCAGGAATAACTGGGTGCAGTGGCTCATGTCTGTAATCCCAGCTACTCAGGAGGCTGAGGCAGAAGGATTTCTGGAGTCAAGGAGGTTGAGATTGCAGTGAGCCATGATTGTGCTACTGCACTCCAGTCTGGGTGACAAAGGAAGAACTTGTCTTAAAAAAAAAAAAAAGAAGTCAGCAACATTGCCCTACACTCTCCTCTTGACCATAATTGAAATTCTGTGGAATCTCTTCAAAGATTACTTTCCACCCTTCTTCGGAAATACAGAGTCCTGATTCTGGAGATGGAGCTCGTGTCTGCACCTCAAATCTGTCAGATCCAGCCACTTCATGCTAGCTTTACCTTTTATGGTCTTATTCAGCGGAGGCGTGTGTGCCACTGGATTGCTGAAAGTGGCCCAAATGGGCACTGAGGCCAGACCCATCAATGAGCAAAGTCTTTAGGAATTTTTTTCAACTGTCATGTCAAAAATATTTTTCATGGGCATAAAACCAAGATTCTCACACTATTTCTCTATCTGGTCTGTTCCAGGTGAGTCTTCTCTGGATTATGCATTTCTGATGTATATTCCTGGGGCTGTGCTGTCCTGTCCATGCACGGGTCTGTCCCCAGGGCAAGGTTCACACCCGTCTTTCATGTGGCAGCCAGGGAGAACCTGCAAATGAAGGACTTGATGTGTTGTTGTGTGCCAATCCCTCTAAACTTAGGCTCTACTTAATCACTCCAAGGCATGGCTGCTTGCCATTTCTCCAACAGTTCTCATTTGTTAAGGAAAAACAAAGGCATGCTGGGGACTTTGGGAACAGCACCCTCCTGAGTGGGTGCCAGACTCCATCTCTCACTTGCTCAGGCCAGCAGAGAAAGGAGGATGGGTTTCCTGGTGCAGCTGGACATTTCTAGGATCTTTTAACCTGCATCACTGCAGGGGAAAAGACAAAGAAGAGAGATGCAGAAAGGGCCCACTTGTAAATGAGCTTCTCAGTGGTGGGCTCAGGTCTTCATAGCCAATAGGCCCGATAAGCAGCTATGACTACCCGGGAGCAAAGACTGCTGGGCTACTGCTGATTCATTACAGCAGTTTCCGTCAAGCTGAGAAAGGTAGAAAGGGGAGAATTCAGAGGAAGCAAGACAGATGAGGCCAAGGAAAAGAGACAGACACAACAGCCCCGGAGAGCAGGAGGGAGCAGGCAGAGAATAGGGCAGCAGGCAGTTGTCTTGGGGAGGCCTCCCTGGATGGAGGCCCAGGGCCTTGGTGAGGGTGGCAGGCTCACATTCACAATGACTTTCAGAGTTTTCAAGTTATTTCCCTGCCACTTTGAAATACCACCTTCCCAGTGATCCAGACCCAGCTTATAGATCGGAAAGTGTTTGTGATGTAAAGAGACATAAGTATGCACTTGCTGCCCCAATTCCTGAAGTTTTGCAAGATAATTAAGTAGCATTTTCACTGGGAGTGTAGTCAAATGCGATTTGTACTGGAGGTCCTTATTCTGCCAGGTGCATGCAGAGAGTAAAATGCTGTGGAAATAACACTTATTTAACAGGTACCTACTCCATGTCTATGTATTTCTACACATAAGGAAACTGAGGCCCAGAGAGGTAAAGTCTCTTGACCACAAGTCCCTTCCTCCCTCCTTCCCTCTCTCCCTCTCTCACTCTTTCACAGAAAGAGCCCTCTGGAACCATCCTGAGCCACCCTGTGAATCTTGCCATGTCCATAAACACACATGCATACACACAGACTTTCTCATCCTTATTCTTACAAATATACTTTTAGTGAAGATTATTTTAGAACATGACATGATGCAGTAATGATCCAAACAATGGCCTATCCTACTTGAGTTGCTTTTATAATATAGTATGGCATTTGTATCAACTGATATAGATTGAGATTTATATACTGAAATTAATATTACAAGAATAGTAATGATGCAGGAGTTTTTGCTCCTTAGCTCAGCTAATCTAGATTTTTGTCTCATGACCAGGAAGAATGAGGCATGCAGACAGAATGAAGGGTGAGGAGGATAGAATTTATTAAGTGAAAAGAAATTTCTCACTAAAGAGAGGGGGTCCTACAAGCAAGTGTCCACCCCCCTCCCCAAAATGAATACCAGGGTCACCACACATGAGCTGAAGAGGCTAGACTCTTCCTCTGCATAAGGTGTGGATTTCTGGTGGCTCCACCCCATTCCCCCAGTGCATGTGGGCCTCCAGTTCACTGTGGGCATGCCCAGGCTAGAGTCTGTGCAGGTTCCCTATATGCACAAAATATCTAGTATAAACACTTTCGGGGGTGGGATGGAGATTCTCTGAGGACCCTTCCCTATCTGCCTAGGCCTTTCTCTGCCTCTATCAGTAATAATACTAGTAAGAATACAAACTATGCTTGTTCAAACATTACTTTGTTATGTTATGACACAGTCATCCCACTTAATCCTTACAACACTCCATGAAGAGGTATTATTTTGATCCTATTTTGTAAATAAGGAAACTGAAACTTACAATGGTTAAGTAACAGGCTTAGGGTTACCTAGCTGAGAAGTGTAGAATCGGGATTCAGACTCTGGTTTTCCAGACTCCTCAGCCCTAGTTCTTCAACCCTATTCTAGTCTCATTGCCTTTCCTCAAGTTTCATCTGAATCCAGCTCTGCTTAACTAAATTTATGCTTGTGTTTCCTTCTTAGGTCCCTAAATAGAAGTCCCTTGAATACATTCCTGGAGCCTTTTCTGCCAGTGCTCCTCCCAGCAGGTGTCAGGATACCATTTCCCTTCTACCCTCCTCTTGAGGCCCTTGGTCAGCTCCCTGGGCATCTCAGCTCACTCAGGACTCATGCCTCTCACTGGCACTGCCCACTGTGCCTCTTCTCTGCTCCTGAGTCTGGCCTTTCTAGAAAACTTTCAGTACTTTTGTTGTTGCTGCTGTCTGTTTGCTTGCTTGACCGCTCTTTTGCCTTCTGATCTGAGAAAAGCAATTGGACTGCAGGGAGACTCCCTGAGCTGGGTGGTGGATCCCACAGGCTCCCTCCATTCCCCACATGATTGAGTGGTTGCATTTTCTTTATGTCTCCTTACTCTTCTGGTATATATTATTAGCTTTTTTCTGTTTTCCCTTTTTTAAACTTTTAAAACAAATTCCAATCATCCACCTAAAACTTTTATATAACCTTTACTCCTAAAGCTTAGGTCAAGCTTCTTTTCCAATGTCATTTGAATGCTAAGTGTATTTTGAACTTTACAAAATAGGACTTTTTTTCTTGTTTAATTAAATAGTTCAGCATAAAATGTTTTGAAGTTTAGAAAGGTGTAGAGAATAGTTATAAACACTTTTTAATATTTTTACAGTTTTAAACTTTTTACCACCCAGCTTTACAAAATCTCAAAACTTAACCATATTTTTTTGAGTTTTTTTTTTTTTTTAAGAAAGAAAGCATTAACTTCTAATTCTGAGAATTGGTCTTTAAAAGGGAATAATCAAGTGTGCTACCTGACTTCCTGTTGTGAACTATATTTCAGGATAACTAAATAACCTTTGTAGATGAAGGAAATTTTTTTAAGGGAAGAATTCAGTGTAATACAATCGAACTGGACAAGTACCATTTTGTATGCAGGAATGAAGTCATCACTGTGGGCAACGATCATCAATGGATGAAACTATTAAATGAAGGTTGTCAGGGACCATTGCAGCGGAAGAATTAGGCTGCCCCACCTTTATCCATCTTCACCAATTTTGCCCTCACTAAAACATAATGTGCCTGCCAATATGGCACAATGGAAGTATACAGCATAACTTAGGAAGTGTTCCTGCCAAAAAAAAAAAAAATTAAATCTGAATGTAACCGAATCTTACACATTGTTTCTGTGGGGCACATAGAAGGAGAAGAAACAAGTTAAATGGGAGCTGGAGAAAGCAAACAGAGAAATCCAGAATGGGAGGCAGTCCAGAGGACAACTTGATCCAGCTTCCATAAGAAGGAAAATATGCGGTGAAACCCCGTCTCTACTAAAAAAATACAAAAAACTAGCCGGGCGAGGTGGCGGGCGCCTGTAGTCCCAGCTACTCGGGAGGCTGAGGCCGGAGAATGGCGTAAACCCGGGAGGCGGAGCTTGCAGTGAGCTGAGATCCGGTCACTGCACTCCAGCCTGGGCGACAGAGCGAGACTCCGTCTCAAAAAAAAAAAAAAAAAAAAAAAAAGAAGAAGAAGGAAAATATGGAAAAGGTGTGTGTTAGGGAGTTCCAGGGTGGGATAGGGAGAAGGAAGTACTGCTCTGTGTTTGAAGCAATTTAAGAGACATTAAAATAAAACTTAACGTGTGTCCCTTGCTTTGGTCCTGATTTGTACAAGCTAGTGTCAAAAGATATTTTTGAGGCAATTGTGGAAATTTAATACAAATTATGTATTTTAGGTGATACCAAAAGTTATAAATAATTCTGTTAGATTGGATAACATTATGGCTGTATAAGAAAATGTCCATTTTTAGAGATGATTACTGAATTAAAGCATTTACTTTGAAACATTTGCAATAACATGTCACAGATACATTTGAGTTCCCTAAGTAAATGCTTTTCTGATCTGATTTTTCTACTTCACCCACCAAAAATGTTTACCACCTGACCTTCAAGTTTATTATTTCCAGCCACATTTGTTTCTTATGTGTATGTATCCTCACCTGATATATAGTATTAGTTTTCATATCTTTAACCCTTCTGTATTAGGCTGTTCTTGTACTGCTATAAGGAAATATCTGAGACTGGGATACACACACACACACACACACACACACACACACACACACACATATATATATGAGGTTTAATTGGTTCAGGGTCCTGTAGGCTGTACAGGAAGCACAGTACGTCTGCTTCTGGGAAGGCCACAGGAAGCTTCCAATCATGGAAGAAGGTAAAAGGGGAGCAGGCACAACAAATGGCAAAAGCAGGAGCAAAAAAGACACTCTGGGACGCTAGCTTGTACAGCCTGTTGCCAGGCTGGAGTGCAGTGGCACCATCTCAGCTCACTGCAACCTCCACCTCCTGGGTTCAAGCGATTCTCTTGCCTCAGCCTCTAGAGTAGCTGGAACTACATGCGTGCACCACCATGCCCAGTTAATTTTTGTATTTTTAGTAGAGACAGGGTTTCACCATATTGACCAGGATGGTTTTGATCTCCCAACCTTGTGATTTCCCTGCCTCGGCCTCCCAAAGTGTTGAGATTACAGGCGTGAGCCACCGTGCCCAGCCACTACACACTTTTAAGTGACCACATCTCATGAAAACTCACTCACTATCACAACAACAGCACCAAGGGGATGGTGCTAAACCGTTCATGAGAAATCCACATCCATCATCCAATCACCTCCCATCAGGCCCCAGCTGCAACACTGGGGATTGCAATTTAACTTGACATTTGGGCAGAGACAAACATACAAACTACATCACCTTCCCCAAATGCTATAACATGGATCATTGCATAATAAATATTTAAAAGATAAGATTACCTTTTTGAGATTTATTCATTCTGCTATAGATCTAACCATTTATTTCACTACTTTATTATTTTCTGCTATAAGAATATTTCCCAATTTATTGATTGATTCAGCTGTTAACAGATATCTGGGCTGTTTTCAAGTTAACACTTTTACTAGCAATGCTGCAATAAACATTTTACATTTGCTAGACTCCTAGAAGTAGATCTGTTCGGTTGAAAAGTAAGTATACTTTTACTTTTAGCAGAAATCAAAAATTATCCTCCTGAGGTATTGTAAGAATGTCTACGCCCGATACATCTTAGGAGATTATATGAATCTTCCCATGTTTGCCAACACTTGGAGTTATCAAGTGTTAATAGAATGACTTTTAATCACAGTTGTTAGGAGGTTTTCTCATTTACAGACTCAGGCTCTTAGATGCAGTTACCCAAAGAAAAGCATGTTGAAGATTGAAAGAGCAATACCTAATAAAATAAATAATACATAACACATAAGCAATACATAATAATACATAAGCAATACATAATAAAATAAAACAAATACACAATCAAAGCCTACACATATTCCAGATTCCCTGGGTCATGGCATGAATGTGCTGCAGAGTCATTCTAATCTCAGCACCTTTCCCATTTCTTAGCCTACACTGAGGATGCTGAAATCAGGCAGCAATCAAGATTTAAACCACCCCTAAGGAAAGAGCACCAGTAATCTACGAAGGAAGACTAGAGGTCAGGAAAGACCAGATGGAACTAACACTGTGTGTCAAGAGCAAGAGCAAAGCTCCTCGGCTTGTAATTCTCTGCGTGTCTCTCATCACAGTTGTGGAGCTTGGTTGAGTGAAAGGCTGGGTGAGAAGCAAGTGCAAATGGAACTAATACATTCATGGGCATGATGAATAGCCAAACCCAAGCTACTCTGACTTTGGAATGGTAGACTCACCTTACAGATCAACAGAAGCAATGAAGAGTAAAGAGCTATGAGTAATTTTTGCAGGAAATTATTATTAATTTCTATTATTTTAGATGTACAAGCAGTATTAAGAATAATACAAATACCCACAATTGAAATTAAGAAACAAAGAATTATCATTATGGTAGAAAATACCCATGACGCTCTTATCTTGAACTTGAAGTTTACAATGCGCATGCAAGTCGTTTGACTTTCATTGATAGGTTAAACACCCATGACACTCTTATCTTGAACTTGAAGTTTATAATGCCCATGCAAGTCATTTGACTTTCATTGATAGGTTTGTGTCCCGACTGCACATAAGACAGGAATTTGCATGCTGTAAAATGACCTTCTATGGTGTGAATCATTCTATAATGCTAGCTCATTCATTTTTTGCTGATGTCCAGAATTTTATGTGAATACACCACAGTTTATGCATTTGCTTGTTAAAGTGCATTTAGATATTTCCATTTCCTGCTATTGTGATGCTATATATGTTTTCTGTGCACATGTGCCAACATTTCTCTAGGGCGTATACCTAGAAGTATGCTTTCTGTGTCATAGGGGTGACAATCTTCAACTGTGCCAAATTGCTTCCTAAATTCATTGTCCAGTGTGCACCCTGCAGAGTATCTGACTTTGAATTGTTCCACATCTTAGCACTTGATGGTGACAGATTTAAGCCTTTTCCTTCAATGTAATGGGTGTAACATGGTTTTATCAATGTGTTTTTAATTTATACTTTCTAGTTGTTGGCAGAGATTCAAGCTGCTTCTTTGGATTCCTTGTTCATATCTCTTGCCCATTGTTTTCTTTGGATTCCTTGTTCATATCTCTTGCCCATTGTTTTCTTTGGATTCCTTGTTCATATCTCTTGCCCATTGTTTTTTTCTATGGGATTGCTTTGTTGTAAGCATACATATGTGAGTGTGTCTGAACATTTGTGTAATCTGTAGGAACTCCTTATAATTGTGGGAAATTTATACAAATTTTATTCAGCCCAAAAAGTGTTTTAATTTCTCCCAAAGCCAAGGTAGCCTATTATATTACTCCATCTTCTTCTCCCAGTCCAACATGAAAGAAAACAGAAAGGCATTTCAAAACAGGTCCTGAAGCAGCCTGCCCTCCCCAAAGTTCTAACCCTTTCCTTGACCTCTGTAGTAACAAATAGGGAGAAATTGCCAGAACTCAGACATATGTATTCTTAATAGTTTTATTGGGGCATAATCGAGATACGATATGTTTCATATTCGAAGAGAACAATTTGAGAATTTTTGACATATATATACACTGATGAAACTATCGTCACAATCAAGATCATGAACCTGGCCAGGTGCAGTGGCTCACACCTGTCATCTCAGCACTTTGGGAGGCGGAGGCTGAGTCAGGAGGATCACTTGAGCCCAGGAGTTGAAGGCTGCAGTGAGCTATGACTACGTTTAAAATTTTCTCACTCCTTTCTCCAGGCAGTCACAGATCTGCTTCCTGCCACTATCAATTTGCTTTTATTTTACTGAATGTAGAATTACACAGTATGCACTCTTTTTCTCTTGTTTCTTTCACTCAGCAAAATTACTTTGTGATTCTTCTGTGTCTTTAAGTGTATCACTAGTTCATTCCTTTCATTATCTAGTAGTATTCTGTCATATGGATATTCTACAGTTTATCAATTTGTCTGCTGATGGTCATTCAGGATGTCTCCAGTTTGGGAGTATTAAAAATAAAGCTGCTAAAAATATTTATGTACAGTCTCTTTATGGAGATTGATCTATCTACCTACCTACCTATTCATACACACACACACACACACACAGGCACAGGCACACACACAGACACATGTATATGTGTACATTCCTGTTTCTTGAGTAAATATTTTGGAGTGAAATGGCTGTATTGTATGGTAGTGTATGTTTAAGTTTTTTTTTCTAAGTGTTAAAATGTTCTCCAAAGTGATTGTATCATTTTGCATTCCCATCTCCTGTGTATGGTACGAGAGTGCTATATTTCCACAGTCTCACCAATATTAGCTGTGGTCGATCTTTCTTAATTTTGCTGTTCTAGTGGGTATGTGGTGGCATATCATTGCAGTTTTCATTTGATTTGCATTTACCTGATGGCTAATGATATTGAACATCTTTTCATGTGTTTATATGCCATTCATAGATCTCCTTTGGTGAAGTGTCTGTTCAAATAATTTTTTCCATTAATTATTAGGTTGTTTATTTTCTTATTATTGAGTTTTGAGAGTCCTTCATAATATTCTGAATTCAAGTCCTTTGTAAGATATGTGTTTGACAAATATTTTCTCCCAATCTGTAACTGTCTCTTCATTTTCTTAATATTGTCTTTTGAAGAAGTTTAACTCATCAATTTGTTCTTTTATGAATCCTGCTTTGATATTATATCTAAAGAATCTTTGCCCAGCTCAAGATCACAAAGGTTTTCTCTTATGTTTCCTTCCAGAATTTTTATAGTTTTAAATTTTGCACTTAGTTATGGGATGCTTCCTGAATTAATTTTTGTTTATGATGTATGGTATGGATTGATGTTAGTTTTATTTTTGCTTTGGATATCCAATTGTTTCTGCACCATTTGTTGAAGAGACGATACTTTCTCCGGTGAATTGTCTTTGCACCTTTGTTGAAAATCAGTTGCTTGCCTATGTGTGGGTCTATCTCTGGACTTTCTGTGCTGTTCCACTGATCTATTTAATTATCTTTACACCATTACGACACTCTCTTGATTATGGCTGCTTAATAGAAAATAAGCCTTGAAATCAGGTAGTGTGGTAAGATGCTTCCCATGACTCCACATAGATTTGAGATCTCAGCAGAACTCCCACAGTATAAATCTGAAATTTCCTTATGATACACAAAGATAAATGAAGATAGAGGGGCAGGTCAGCTGAAGTCGAAGCAACAGTCAATGACCATAAGGGCAGCCTGGAATCTTTTTGCTGACCAATCTCCCCTTTGGCTAGCATTGAACAACCAGTTCCAAAACCTTGCTCTCTCTGAGGAACTGACTGCCACCCTTCAGTCAACACATTCCTAATTATATTTCAGCCATCCATCTAGTTGCAATGGCTTTCCAGTTGCCTTCCTGAATCATCCTGGTAGCCTTGAGTATCCCCAAATATCTGTCCACATTTCTAGATTGTGTTTGGGTTTCCTTAGCTTAGGGATAACGATCATTCATTTTGATGTTTCTTCTTAATTTCATTCTTTTTTTTTTTTTTTTTTTGAGACGGAGTCTCGCTCTGTGGCCCAGGCTGGAGTGAGTGGTGCCATCTCGGCTCACTGCAAGCTCCGCCTCCCGGGTTCACGTCATTCTCCTGCCTCAGCCTCCCAAGTAGCTGGGACTACAGGCGCCGTCACCACGCCCGGCTAGTTTTTTTTTGTATTTTAGTAGAGATGGGGCTTAATTTCATTCTTAAAGCTCCAGAGATGCTCACATGTCACTCCCAAATCTGAACACAAGATGATGTTAGAATGTCTAATCAGTTATTGAGGATCAGTAACTTTGGTTTTAGAGGTTCCACAAAGTGATAAGATTTCAATAGTCCTTAGAGATTTTAGTTCCTGGGAGAACCTAGGACCTCATACACTCAAGAGCACAGCATCTAAGATTGGAACATCAGTTAGTCATTTATTAACGATGTTTGAGCACCTGCTGTATGCCATGCACTAAGCTTGTGCTCTGAGAATGAAGAAATTGATACAATGTAGTCTCTGTTCTCAAGATGCTTCAAATCTAATATATTCCACAGCTTCATGACCCAAGGCCACTTAAAGATTCTAGCTATGAATCAATCTAATCTAGATTTCAGAGCCCAAATCTATAATTTCTCCTCAGATAAGATTGTTGCCATCTCCTGGGAAGGAGTAGGAAGCATTTTCTCTGTCAAGTCAGCCATTCTAATTCAAGAATAGTAGGATTTGGTTGATAAAGACAAGCTCTGTCAGGTCAGGCATTCTAATTCAAGAATAGTAGGATTTGGTTGATAAAGATAAGCTCAGAAAAAGAATAAAGCCCCTGGACAGGACCAGATGCCAGAAGCAGAGGCCAAGCCCTTGAAGGAGTCACACAAGGTCGGTGAATATTTATCAGAAAAGAACAGAGACAGAGTAGGGAGTAAATGGATGAAGAACTGTCTTTACCTCTTGACTGGGGAAGGTGTATGTGCAGGAGAGAGTGGGTGAAACTGAATTTGAGCCTCAAGGTTAAAAGTTCAGTTGGTATTACCTTTCCCACTGGGAGGGCTCACTGAGGCAGGGAAAGTCCAGACATGTCCCAAAGGAACGAAAGGAATCATTGTGCAGTTGCCTATCTTCTGTGATAAATGTATTTTTTGCACACATCATTAAGAATATTTCACAAAAGGTGGAAACACAAGGTCCTTGCCAAATAAAACAGTTCTTTAAAAGCCATTGCCCAGCCAAGGTGCATCATGAGGGTAGACTGGAGAGTGAAAGGGGAAGTCTCTGGTCCTGGGCTGGGAAGGGGAAGGTGCGGTGTGCCCTGCTCCAGGACGATGGAAGGGTCCCCTGACCACACTCTGGTTGGGGGTGCTGAGGAGTTAGGAGATGACATCAGGCTTCCATGATGATGGAGACCTGGAAATTTAGTCGCAACTGGGAGAAGCTATCCAAGGCACAGAGCAAGGGAAGTGGGGGACTAACCTAACTGCAGTGGAGATTTGGGAGTTGCCTAGATTCCAAAGGGAAGCAAGTGCTGCTGGGAGACCAATAGGGAGGAGTGGGACAGGTGGGAGTAGGGAAGCCTCCACGGCTTATAGCCAAGGTGGTGTTATTGCAAAGGCCCAGAAAGACCTCCTGCCTGAAATAGTATTTCCACCCCTCAGCTATAGCCTAATATTCCTTTAAAGTGGGGCACAGACTTCACTTCACAATTAGAACTAAGACTTGTGATCAAAGTATCCCTAGGAGAGCTGAGTTCACTGTAAGGGAAAACTCTGGATGTTTTCTTAAGAGTAGTGTTGGAGGAAAGCATAGTTACATGATTCTGATGGAAGAGGGAAAAGTGCATAGAAAAAGGGGATGGAGGTCTCAGAGGCAGACTCCAGGTTCTCAGTGGTCAGCCTGATGTCATGACAGTTAAGGCTGCCAGATTTGGCAAAACAAATGCTGGGATGCTCAGTTAGATTTATCTGAAATTGAAACTTAACTGGGGGCCCTGTATTTTATCTGTCGACCCCAGACCAGTGGGAAGTTCAGTGTCATTCCCCCATTGAACCCCTCCACGATGCTTGCCTTGTGGATCCCCTGAGCCTTCACTTGGGTATGCGAGGACAGCTGGGAAGAGACTGCAGAATGGAGGCAACAGAACCACAATACGTAAGAAAGAAGATACCTTACTGAAACCCAGAAAAGTAAATTCCTAAGGACCCAGACTCTGCCATTTCTCTCTGCATCCTAAGTACCTTGCATAATGCCTAGTACAAAGCAGGTTGCTTGATACAGGCATGTTGAAATTCTTTTTAAGAGGCAATAATTAATAGTAACAGTAGCAAACATGTACATAGTGCATATTCTACCTGGGCTCTCTTCTTTTTTTTTTAAAAACTTTTGTTTTGAGAGACCTGGGGTACATGTGCAGGATGTGCAGTTTTGTTACATAAACATCTGCCGTGGTGGTTTGCTACACAGATCAACCCATCACCCAGGAATGAAACCCAGCATCCATTAGCTATTCTTCCTGGCGTTCTCCCTCCCCTCCCTTCGCCCTCCGCACTACCCCCAGCCCGCCAACAGGCTGTGTGTGTTTTTCTCCCCATGTGTCCATGTGTTTAAAATAGTTTCTTCTAATTCTGTAAATAATGTCAAATGGCAGTTTAATAGGAATCTATAAATTACTTTGGGCAGTATGACCATTTTCCCTATATTGATTCTTCCTATCCTTGAGCATGGAATGTTTTCCCATTTGTTTATATCCTCTCTGATTTCTTTAATCAAGGTTTGTATTTCTCCTTGAAGAGGTCCTTTACTTCCCTTGTTAGCTGTATTCCTAGGTGTTTTATTCTCTTTGTCGAAATTGTGAATGGGAGTTCATTTATGATTTGGCTATCTGCTTGCAGCTGGGCTCTCCTCTAAGTACTTTACTAAAAAGCTGAGATGATGCCTCTGAACGACGTGGTACAAGAGACCTAGAAAGGACTTGTGCTAGTAGAAGAAGGAACTCTTTTGATGTTGCTTTTTAATTAAGTGGGTTCCTTAATTAGTGTGTAATCCTTCTTCTTAGGAGTGGTAGGCTATCCACGCTTCATCCTAGTCTTCTATTCAACTCCTCCTCCTCCAAAAACCAAAAGCACAAAGTCAGTTACATTATAGATTCTCCCCTACTTCCCCCCTGCAGCTGTTCCCACCTCCAGACTTCACTGACACCCAACGCACCACTCAGCAGACCCACCCCACTCGTCCAGAGTGCAAACGCATTACAGTGAGTACAGAGCTACCCACCGTTAAGGGAGGAAATCATTTTTTGAAATAAGTTCGTAATGCTTTTCCCAAATATAGATGATATGGGGTTCCAGAGGGAGTGGATTATTCAAGTTCCTCTTTGCCTTCCTTCACACAGAGAGTGCCCCAAGCTTGGCTGTGTTCTCATAGCAACAGGCAAACAGAGAGGGCCAAAGATTCAGTAGTGAACCATGAGCATCTCCAGCCTGGCATGTCCTGGCTTTAGATTTGCCAGACAGAACACTTGGAAAGCCTGGCTGTACTATATCTGTCAAAGTTAGGCCAGGGAAGCCCCCAGACAATTTGAAGTTGGAGAAAGTAGGTTTGGTACAATTCCTGCTACTTTTTTTTTTTCCACATGATTTGGTTTTTTAGGCAGAATTTCAAATGGCTCTCTTCACCCTGACACTGCCATCCCACCCCCACCCGAGTGTAATCTCCATGTGGAGTGAACTGGCCACACATGGTTCTGATTCATTTGCATTTAACTCATCAAAATATTGTTTAGTCAAAATCCCTCCCTGTCCAAGGAGTCTTTTATGAGCTGACAGGATAAGCCTGGCTTAAGTCTATTGTTGTAATTGGGGAGTTTTTTTTTTTTTTTTCCTTTTCTTTGAACTGAGAAGCTGCTAGTTCCAAGCCAGCCCTAACCCAAAGCAGGCTGGAGAAGCTGTATTTGTTATTTACTTGTTGGATTGTTTCTTTAATTCTGGAATCCAGTCAGCTTCGGCACATGCACTGGTTGGTGAAAAGTATTCTTTTAAGTTGTTTTCCAGGCATCATTCTGGTGCAGTTAGCAAGACCGTGAATCCACGAGCTCTTCTTGCAAGGGTTACCTGGACTCTTGTTTCTCCTTCACTTTTGCTGATGCTACCCTAGACCAGGCCAGGGTCCTTCCTCCCTGTGGAGCTCAATGGCTTCCTGACCCATGTTGTTCCTCTCCTGTAGAATTCACTGGCTTCCTGACATACACAAATCCTCATGCTGCAGAGTAAGCTCTCTATGCCCTTGCTCCGACCATGCCACTCCTTCGTGTGCCCTACAGTGGGACTTCTTAAACAGACATGCATCTATGGTTGAGGAATACATGGACGAGTCCCAGGGACTGAGCAAAGTCACAGACAAACACGGAACATTTCCCTAAAACCATCAAGCCTACTCAAAAATCAAGGAAAGTGCTGTTATCTTGTGTTTCAAAGCCCTACAGAAATGTGGAGTTGACTACAAAATTATACATTCTGAAAATAAAACATGCGTCTTCAGGGAAATTTTAAGCTTGACACTACTTTGGACTAAATCCCTAGGTCCCCAAGAGTGATATATTTATTGCCTGCCACCATCAGTGTATGTGGTAAAAGTTTGAGAAGGCCTAGAGTAGAGTAGCCCAAGCCCTCAAGTTGTCTTTCAAGGCCCAGTGCATTCCTTCCCCCAAACCCTGTCCAAACTGTCACCTACATGTACCTTATTCTCTAGATAAATGCAGCAATTCATCATTCTCCAACACACTCCCCCTTAGACATTTCTTTTCTTGTAACCAGAATGCCTTTAAATTTCCCCATCTTTGCCCAACTGGAATCCGGATCTAATGCCAGATCCATTTTTCTTTCCATTATAAATGCATTATTTTTGTACTTCAAAGTCCTAGTCATGGTGCTAGGATTTCAAGGAATATTGCTGGAGAGATGGTTGATTGAACACAATTCCTGAGCCCTTGAGCTACACAGAAAGCAACAGAACATTTCTCTGCTTAGAAAGCGGGAAACAGGGACAGGATGGTGCTAAGTGGAGAGTGTAAAGCCCATTCTTAGCACTACTTTTTTCTTCAACTTCAATAGGTACAAAGTTCTGTTTTTAGAGTGAGGAGGCAAAGATTGGGGTGAGGACAGGGACTCAGGGGAGGGGCACAGCTTTTTCTAGATGGAATTCATGATGCAAAAACTGAGAAGAAAGATGGATGAAATGAATTGCAAACTGGAAATTTGCAAACATGTTTATTTCCTCCAACACAAAGTCTATTTTTTAAATTTGGGAATTTTCAAATAAAAATCTGGAATTCCTGGTTCTGTTGGAAAACCAAATTGACTTGGGGCATCTGCCTGGCTTCCCTGCCTGTTTCAGAGCCATCTGGAGATACGGCACGAACTCTGTTTCACTGCGGTTCCCACCACTCCTCCACATAGGCAGACACAGGGGCCTCCGGTGTGTACATTGTGATTTGCTGCCCTGCTGCAGAGGATGGACAGAAACAGTTACAAATTTCAGCTTAGGGTCCGCAGGTAAACATTCTGAGGGATGCCAGAGAATGAATAGTGATTGGTTAGAGACAGAGGCAAATTCTTGTTGCAGGAGTGTATTGGAAGAGCCCTTTTTGCACTAAGTCATTCAGTCTCTTTATTTTAGAACTTCTCTCTGCAAAAAGCATCACACGCATATGGTATTGTCCAAGGAAGAGTCCCCAGGCTCTAAGCTGCAGCTGGGCACTAGCACATTAGCAGTGTTCTCCCTGCTTTACCTCCGGTGCCTGACCTCTGCTCCCTTCGAAGCCGCTTTGCCTCCCCTCGCTTCATTTTCCCAGTGTCACATTAGAGTTTTTTCCACCTCTGAGTGCTCAGAATCAGGCATTTTGCTCAATCAGTTTGAAGGACAATTAGAAAAGTTCATCCAAGATCAAATCTCTTCTCCTTCTTTTCAAAAAAATCTCTAATGTTGAAGCATCCTCCTTCCCTGGACTTGGGAATGGGGGGTTTGCCTCTGCCTCCCCGATTTACCCCCAACTCAAATGAGGCCTCTGAAAAGGGAGCTGCTCCTTCCCCAAGCTTCTCATTTCACCTGTAACAATGGGGAGACACGGAGTGGCTGATAGGGGACCTCCAAGGAGTTTTCTGGCTTTTCGGCCAGGCCCAAGCCCTTCATGAACAGGCCATTCCCAGGGCCTCAGATTTCAGGATGAGGTGATTAGCGAGGGGGGTTCAGACCTGGCAGAGCCCTCTCCTGGCTGTGCATCTGCAGAACTAAGGAGCTGCCGTGTCTGCGGCTGCTGGGAGCTGCAGCTTGCTCTGTCTCTAAGGGCCAGCGAGGGAGTGACAGAGGGTAACACGCAGAACTGCTAGCAGATTGGCATTGCTTTTCAGTCCCAGTCTGTAGTGAAATAGAAGAGAAAGCTCTTCTGTGCTATCTTCAAAGATGACAAGCAGAAGAATTCCACCTCTTTTTAGTATTCTGATTTTTTTTTCCACACTCTCTTCTTCTTCCCACACACAAAATCCTAGAATTTGAGAATTGCAATACACCAATATAGTTTAAACATCTTTGGAGTACAGTTCTCCTCATTTTACATATAGGGAAACAGCCATGAAAAGAGGGACAGTGGCTTGCTGCAGGCCACACTTTAAAGAGTGTCAGGATGGGGATAAAAAGCTTTCTTACTTCTTACCCCTGAGAACCATTCCAGTGGTTCCCAACATCTGGTCATGAGCACAGAATTTTCGTTATTTTTGGCATATCTGTAAACACCTGTGCTATTACTTAATGCTTTTTCTTTAGCCAGATCCATTTTTTACTTAAATGCAGTTATTTTAAAAGGAAACAATGCCACTAATGCCTATGGAAAAGCAGCATTACTTGCCTTAAGTATTGGAGACCAAAAGGCAAATGTGATTAATGGAAAACGACATTCTGGAACGAGTTAGGTACTGCAGTCTGTTGAGGGTTCTTGCTTCAAGGCCTATTTGGGGGATTACAGTAGGAGCTAAGAGTTTGAAAAGTGTTAACAAGATCCTGGCACCCAACTGACACATTCTCCTTGAAGGGAAGAAGGAGAATTGAAATGGAACGTCCTTACTAAAACCCACCAGTGCCCCTGCACGCACCAGCACAGTTTTCTCTGGATACCCACGGTACCTGTTCCTCACTTTGGGGTCACTGCCTTGGATCATGGTGTCTTCAGAAGGATGGTGGGCTCTTTGCCTTGCCATTCTCCCTTCTCAAGGGTTAGACTGCACAGATGCCGAAGGTAGACACAATAGACCTTGCACACTTTAAAAAATACGGACAATGTTTCCTACGGAGGAACAAATTTTTCTGCCAGATGGTGAAATTTCTCACAGTATTCTGGTTGAGAAATCCTCGAGAGGGAATCAGGCTAAGGGAGAGTGATTGAGGACATTTTGGGTTCAAGAGATAGCTAAGTGATTTTCTGTACACTAGATATCCTCCACCTCCCCTTTGTCCACACCCCCGTATGCCACAGTGACACACATCGTTCTCAGCTAGTGATGATGGAAATGAACAGAATTCCCTGCTCATGAGAATAGCAAACAATCGCTCCGCCTGTGGTCTGAGGCTCAGGAGTCCAGGTGAAATCAAGTCTGCGCAGTCCTTTCACCACCTCCTCTCTTCTGTATCATCACCACAAGGAAAGAACCAGTCAGCAAACGGTTCCTAACCACCTGGCACCGTGCTAGGTGTTTGCACCTGCGCTGAGAGCAGCTTTGTGTGACTGAGACAGGGTTCCTTTATATTAAACGACAGCAAGGACATACATGCCACATACAAGATGATGGGGTCCCAGGAACACTCTGGGAGCCTGGAGGAGGGAGTGCGGCCAGAAGTTCAATGCAGAAACTTTGTGGAGGAGGTAGGATTTTTGCAGGACTTCCTTCTCCCTATTTCCCCTGGTCTTCCTCCTTTCCCTCTTGCCCTTGTCCAGTGTGCAAACTGTCAGTGCACTGACAGTGGCTAGGAGGAGGGTTGGCTGTCACTCCTGGATGTGGGCTGAACAAGCATCCCGGAAGCCTGTGGTGGTGGGAGGCTGGCCAGGTGGACAGCACCCACGCTGCTGCTCGTGAGATCCTCGAAGACAGATTTACCAGTTGCCAAATTCTCCTTGTAGCCCACTGTCCTCCCTGAGGCCCCACACAGCAATTCCTGAGGCCTAGTGAGGGGAGGAGAGGGCTCAGAAATGGCAGGTGAAACAGAATCACACACAAACTACAGAGACTCTGCAGGACCATCTCTGGCAGATTCCACCTCTGCCTCTACAACACCCCTCGGGCCAGAGAACACAGAGAACACAGGCTGGCAGATCTGCAGTTTTCACTGCCCTGTGGCTCCTCCTTGCTCTACGTGGTTGTCTTGGAGTATTAGGGAGCATCTCAGGAAGCCTGTAGGGACAGCCCAGGCAATAGGGCCAAGGAAGCCAAGGGCCTTTCAAAAAGGTCAAAAGACGACAAAGAAAACTGTTGGGTGCAGGCAGGTGAGGCTGCCTCAACCCATGCCCAGCATGGGCTCTGTGAACTGAGACCTCAGGGGTAAGGGTCACCCACTGCCAACTACACAACAAGTAAAGTGAATGAGGCCAGAGCACTGAAAATGCCTGCGATTGTCCCTGCCTCCCAGAACCTACTTGTTGGCTCGCAGGCGGTTGGGGTGTGATCTCACTGTACAAATGAGGACATGGAGTAGTAAGCCAAGGGGACTTGGCCCAGTATGACACAAAACATGAATGGTAAAAATCAAAAGTCGAACCTAGATCTTCCCCTTCTACATCCAGTTTGCCTAAATGCCTTTGGTAATTTGGGGTAAGGGGTGGAGTGGTGGGGAGACTGTTCAGATGGAAATAACAGTGAAATATTTCCAGGTGATACGGAATGACCTGGGCCAGACTGAGCCACCTCTGTCTGTTCTGTGGTTGCTTGGGTAATGGGTTACACACAAGGCCTGGCTGTTGTGACCTCCGTCTCATGCGCCCCGAAGCTGGGCTCCTTGTTCCACCACTGTGAACGCTGCCGGCAAAGCTGGGAGCACCTGGCCCTACTGCCCGTGGGCCCTGGTGGGCCATCCGAATGCCGTCCCACTGGGATCTTCCCTGTATTTACCAGCAAGCCCAGCTCTAAGCTAGAAGGTGGACACTCAGAGGATGGGCTGGGGGACAGTCAGAAGATGACACCTGGCATTCAGCAAGACTCAGGGAGAAATCACCAAGCTGGGTGATAAAGTTGATGTAGTTTGCTTGTTGGTGCAAGTGAAACCCAGGGCTAGGCATCTGGAACTCCCCAAACCTTGAATCCCCTACCCACCTGTAAACAGCAGGTAGCAAACTCATTGGCATCGATGAGGTGAGTGTGGTTTAGTAGTCCACGAGGTGGTTTAATAGAAAGATCACTGGCAGGGGAGGCAGGAGACCTGGACCTCTGTCCCAGCTCTGCCAGCAGCTTTTAGTTTTGCAAACAGTGACCCTGGACAAGTCACTTGCTCTCTCTGGGTATCTTTATTTCATGTATAATTAAAGGATGGGACTGGATAAAATCCATAGGCTCTCCAGTTTTGGTGAAAACACCTCATGTGCCACTAATGCAGGAGGCTCCACTGATCACACACTGCTGGATCTTGCAGGTATCAGAAGTGGCCACTGAGCCTCAGTTTTCTCAGCTGCTGCATTTACCAGTTTTATGTGAAGATCTCTGTTCCAGGCTTGGAAGGAAAATGAGAGAACAGAGTAAGGTGGGTGGGGCAGAAGGAAAAGATAAAGAGGGAAAATGGTGAAAATGCAAAAGTAGATACAGTGTTGAGACAGGAAAAGTGAAAAAACTCAAGAAAAGGGTAGTCAGCTAGGTCTGTGGAGGAATCACAGCACAGTGACTATCAATGAACACACAAGCCTGTCTCTTTTGTTTCTCTGCCTTTCAGTGCGGCCTCATCTGCCCTATGCAAGTTTGATGGTTGTCAGTGTGATCAATAAGCATTAACTGAGGAAATTCCTCTGTGCCCAGCACCGTACTTGGGAAATATGGGGGTTCTCAGGAGTTCATCTAGGTTTTGATAAGCACAAGCTCACACGCTTTCAGAAAAAGAATGTAAAAACTGTACACGCAGAATTAAGTGTACGTATTTATTTCACATGATAAAAGAAATCATAATAAAGTAAACATTTTAAAAAGCTGACATCTACAACAAACATTCCCAAATTCAGGAAAATAATGACATTTTCATTAATTAACTTCCAACACAGTGCTTTTTTCTCTACATTCTCTTTAATCACCTCTTCCTATGGCAACAACTTTATAAAACCATTTTCTATAGAAAGGGAGGAATGATAATTCAGTCTTTCCTCAATTGAAATTTGTTTTTTTAAGAGCAATAATCAGGATGCACAAAACATGTGATTTCACACAACAAAAGGACTCACTCTTTGTAGTACTGTTATGTTTAGGCCCTATAAATGGAGGAATTTTAATACATTTTGGTTTTGAATGACTCCTGTCCTAAAGGAAAAATGTATGTTGTACTTATAATGATATATTTGCATTGTCAAATGTATTCTTATGGGAAAGAATTTCCATTTTGATGAGGAATCAATGAGAAAGACCTCTTGGAATGTGACTGCGCACATCTGAGCATCAGAATAGTCTTTTCCACAGACTAGCTTTTGTTCCTTCAATTCTAACTTTGCTTCTCACCCACTCCCCACAGACTTCAGACTAAGAAGTCACAGGATGTGTGCATATCACTATCTCACCTCTGGTGCTACAATTTTGGCCTCAGCACGAGGAATCACACAGCAGGTAGGGCACATTTTCCTGGAAGCCATTCCTCCACTGGAGGAGCTAGGAACCCTGTAACTGACTAAAAGCACCCTTAGCTCTATCCTAAAAATGTCTAGGGCTACTCCAATGCCCCCTCCCCCCCATATGAAGGGGAGTGCGAAGGAGGGAAAGTTGGGGTTACAGGGATGCAATATCTTAACAAATTGCAATGAAAATATTTTACTCCGCAAAATTTTCAAACCCATGTCACTATGTGAGAACATTTTTAAGACCTCTCCCTGGAAGGGTCTTGGAAGGGGCCAGTGCAATAAGGGTCCTTGAACTTGAGGCTTCATTAGCTTCTTGAAAGATTTGCCTCCAGGGTTTGGAGAGACCCATGAGACTTGTCCTCTATCCTCGCGCTCTGCAGCCGTCCTTAGTCACTCATTCTGCTCCTAACAACAATCAATAGTCCAGCTTCATCCCTCCCATCGAACTTGAACTCAATCCTTTGGACAAGGCTCTACTCTTTAAGAAGTCTGGTTTGTGATGGTCGTTTACATGAACTTTACTGAGAAAACAGGTACATGAAGTGACTATAAGCGCAAATTCACTGCTGAAAGTGTATTGTAAATTGATAGACTAAAAATTTGGCTTTAATTACATTTATTTTATAGATTTGAATATATCCTAAATGTCCAACAGTAGAAAATTGGTTAATTATGCCAATGTTCCACTAGCATGTTTTTCAGTTATTTAGTGTAATTTTTGTGGACATGTATTGTTGGCCTGAAAAGCTTTCCCTTACAAGTTAAATAAATTTTTAAAAAACCACATTGTAAGGGCATAATCTCATTTTTAAATTTAAAAATACATATGTATGTCGATCAATCTATGCCTCTGTCTATATCTATATCTAAATTGCTGTAGGAAAAATTAAGAATAGAAAAATATCTGGAAGGTTCTAGATCTTGGTATGAGTAAGAGTAGTTGCTCTAGGAAGATAATAGTGCAACTTTCTTGCTTATTATCTTATTTTTCTGTAATGATTACATCTTTGTTTCTCTTTTTAAGAGTCCGTCGCGTACGCTAGAGTGCGGTGGCTCAATCACAGCTTGCTGCAGCCTCGGTCTCCCAGCCTCAAATTATCTGCCCACCTCAGCCTCCTGAGTAGCTTGAGACTACAGGTGTGCATCATCACGCCCAGCACAATTTTTTAAAAAAATTGTAGAGATGGGGTCTCTCTGTGTTTTCCAGGCTGGTCTTGAACTCCTGAACTCAAGCGATCTTCCTGCCTTGGCCTCCCACAGTTGAGATTGCAGATGTGAGCTACTGCATCCAACCTCATGACTATGTTCTTATTGTATTGTAATAATAAAACTACAGATAGAATTTTTTAAGTGTGTAATATTTTAAAAACTCAAGTAGCTTTTCTCTTTCCTTACTTAGTCAGGTGCAGGTTGATAAAAGAATTCTGGAAATTGAAGGCCAAGGAACAGTGACTCAAAAATAAGAAGTAGGCTGAAAAGTGAGTGTGTGTATGAGAGGGGGAGAGAGATAGAGAGAGACAAAGAGAGAGGGAAAGAATGTGTTTGTGGAGAGCACATATTCATCTGTGGGCTGTGCCGGTAGATACTCTGCATTCAGTCCTAACACCTAGTTTAGCTCTGCCCCTCACATCAATGAATCCTGCTGAAATGTCTGCAGCTTCCATTTTGATTCAGTGTCTCAGTCCATTTTACAAGCCACAGAGTCTTCGGAGGGGAGGAAAAAAGATGCCATCCGGATTTGATGGGGCACATTCCTCCATTTGAAAATAGTTGGCTTTCTCTCTGCCCACTCTGAGGGTCTTTGGAGATAGGATGAAGAGCAGAGTCACCCTCGCTCCTCTGACGTCCTATGTGAAATCCTATGAAAGGAGGTGCTGCTAGATTTGAGATATAAAAATGAAAAAGAGGAAAATGCAAATAAATGACTTCACACTTCCCCTCCCATCATCCTGACCCTAAACTCAAACCCCTTCCTGAGTGCCTTTGCCGGCCCAGGGAAGCCATTCAGTGTTCACTTTCTAAGAATGTCTTGAAGCCCACTCCCCACCACACATATACACAACAATCCTCTCCCACATCCAGAAGATCCACTCCTGGAGGGCAAGTCCACTTCAGAGGACAGGGCTATGACGTGCAATGGGAAGCCTACCCCGCCCCTTCTCCAGGTGTCTATGGTTTCTGGCAGACTCTCTCCAGAAAGGAAAAATGGAAGGTGTCTCCGTGTGGAGTCAGTGAGGCTTTGAACTCCTTCCCCAGCCCTTCTTGTATCAGGCTGTGTTCTCCTGCAATGAGCACCCAGGACTTGGGCTGAGGCTCTCCTCACAGGTCTGCCTGATGTGTTGACCAGGATGTATTCACTTCTGTGGGTTTCCCAGTCACTGGAAGCCAGTAGGGTTTTTTCTGCCTTTGACAGTGCTGTTGGTGGGGATAGGAGAAATAATCCAAGTCTGGCTGTGCTCAAGGCTTTCTCAGTCACCCAGGGAGCCTTCAAATCATGGTGTTCCCTCAATCAAGTGGGGTGAGATTATTCTACCTCCTGCAGCCCATCAGCACATGTGCATTAATTCACAAAATAGTTATTGAGTCTCTGTTCTACCCCAGGTACTGTACTTGGCCCTGGAGAAACAACAGAAAACAGCATAGTAAAAACTCTGTTCTCTGTCCCAAGGCTCCTCATTTGCTCTGTATGGATTGGAGGACACATGCGTAATGCTTGTTCCCCAAGAACCCTGTTAGTACAAGGTCACCAGGTTCTCCCAGTCACCACCACCTTTGCTGGGGCAAGTAAGGTATGGTGATGGATACAGGATCTTTTTTCTACCGTCATCACACTCCTTGCCTCCCCTCCACTGTCCTAGTGTCCTGCAGAGTATATGAAGAAATCCCAGGACATTTAGCCAAGATTCCTCTCCCAAAGTGGGCAGCTACCCATAGCTACACACATAATGCCAAAATTATCCTTTTCTTGTGGCCTGACCTACGCGGGTCTTTAATGAAGTCCTTGGGTCAGAGAAGATGAGTTGGGTTGAAGTTTTAAGGGGATACTTGTATTATTCCTTTGGATAGATGCTTGATCTCATCCTTGCTTTCCCCCAGGTCACTCAAATCTCTCCCCATCAACTTTCAATTCATTCCAGAAATTCCTCCTCCTCTGAGGAGCGCTCTGGGACTAACATTCCAGAAGAAGCTATACTCTTGACTTTACTTATTGTGGTTCACCTCCTGAGCCACCTTCTGCCTCTGCAGGCTAAGTGGGGGCTCAGAGGGAGAGACTGGCACTACAGCTATCTCCTTCATATTGGACTGCTCTCGCGGCGATTACAAATCACATCGAGAATGACATTTATCGGGATATGACACATCAGTTTCAAATTTCAAGAGGAAAATCTCAATAAATTTAAAGTATCATTATTTTGTGAAAGAGAAGCAACCCTCATCTTCCTATTCCTTGTAGCTGAGGTCTGTCTGTGGTCAGTGATGGAGAAGTACAAGTCTTATATTGTCTGGTCACACAGTGGTTTAGGGCCTTCAGTTCAAGTCAGAGTGGGGGCAATCCACACCTCACAGGGTGATTTGTAGAACAAATGTCTATCTGACATCGTAGGGTACAATTTTTAGAAGCTGCTGTTCTTTTTGCAATGAATAAGCAGGCCTCTGTTTTACTTTTTTAATTTATAAAATATTTCTTCTTTGGTTCATTGTAAAGACATTGGAGAATTCCACAAAGCATATATGCCAAAACATCTGCCACAATTCCCCCACCTGAGATAACACCTGTTGTGCTCATGCACAAGCACGGTAACTCTTTCCTCAACACACATGCAGACATGTTAATTAATGTAGGTCAAGGTCAAACCCCTCCCTTCATAGTTAAATTCACTTGCAACAGGATGGTGAACGTCATAGTAACCTACGGTGTGGTTATACCATAACTGAATTAACCATTCCACCATTGTTGTTGACTTAGGGTGGCTTCCAAAGTTTCAATATTGCCAATGTTATAAATATGACCACAACAACCTTAAGAACAGATCTTTGTGAACAGCTTTGATTGTTTGCTTCAAATTCATTCCTAGAAGTAAAATGACTGGGTCAAAGGGAATAGATGTCTTTACAGCTTTGCACACATCTTGTGAAGTTCCAAGAGGCCCTTGTTTACTGTGTGTGTGGCAGCTGGAGGGAGTGAGATACAGACAGCTCTGCAGCACTCCAGGAGAAAGGTGGGGTGGAGAGATCCTGACGCTGACCACCCTTTCCTACCAGATGGCCAGTATCCAATAGGGCACTTGAGCTCAATGGAAGGTGGAAGCAGGGAAGAAACTCAGCTGAGCTGCCCACTAAATACCTCAAGAAAGGCAGGGCTCTGATAATGGCATGAGACTTGGAGCTCAGACATTCTGAGCAGTAGAAACTCCCAATCGCCGTGCTTGACCCACCACCAAGACACTGGGCAAGATCTTGAAAAATGTGGCCTGACACATATACACCATGGAATACTATGCAGCCATAAAAAGGGATGAGTTCGTGTCCTTTGTAGGGACATGGATGCAGCTGGAAACCATCATTCTCAGCAAACTATCGCAAGAACGGAAAACCAAACACCACATGTTCTCACTCATAGGTGGGAATTGAACAATGAGATCACTTGGACACGGGAAGGGGAACATCACACACCAGGGCCTATTGTGGGGAGGGGGGAGAGGGGAGGGATGGCATTGGGAGTTATACTTGACGTAAATGATGAGTTGATGAGTGCTGATGAGTTGATGGGTGCAGCACACCAACATGGCTCATGTATACATATGTAACAAACCTGCACGTTGTGCACATGTACCCTAGAACTTAAAGTATAATAAAAAAAAAAGAAGAAGAAAAAGAAAGAAAAATGTGGCCTGAGGGGGCTGCCACACACATTACCACCTGTTAAATCCCATCAACCAGAGGTTCAGGGAGACTCTTGCCTGGTCCTGAGAAGCCAGAGGAACATCACTGGTCACTCTCCCTCCTTGGATGCCGCTCCAAGGATCAGCTCAGGGAAGGCATCGCTCTCTCTATTCCTCTCTCTCAATTTTCAGGCTCTCTTTGTATCTATTTAATTCATTTATCCAACAACACATATTGGGCAGGGTCTATTTTGTACCAGGTACTGTGCAAAACCTAAGGGTTAGAAAGATTAATAAGAAATAATTAAGAGTCTATTGATAAATATCAACATGTTAGTTGATTTGCAGATCACTAAAATATAGTTGGTAATATCTGTTTCTTTCACATAAATTCTTAGAGTAATACCCAGCAAATTGTGGGCAGTTGAAAAATGTTTGATGATTGAATACATGCATTCAGTGGGATGTGTTCCTTAAGTACAATCATCTAGGGGAACTTCACAAAAACTTTATTTCAAGGTATAATTTATGTATTATAAAATGTATTTAAGTGTATAATTAAATGGTTTTTAGTATATTTACAGAGCTGTGCAGTTATAATGGCAATTTACTTTTAGAACTTTCCATCACCCCCAAAAGAAACCTCCTTCCCATCTGCAGTTACTCCCAACGCCCACTGCCCCCAGTCTTGGGCTATCACTAATCTACTTTCTATCTCTGTAGATTTGCCTACGCCGAATATTTCATGTAAGTGGAACTCTACAATAGGTAGTGTTTTGTGTCTGGCATTTCCCCTGATCATAATATTTTTGAAGTTATTCTGTGCTACAGCATGTATTAGTATTTTATTCCTTTTCATTGTGAATAACATCCTGCTGTGTAAATATACCACATTTTGTTCATTTGTTGATGGACAATTGGGTTGTTTTCAGTTTTTGGCTAATCTAAATAATGCTGCTATGAACATTCATCTACAGATCTTTGTGCCGACATATGTTTTCATTTCTCTTGGAATTGCTGGGTCATATAGGAATACTTTTTGATCAAAGACTTAAGGAGACATTTACAGAAGGAGGACTTTGCTTGGCTAGACGAAACTAAAATATATCTAAGGTTCATAATCAGATACACACGTTGTGGCTGTCCCTGGCCCTTTCTTAATGGAGGCAAAGCCATGAGATTGTACCTCCCTTTTTCAATACCTCTCTTCAGATAAGAGATGTTTGTATATGCTATTTTGATACCTATATTTTCACTTAGTGTATAGTCTGATGACTTTTCTGTTTTTATATTCTTTATATCTAATGGCTGTACATTCTTCAACAGTGACGATGAGGTTTAATTGATTTAAATTATTATCATTGGACATATTTATTTGTTCCAAAATATTTTCGCAATTGTTAAAACTTGTGCAGCGAGTATGGCTACATTAATTTTACACATAATAGTCAGAATTTTCATAGAATATGTGAAAATATTTTTTCAAAGAATGTTTTGAGGGCTTTGGTTGATCACAACAATTACTCTTTAGAAAGTTTAACCCAGAATATACTTCTGCCAGTTGTGTATGTGAGCAATTAGCCCCCACATTTCCAATAAAACTGGGTCTTATCATAAAAAGAAATAAATAAAAACCAAAATGTACCCATACGCAGGAAATGGCATCTTTTGGAATTAAGCTATATTCTTTGATAACTTTGATATTAGTTGATGCTGATAACTTTCCACATATCATGAACTATTTAGATTTCCTTTTTTGGACACCCACACCCACACTATTCTAGGGAAGCATTAGGATCTTCCTTCCCATTACTCCCCCACCTGCTGCTCTGTGCAGTAGGCACAACTAGAAACCCCTTCCCTTCACTAGCACCTTGGGTAGAGGGTTTGTGGAATGACAGGTGGATACTGCTCCACCTGCCACTACAGTAAGACCATGAGGCCCACTCCCAGGGCATAGGAAATATCTTCTGCTGCCCACAGACTGCCTGGTATCCACTGAGGTTGATTCAATTGACATCTAAACCACAAAGGTCCCAACTCGGTTGGATCAAGTTTTACGACAGGATGAAAGTGAGGGCTTTGGAGCCCATGTTTTGGCACTAGCATCTTTTATCGGAAAGGCCAGCATGTGGGTGGAGATGACCAGCTGTTCTTCTTTCCCCTTAGAAGTGAGGCAAAGGAAGTGAGATCAAATTATAACAGAACGGATGCCAGTTAGACAAGAGAAAGAACTTATTGCCAAGGAAGCTTGGGGAGTGCTGCATCTATGCAAATCTTTGATGAAGGTGAGCTCTCTGTGGTTTAATTGGATCCCTGCCTGGGGGTAAAGGATGAGCCTTGGCCTTGGCCTAAGATGATAAGCTCTGGCTTAGCTCATGAGCACCCAGCTTCCTGCATGCCTACTAACACCTGGCAGCTTGAGGATCTTTCTTGGGACTATGACTTTAGAGATATAGCACACGTTGGGTCTCTCCACCCCATCTTAGCATGAACGATGTAATCTGAGATTAGGTCTCTGGAAAATAAACAGCAAAGGAGAAGTGAAGTTACATCATTCAAGGCTAATTATTTGTCAGGCTCTGAGCTAGGTGTTTTAAAGACTATCTAAAATCTTTATAATGGCAGACAAGGAAACTGAGGCACAAAGAAGTATGACTGGCCCCAGATCACACATTAAATCACACTGCCATTGTCCACATCCAGACATGTTTTGGCTCCGGTGTTCCTCTCCACAGAACCATATTACTGTGGAAGAACCCTCATTGCAGGAGGGGAGGGTATTCAGGAGTTTAAACTATGGACAACGGACAATCACCCAACAGTTGTCTTGACCATCTTAGTGTTCCTGGAGTCTTAAGTCCATTTGCCTCATCCAGGTGGAGCAAATTTTGCATGGGTTTCCTGGGGCTGGACTTTTTGCTGGTCTCCTTGTCTTTTGGTTTCTCAGCCCTAACCATTCTCTTTTCTAGACTTTCAGCACGTTAGTAAATTTCTCTGTGGTTCCATGTCTTCATCTGTAAGATGGGAACAAACACAGCAGGTTTCTCACAGTTTGGTTATAAAGATTAAATAATTAATAGGTTAAAGCGCTTAAAATAATATCTGGGATAATGCATTCCAAAATGTTAGTTTTTAATTACTTAGGTAGAAATCAAAATTTTTACATAGAGGGAAAAAACAGTATGCTTCAATTGGTCTTGCCTTTCTACTTTCCTTCCATCTTTCTTTCCTCCCCTGTCTTCCTTCCTTCTTTCCTTTTGTCCCTCACTAAACATTTAATGAAATTCCACTACATGCCAGGAATTATGCTAGCCATCGAAATATGTGCTTTGATTTTTAAAAAATATTCTAACCCTGGTAGCTATCTACTCTTTCCTGCTAGAGACAGAGAGGGCTAGCATACCAGCATGAACTATTAGCAGCTCTTTTGCTAGTATCTGAAGACATCAAGACAGAAGCATTCACTGGAATGTTAGAAATATAAAAAACGTATAGGTACTAGCTAGCCAAGCTTCTGGTGTCTTCAGAGATGAGAAAACTGAGCTCTGAGGTGATATATAACTTCAGAATGTCCTATAGCCAGTTAACCAGAGAGCCAAGACTCAAACCTGTGGTTTCTGGGTGTCTCACAATCTCTTTCCATAAGTGCTCCTATTTTTTTCTAACAAACAGCCTGGACAGAGTGCTTAGGGAGTGAGTCATTGATAGGCCACATATTGTCTCAGCATCTTGTGTGGTGTGTTGCATGCCAAATGTTTCTGCTCAGCTTCCCTTCTCTTCCCGTCTGCAAAATTGTATTCACTTACACTGTGGGCAAGGGTGGGGGATGGGAGGTGCACTGAAGCCAGTACCGACAAAAGTCAACCTCCAACCAACACATCTGGCTTGCAGGTGTTCCTCATACCCTCAGAGATGCGGCCTCGCTTGGGAATGGAGACTTTTGTCCCGTGGCCTTAGCAGTCCTCTGAGACTCTGGCCATCTGGGCCTGGTGCTAAAGGCCTGGTTTCTGATTTCAGCTGGCCATGGGCTATCTCTCTCCCTGCCCCATCACTCTTTCTGGTCTGCTGACTTGCTGGAAAACCTGCAGCCATTTTCCCTGGAATCTGAGTCAAGGTGACAGCCTGTCCGTAACACACAGTCTTCAACTTTCCCAAGGGCTGAAGCAAGGATGTAAAAAGACCTCTTTCCTCACACTTAGACCAGTTTTGGAATCGTGGCCCATTGGATTCTTATAGCCTGTCCATTTAAATAATAAAGTGAGCTCGTGGCATGGATACAGACTAAGAAGCCGAAGCCCCAGCCTGGCTCTGACACTTATGCACCGTGGGACCCTCAACAAATCATCCACTTCTCTTGGTCTCAGTCATCATTTGCAATAATGAGATACTTCACCCATCCCTCCTTCTCAGCTTGAAATAATGTGGTTTGTCTTTTCAGCATTCAACACATCGCCAGATATCTATTAACCACCAGCCAGGTGTCCAGTACTCTGCTAGTGGATATAAGCAGAGCACTTTGGCGTTTTTTTTTGTTTTTGTTTTCATACAATGGGACATATGCAAAGTGATTTGCAAAGTTCACCAGAATAAACTAATGAGGCCACCTGCAGCCAGAGGTCATGTCCTGATGCTCCAGACCCTACTCAGTGGTCCTGAGAACCGAGGACATCAGGGTCTTGGGACATCATAAAAAGGACGGCAGCACCCTGGTCAGGAAGTGCGGCTAAAGGATCCAGAGTTTCTCTATGCTGCCTCTGTCAGCCAGGAGCTTACACTCTAGCCAGGGAAGTATGACGCTCAAAACAGTGTTGAACAACTAACATGGCACTTGCATAACAGTTACAGTAATTCAAGGATGGGGAGGTCAGTGTGGTGAAGCAGTCCAGGCAGGCTTCCTGGAGGAAAAGCCCCAGCACAGAAGTGGATGACTTGGATTTCATCAGCATCAAGGTAGGAGTGGAGAGCGACAGAGGACAGACCCCTGTGGGGAGAGTCAGGAGCCCCGAATTCCTGTTCTGACTCCACCTCTGAATCACTCTGCATCTGCTCTCTGTGTGTGCCTCTCCCCTGTTATTCACCAATGGCGGCTGTGGGGTCTGCTGAGCTAACCTCAAAGGCTGCCATGAAATTCAAATGAGAGAGTGCATCCAAAGACATTCATCAGGAACTAAGTACCACATGAATATCAGGGACGGTCGTTAGCAGTGGATCAGGAAATCTAATGCAAATCTCATGATCATAGGACTTTTCCCTGCTGAGTTCACTGATGGATGGCAAGTGCTTAGGACAGTGCCTGGCTCACAGTGCAAACTTTACAAATTGTTATTGAATGAAGGAAAAGGGAGGACTTGACCAGCTTCTCAGCCTGGGCAAGACGGGGATGCAGGAGCTGGTGTGGCCAGCCCGCTTTCCCAGACAAAACTAGATTCTTCAGGGACGATCTCCCTGGGTGCATGGCCTTGGTCCAGCCAGGAGTCCTTTGCTTCCCTTGGTGACTGCCTGCCTCAGCCACTGCCTCTCTGGGGGACCGGGGGCTTTCATCCCCACCCAACTGCTGGAAACCACAGTGCTGACCCTGATTGGGAGGACAATTTTAAAGAGCAGGCTCCTAAAGTGGCCTCCTTTTCTCAGGTGATTTATATGATCCAGTGTGCATGCTGAAGGAGAGCTTTTAACTTGGATACAATTTAGAATTTTGTTTTTCTCTGAGTTTTTGATTCTGTTCTTTCCTCCTTTGGCTTGAGATTGCAATAAAAGGCAAGATTACCTGGAATAAATACCAGACTGGCTGTATGTTTGGTGAGAGACTGAAGAGGATGAGATTGGAGCCAAGAATGCAAGAGAGACAGCATGCGTGAGAACAAGGTGTCTGCTGGTCCTGCCTCTTCCAGGCGGTCTGTCCCCTTCCCCATCTGGCTGTTCTTCTCTGGGTGCCTCAGTCTCCACCTCCCTGCCCCATCTTCTCCTATGCCTCCTGCTCAATCCTCATCAGAGATGGGGAATGTGTCCGTCCCCCTTAGGATGCACCACAGAACAGGATTCTGCTCTTTGGTTGCCCAGGCAGGCTGTCCAAATAGCCACCAAGACTACGCAGCAATTTAATCTCTTTCCAGGAACTCCAGGCCTGTGGTCTGTGTTAAACATGGCTTGTTCCTATCTAGGAACACTGACCGTCATTTCAGAGGGCAGACTCAGACTTCCTTAGACTCTACAGAAGCTCTAGGAAGTCTTCATTAGAAGGGGGATTTAAAAAATGTCAAGAGAGGGACATGGGGGCTTCTCAAGGGAAGAGGGCAGAGAGAATATTAGACATTTCATAACAGTTGGACACCTACTCTTCCTATTCATCATATTTTCTCGCAGCTTTGAAAGGTGTTATTGTCTCCATTTTACAGATGAGGAGACTGAGGCTCAGAGAGGCTTATGCATTTGCCCAAGACTCTAGCAACTTAACAGGTGCCTCTAGAACTGTCTGACCCCAAAGCTTCTGTTCTTTCTACTTTTCCAGGAGCAGGGTAGAGAAAGGTCTGGAGTTCACAGAGATTCGTGTGCTGTTTATGATAGTAAGGTGGCACTAGAACATCGTGATTGTGTCTGGGTGTTGCCCCAGGGACTCAAGCACCCTTTCCCATGGCCTCCCACCAAACCCAGGGTCTCACTTGGATTCTGAACCCTCAACCTTGAGGAAAATGCACAATCTGAAGGGGGAGCTTCTGAGGAGAGTTCATGAAAATGGCAAAAAGATTGATAAAAATAAGAGCTGAGGGCTGCAGGGAAATAAAGTAAGCATGCTGATTGGGGAAAGAAATTGGCTGCAAGGATACAGCCTGTGAGTTAGTGAAGTGTCCTTTGAGCAGAGTGAACTGTTCACGGGCACTCCAGTAGAATGGGTCTATGGCTTGAAAAGGCCAATTTTGTACCAAGGGGGTGGGGTACAGCTCCCTTTTTGGGAGATCTGTGAAATTTAAACAGTCCAGTGCCAGGGAATCTAGCTGGAGGGAGGGGAGGAGGGAAAAAACAGCCTCTCTAAGTCTCTTTTCAAGACTGGGATTGTGGAATTCTAAGATGTGCATTTGAGAACAGATCAAGGATAAGGGGGAGATGGATTTCACTGCCCAGTTTGTATGGAACGAAGTTGCTATGTGTTCTTCTAATGATGTCAGGTGCCCAGATGTGACAGCAATAAATCGAGAGGGATATTTATGTAAACAAAAGAAACATAAATAGATGGGAGAGAGTAAACTAAATATAAACTCTCAGTTCAAATCACTGTGAGAACAGCCAATGCTATTTTCAGAGGGGGTGTGTAAGTGCATGTAGAGCGCTATTTATGGCCAGAAGGTTGTATGTAAACTCTGACAGTCCGATGGCTGCTTTCAATGGCGTGCCATTCAACTCAAGCTGAAGTGGCCTATTGCTTTCTCATCCCCACAGGGAAGAAAACAAGACAGAAAGAAGGAACAAGGAATGTTCTTCCTCTTGCTGTGCACTTCTAGCTATGCAGAGTCTCACACTTTTATCTCTTTCCTTCTTGACCATCATTCTTTAAGTCCTATGCATTCTCTAAAGCTGAATTAAAGTGTCTTCTTCATGAGGACACCTTCAGGACCCCGATGCACCCCCCCATGTAGTCTGTGTTCCCGGCCACCCCTGTAACACCCAGGCACATTCACGTGTGTTACATATATTTTCTCTTGAACTACCTTTCTGTCCTTCTGACTATACCATGAGCTCCCCGAGGGCAAGGTCACAGCTGGTGTTCCTGAGCTAAGCAATAATTAGTGCTCAAATTTGGTTTGTTCACCCAATTAATCCCTGACCCAAGGGAAGTGTGAACTTGAACTTGTAGCAGGAACGGGATTTATTAGACAGAGGGAGACTTTCTTTTTAATGATGAGGGTGCTAGGAGACTGAGCCATGCTTCTGTTCTTGCTCAGAGGCAGGGGATGGCAGCAATAACCTCTTAAATCCTCTCCCTCCCTCTCAGGGATTTTTCCCGTCTTTGAAGGAAGGTCTCAATGGTGAGTCGATGATGAAGCTAACCCACGTTTCCTCTTCTCTCCGGCAATTGCATCTAGCATATAAGGTGTTGGTTATCCCCAGAACACAGAGTGCCTCTCCACAGCCAGGAGAATTCGAGAACAGGTAGGAAATTCCCGGTCTTTGGGGTTTTACTTTTGCATGTTTCCCAGAAGGGGGCAGCATCTCCCTGCGCTTTCTTCGCTTGGGCCGTACAATCCCTTTAAGGAAGGGAAGAGCAGATTCAGAGATGGGGAGAATTGCCTTAGTCTCTGCCATTCACATTCGCTGGAGGAGCGGGAATGGGGAAAGCGTGGCCTGTACACCGGGGAACAAGTGTCTTCAGAATGACGTGTGCCCAAGGTGGTCCAAGAACAAGGTCCCACCAAGAACACGGTCCCGCCAAAGGCATCTGAAGACTCAGGTTCTCGGTGTTTGTGGACCTACTAGAGTTTTTGGGCCCCGATGCTCGAGAGGTGCAAGATTTGAGAGTCAAGGGTTGCAAAGAGTGGGCTGTCTGGATGGGAAATTTCCCTGTGCTGTTCTCTCATCTATTTGGGCGCCTGGAGGGCACACAGCTGCATCTGTGGCAGAACCTGAGAGGGTAGACGGCTTCACTCAGTCACTCAGCTAGTTAGAGCTGGGACTAGCACTGAGGTCAGCCTGCTAGGATCTGTCAAGTGCTCTCCCAACCACCTGGCACCGCCAAGGTCAAGAGACATGCAATAATACCCGTTTTCCGTGGTTACTTTCTGCAGTTTCAGTTACATGAGGTCAACTGAATTTCAAAGATAGGTGAGCACAGTACGACAAGATAGAGACCACAGTTACAAAACTTTTATTACAGTATATGGTTATAATTGTTCTATTTGATTATCAGTTATTGTTGTCACTTATTTAATAAAGCGTCACATTGAGGGTTGGAACTGGCGTTCTCACTCAGCAAAGCTCTGACCTCAGTTTAGCATTAGGCCAGCCTCGCTGCACACCGCACCAGGGACAGCATATCCACGGTATGCACCGGGCAAGTGCCCAGGGGTGTGCATTTGCTTCCCTTCCCGCTCCTGGCACCTGCGGGCTGGCCTCCTCCGCGTGTGCTGGGAAGTCATCAGAACAGCTTTCAAGCATCCTAAGGCCAGCCCACACTCCCAGGTTGCATTTTGATACCCATTTACCTTCCACGGCTCTTCCGATCAGCATTTACTCTGCATTTCCTGGTCTTTGTGGTTCGTCAGCTCCTTCACATTCTTTTCGCTTAGCTGGCGTGTGGTGTGTGAGGATGAATGAAGAGAGTTAAAAGCCTCCCAACCTCTGGCATGCTGGAACAGTTCCCTGAATGTGGGGCCGTTGTGAGCCGCTGTCATCGCAACTTCTATCAGAAACATCTCTTGCCCCCAGGACACGACAGAATTTGGAAAGTGTGTCTGCCCCACGTTGCTTATGCAGATACTTGGGAGAGGGCTTCCTCCATTTCTGTCTGGGTTTTGGACAAATTCTTCAGATTGTAAGATCTTCAGCATCCCGAGTCGTTTGACTATGGAAACGCGCTGGAGCTCTTGTGGTGTAAACTCTAGCCCCATTTCTATTGCCAATCTGTCAGGGCCCTAGCAGGCATCACTGCTGTTCTTTAAGACCTACTCTTGCCAACCTCCTGTTGCACCTCTGGAAACAGGAAGAGAATGATTTTTTTTTTCTGCCAGTAAGTTGAGAAAAGTTGTCACACTGAAAGTACCAACTGAATAAGGTCAGACAATCAACGAAGCAAGTGCCTGTGGAGGTTGATGAGTCAACAGAAAACTATTACCATATTGGATGTCCACCTACCTGTGTTTAAATCTTCATCTGAGAAAGGGGTGAAGTATTGGAAAGCATTTAAAATCTGCAAAGATGGGAAATGAGATAACGACCTGGGTCCTCTGGGACAGGACATGCCAGTGCTGGCTCTCGTGAGGACAGCTGCTCCAACAGCCGGGCTCTCCAGAATATGCCACCGTGGGCTTCGGCCTGGCAGCAGAGCCCCTGGCAGAGCCTGGCACCCAACAGGCACTCTGTAAATATTTGGGAAGTGAGTGGACGAGTGACTGTCCTTGGTTTGGGCTGGTGCCATTTAGAGGGCAACCAGAGTGCAGGGGAGGGAGGAGCTTGGGCAAGAGGGACATTGCTGTTGCTGGTTGATGGTGAGATGGTACTTAATGAGAGCCTGCTCATTGGGAAAGGCCCAAGCCTGCGTCTTGCTGTGATGCCTTCCCCATTATGAAGCGTCCATTGGCATGGGGATGGGGGGACCTGGACTCAGAGAAACAACAAGGACAAGGGTGGAAAGGCATAGTTTCTGCAAGTTGATGCTGAAAAAGATCCAAGACTGATATTCTGCAGACAGCCCAAAACCAAGAGCCAAGGAAAACTTTGCCTCTGCTTCTTCTACTGGATTCTCTTGGGCTATCCTTTCATGTCTTCATTTCTCTCAAAATAGCTCTATGTTCCTTTCTTTAAAAATTAAAATAGAGCAAAATTGACTTTCGGGGGTTTTATAGCTCTATGAGCTTTAACATACATGTAGGATCATGTAACCACTACGATTATCAGAATACAGTACAGTTCCATGACCCCAAAGAACTCCTTCATGCTACTACCCCCTTCGTAGTCATATTCTCTCCATATTTCTAACCCTGGCAACCAATGATCTTTTCTCTACTACTATAGTTTTATCTTTTTGAGGATGCCATATGAATGAATTTATACAGCATGTAATTTTCTGAAACTAGCTTCTTTCACTCTGCATTATACCTTTGAGATTCACCGGAGCTGTTGTAGCAATAGTTTATCATTATTTATTTTGTTTTTCTTTATATTATTATTTTTTATTTCAGTAGTTTTTGGGGTGGTTTTTGGTTACACAGATGAGTTCTTTACTGGTGAATTCTGAGATTTTTAGTGCACCCATCACCCAAGCAGTGTACACTGTACCTAATATGTAGTCTTTTATCTCTCACCCTCCTCTCAACCTCCTCGCCAAGTTCCCAAAGTCCTTTATATCATTCTATATGTTTTTGCGTCCCTATAGCTTAGTTCCACTTATAAAAGAACATACAGTATTTGGGCTTCCATTCCTGGGTTCCTTTACTTAGAATAATGGCCTCCAGCTCCATTCAAGTTGCCGCGAAAGACATTACTTTTTTTCTGTTTATGGCTGAGTAGTGTTCCGTGGTGGATATATACCACATTTTCTTTTTTTTAATTTTTTATTATTTATTTATTTATTTATTACTATTATTATACTTTAAGTTCTAGGGTACATGTGCATAACGTGCAGGTTTGTTACATATGTATATTTGTGCCACGTTGGTGTGCTGCACCCATCAACTCGTCAGCACCCATCAACTCGTCATTTACATCAGGTATAACTCCCAGTGCAATCCTTCCCCCCTACCCCCTCCCCATGATAGGCCCCGGTGTGTGATGTTCCCCTTCCCAAGTCCAAGTGATCTCATTGTTCAGTTCCCACCTATGTATATACCACATTTTCTTTACCCACTCACTGATCGATGTGGACTTAGGTTGCTTCCGTACCTTTGCAGTTGTGAACTGGGCTGCCATAAACATGTGTGCGCAGATGCCTTTTTCATATAATGACTTCTTTTCCTTTGGGTAATGTATTAGTCAGGGCTCTCTGAAGGAACAGAATTAATAGGATATATGTATATATGAAGGGGAGTTTATTAGAAGAATAGACTCACATGATCACAAGGTGAAGTCCCAACATAGGCCATCTACAAGCTGAGGAGCAAGGAAGTCAGTCCAAGTCCCAAAACCTCAAAAGTAGGGAAGCTGACAGTGCAGGCTTCAGTCTTTGGCCAAAGGCCCAAGAGCCCCTGGCAAATCACTGATGTGAGTCCAAGGGTCCAAAAGCTGAAAAACTTGGAGTCTGATGTTGAGGGTAGGAAGCATCCAGTAAGGGAGAAAGATGGAGGCCGGAAGACTCAGCAAGTTTGCTGTTCTGCCTTATTCTGCCTGCTTTATCCTAGCCACACTGGGGTCTGATTAGATGGTGCCCACCCAGGTTGAGGGTGGGTCTGCCTCTCCCAGTCCATTGATGCAAATGTTCATCTCCTTTGGTAACACCTTACAGACACACCCAGGAACAATACTTTGCATCTTTCAGTGCAATCAAGTTGACACTCAATATTCACCATCACAGGTAGATACCCAGTAGTGGGATTGCTGGATCGAATGGTAGATCTTCTTTTAGTTCTTTAAGGAATCTCCATACTGTTTTCCATAATGGCTGTACTATTATTAAGTAGCATTCCACTGTATGGATTCACCACAATGTATGTATCCATTCATCTGTTAAAAGACTTGTTGGGTTATTTTCTAATTTGGGGTTATTATAAATCAAGCTGCTATAAATATTCACGTATTTTTTTGTGTGTGAATGTAAGTTTTCTTATGTCTTTCAGAGTTGTTATAAGTAATATTATTTCTTTAAAATTTCGGCTTTCAATTGTTCACTTCTAGTATCTAGAAATATGAAAGATTTTTGTGTCTTAAGCTAATGTCTTGTGACTTTGTTAAGTTCAGTTGTCAGTTCCAGGAATTTCTTGTAGATTCCTTAGCATTTTCTATGTAGACAATCATGTCGTCTGCAAAGAGGGATAACTTTCTAATCTGGATAACTTTTATTTCTTTTTCTTACTTCACTGCACTAAGAATTCTAGTACAATGTTGAATAGGAGTGATGAGGATGGACACCCTTGTCTTGTTCCTGATCTTACAGGGGAAGAATTTTGTCTTTCAACGTTGTCCATGTTAGCTGTAGGCTTTTTGTAGGTATCCTTTATCAGGTGAGGAAGTTCTCTTCTATCTTAACATGCTGAGCGTTTATATTATGAATGGATATTGGATTTCTACAAATGCTTTTTCTGCATCACTTGACACTATCTTGTGTTTTTATTCTTTAGATTTTAATGTAATGGATTATACTAATTGCTTTTGAATATTTCATTCCTGGGACAAGCCCCATTTTGTCATATCGAATTGTTCTTTTCATACCTGTGTTCTTTTTACATCTTATTTTGGCTGTTATACTTTCTGAGATCTACCCAAAGTTTGGCTCTTAAAAGTATCAGTGGCCTTCCTAGGCATCAGATCCCAGAGACAATTGAACTGAGAGTTCCCTGAGGTCCCTTTTGAGAGGTTATAGACAGTGCAATGTGCATGTGGCCAAGTCAAGAGCTTTCTGTAGCATAACAGGACTCTTCTCAATGAGAGACCAGAAGATCTTGGCCATCTTATGACTCCTGTACAACCGTATTCCCATTCGCTCCTGGTGGAATTTCTTCCCTGTATCTCATTCCCAAGACAGGGACTTCATATGATTTTACATTCTAAATGACTAACCTAATAGACTAACCTATACTCATTCAATCATTTGTTCAGCAAATACTTATTGACAACCAAGTGTATTAGACAATCTCTTCAATGCTATGTAAGTAAAAGTATAGTTCCCACCTTCATGGAACTTACAGTTTGGCAGAGGAACCAGACACAATCAAAGAGACATACAAATGCCAATAGGGAAGATCACTGGTGGACCATTTCATGGCCATATATATATATATAAATATAAAAAAATTTATATTTAAAACCAACTTTATTTCTTGAGCATATTTAAAAATATTCCAATTGTAGACAATTACAACATACCTTTGTTCTCAAATCAAAGTTCAGGAATAAAAGTCAATCTAGTTATTTTAATGAAGAGAATCGAATACAGGGAGTTGGTTCAATTGTTACCACAGGACAAATGCAAAAGGAAGCAATGTAGTAACAGAAACAGTAACTGAAGACATCCTCTAAACTCTGAGGCTTCGGGAATGAAGTACATTGAACTTTCCGTGTGATGAACCTTAGTGACAAGGAGTGAAATTTCATAATTAGAAAACTACTTGGGCCAGGTGTGACGGCTTATGCCTGCAATCTCAACACTTTTGGAGCCCAAGGTGGGTGGATGACATGAGGTAAGGAGTTTGAGACCAGTCTGGCCAACATGGTTAAACACCATTTCTACCAAAAAAAAAAAAAAAAAAAAAGCTGAGCGTGGTGGCCTGTGCCTGTTATCCCAGCTACTTGGGAGGCTGAGGCAGGAGAATTGCTTACACTCGGGTGGCAGAGGTTGCAGTGAGCTGAGATCATGCCACTGAACTCCAGCCTGGACAACAGAGTGAGACTCCGTCTCAAACGCAAACGGATGACAACAACAACAACATCAAAAAACCTACATGGGAAATAGGACATGATTTTGAGAATCCCAACCTGGCAAAACATGAGTACAGAAGAATGAGATTGGAACAGAAGTACCATAGGTTAAGAACCAACATAATGAGAATAATACAAATCTCATCTCCTTGCTATTTGAAATATTCCATATTATTGTTAACTAAAATTTCTCTACTGTACTATTAAATACTCAAACTTAATTCATCTGCATGGACTTTTGGACCAATATACCAACTTCTTTTCATCCCCCTACCTACTTTTCCCAGCTCTGGTAAGCCACATTCTACTCTATCCCTTCATGAGATTAACTTTTCAGCTCCTACGTATGAATGAAAACAAGCAATATTTGCATTTTTGTGCCTTCCCTGTTTCACTTAACGTAATGACCTACAGTCCCATCGAAGTTGTTGCAAATGACAAGATGCCATTTGTTTTACAGCTGAATCAAATCTCATTGTGTATGCATACACCACATTTTCTTTATTAGAAAGTAAAAATGAGACAGTTTTTAAAGAACCCATCTCTGAATGGGCAGTTTAGGGATGTTGTTACCATGTTATTCTTTCCTATTTCTCTTTTTATGTATGCACAAGAAGGAAATATGATAACAATCTATATGCATATAAATCTACAGTTGCAGTAAGATAAAATGAAATTTCTAAGTGGTGAAAATAACCCAGCATAATGACAGTAAGTACAGTGTTGAAGGCAATGCATTTGAAGAAGATATTTGAAGAAATCACATTGCCTGGTGGTACAATAAACTCTTTTGTAACTTACATTTTTGAGCTTAATCTCTTTGGGAACTGCACCATCTGAACTCTCTCTGATGCTTTTCAATATTATCATACCACACAGGTCTAAGTAAATCAGAATCTCTGGTAATGAGACCCAGGCATTAGCACTTGTAAGCTTCCTGGGCAATTTCAATCTAACTCAAACCTGAGGACCAGTGACATGGATCCTCACATATAATCTGCCTAAATAGATTTCACTGATGCAATGTGTAAGTAAATTACAAATGAACAGTGAAAAGCAATATAAATGTGAAGTGCAGTAAATTCTCATTTAAGGTCTTCAATAGGTTCTTGGAAACTACAATAATAAGAAAAATGATGTATAACGAAACCAGATTTTTTTTGCTGAATAACTTTATAGCTAAACAATTTTAAATGAAATGACATTATTTGAGGACCTCCTATAATTCATTCATTTTTTAAAAATTATACTTTAAATTCTGGAATACATGTGCAGAATGTGCATGTTCGTTACATCGGTATATATGTGCCATGGTGGTTTGTTGCACCCATCAACCTGTCATCTATATTAGGTATTTCTCCTAATGCTATCCCTCCCCCAGCCCCTCACTGCCTGACAGGCCCCGGTGTGTGACGTTCCCCTCCCTATGTCCATGTGTTCTCATTGTTCAGCTCCCACTTATGAGTGAGAACATGCAGTGTTTGGTTTTCTGTCCTTGTGTTAGTTTGCTGAGGATGATGGTTTCCAGCTTCATCCATGTCCCTGAAAAGGACATGAACTCATCCTTTTTTATGACTGCATAGTATTCCATGGTGTATATGTGCCACATTTTCTTTATCCAGTCTATCATTGATGGACATTTGGGTTGGTTCCAAGTCTTTGCTATTGTGAATAGTGCCGCAATAAACATACATATGCATGTGTCTTTACAGTAGAATGATTTATAATCCTTTGGGAATATACCCAGTAATTAGATTGCTGGGTCACATGGTATTTCTGGTTCTATATCCTTGAGGAATCATCATGGCCATATATTATTCCTCTACATCAGGGTCTTAAGTTAGGAATTATGTCATATCACAATTTCATATAAATCCTGACTTTTAAGACCACATACAGGGTAGAAGCACCTGCTGGTTGCACATAATATTGGGACTTCAACTTCCGGGTGACTTGATGATAAACTAAGGGGAAACTGATAGCTCCATGACTACATGAGACAGACCCATTCACACATCGCTGCTCATTCTGTAGAGCGTCTTCAGTTGACAAGATTTTCTGGAAGTAAAAAGACCAGGGACCTTGAGAAACTGCAAGAAATGTGAGGGTGACCTGGGGAAGTAAAAGGGGAAGTTTGCAGGCTAGTTGGACTTTGGAAATTCCAGTTCCTCCCACTTACTCATGCTGGGACCCCAAGTTGCTAAGTGACAGAGGAGGAGTAGGAGGAGTGGGAGGCAGAAAGTATGGCGAAAATGTACTTGGGAAAGGAGGATTGGTGATGTACCGCCGGTATTCAACACAAAGTAGAAGCCAAACTAGGTCACCTAAGGATTTAGGTATGAGGGTCCTGAGCTTCCATGGGAGTAGCAGATTTCTTGAATTTTGGGACTAGAAGCATCTCTAGGGGTCAAGTGGTCCAATCCCCTCATTTGAAAATAAACAAGTGAGACTGCAAGAGGGAAAGTGACCTTACCCTACAGTCATCCAGCTAGTCACTGGCTAAGTTGGCACATAAACTCAGAACTTTCAGTCCCAGGTACTTTTCTAACTCTACCTCTCATTGATGGAAGTTGAGGTCTAAAAGTAGGGATAGGGTCATAGGATCACAGAAGCATTGAAATGTCTCGACACTAATGTAGAAAGAAAAAATTTGGGAAAAATAACCATCCCTAATCTAAAGTTGGAAAGTTCAAATTGCATACATTTTCAATTGACAGTATAATTTGTACAATCAATGTTAGCTGAGTACTTGTCACGTGCCAGAAAATTTTCTACGTGCTTTTCATGAGTCAGTTGGTTGAATCCTTTCAACCACTCTGTGAAATAACTGCTAGTATTATTTGTGGTTTATAGATACAAAAACTAAGGCACATGGAAGTTAAGTAAGTTGCCTAAGGTTGCACAGCCAGTAAATGGCAAAAGTGGAATTCAGAGATAGGCAATGTAATTTCAGAGCAACCCACTGAACTACATGCTAAAATGTTCAATGTAGGCAGAGTACCAATTAGGTGCTCCCATCTTCATTCCTCATATAGAGAGCTCTACAATTGCCAGAACGAAGTCTATTGCTACCGCCCTCAACTGGGTACCTGTACATCAGAAGACTTGAGCATCCTGGTGTCTTGGAGGCAGGCCTAGGAATAAAAAGCCTGTATGCTGTCTTTAAAAGGGGAAGTGCTGGTTGTTCTAAAAACCACTCATGCTGAAAAGAAAGCTGACTACTGACCCCAATCACCAGTGTTTTCTTCTCCCACTTACTCTACTGCCCTGGGCAATGTGCCAGGGTCTATAAAGCATATTCATTCCCAATTCTTTTATAATTCTGTTCTTCCATTGTTAGCCTTCTGGGTATTACCTAGTGCCCATAAAGCATATAAAATTAATTTCTGCTGCCTTACTTGACATTTGTATTTGAGAGGCAACTCTGTGATGGGGCAGGGAGGTTGTCTGGAAAAATGCTAAGTTAATATCAAGTTGAGAGATGGGTACCAGCTTCTTTCGATTACACAGGGGGATGTGCCAATTCAATGGTCTGATCATAACTGCCTGCAGTCAGCTGGGACAGCAACTCACTGCCCTGTCAAGGAATTACAGATAATCTGTCAGAAAGGCTTTCATCAAGGAAGATGGACTTGGAGGGCCTTCCTTCTGGTCTCTATGCCCATGTCCCTGTTGAGTTCAGATAAAACAACGGGTAGGTTCTCTATACTCCCTTCAACAAGGCCCAAGGAAAATAGAAAGTTCCAAAAAAGAAGCCAGTAATAGCATCTGTAACCTCAATTTTCACCAAGTATCATGATATGCTTCCTGTAGCCACCAGCTTGATTTTATTTGATAGAGATCAACATTATTGATTTGTCCCTTCTGAGCTCACCCTGACTCATCGGGGTGGGCATGGGATGGTATGAAGGTGAAAGAGGTAATAGGGTTACACACTGGAATAGTCACCACAGACAGTTGATATACCTGTGATACTTCCCATTTCCATTCTTTCTACATTGCAAAGTATTTTTATATCAGTTGTTTATACATCGATTCACCAAACACTTATTGAATGCTTGCCATGTACTGGGTGGAGTACATATTCCCAAGCACACTCTTGGGATATCATAGTAATAAAAATAAAGAAGTTTGCCCTGATGAACTTACGTATAGTAAAGTTTATCTCAAGGGCTTTTCATCATCATCTGTCAGGGAGGTTAGACCAAGATCCATTAGTCCCATTTTATGATTAAGGTAACAAAACTAAGGCTCAGAGGAGTTAAATGTTCTGTCGGAGGGTGCCCAGCTAGATAGTGGCAGAGCCCTGGAGAACCCAGATCACCTGAATCCTTGTCCATTACTCTTTCTACTGTAACAACTGAAACTACACAATGAAGACTGGATGGAACCTTCTGAAATCATTTCAGTCATCACCCCTATCCCCCACTCGAAGCCTCCTAGGAGAATCACATGGCAAGAGAAGTGGAATCCACATGTTTCTGAAGCATCTTTCCATTCCAGTGAATGATGTCTCTTACTGTTTTGAAGTTCTGTTATGCCTTTAATTTAAATTCCTTGTGTTACAAGCTCAACACTCCCATCTTCTTTCATTCTCTCAGTGAAAGTGAAATGAGGCGTCTTTTATGAACCTAAAGACGATTCCCCAAACTCCTCATCCTTAAACCATGGAGGTACATTTAAATCCAGTCCTGAATTGTTGTTTCCCCGTTGACAAGAAAATGTAGTGAGGGGTTAGTCATTTCCCCCCATTTTAGTTCCTCTTACATAGTTAAAATGACTGCCTTATTTATCAGACCAAAATTTAATGGCTAAAACAAGATTTAAGAAGTAACTCTGGAAGCAGTTGGTAAGTTCATGGGGGAGGCTCCGTGATTTGTAGTCAGAATGAGGTTTTGGCAAGCTTCAGTTCACTAAAACCATCTTTCAGAAACAAAAATGGAATAAGAAATGTTCAGAGCAGTTTTATCATGATGGAAAGAGTGAGATTTGAAGTAAACACCAGAGTCAGTCTCAGCACTGCCATTTAATAGTTATCTCAGGCTGGTCATGTAAAACTTTCTGAGTATTCATCAACTTCATTGATTAAAAAGGCAATAATAATACCTTGACAGGTTTTTGTTAAAGAAAATGATAGAAAATTTGTAGAAGGGATTTCTCCATCCTAGAGTGTCTTGTAAATGTTACTTCTTAGTTATTTTTAGTGTTGTTAGTTGCAGAAGAAAATAAGGTGGTATGCAAACACTGTTCTGTCATAATATCCTTCTTCTTCTTCTTCTTCTTCTTTTTGTTTTTTGTTTGTTTGTTTATTTTTTTATTTTTTTTTTATTTTTGACACAGAGTTTCACTCTTTCCCTTAAGCTGCAGTGATTACTGTGATCTCAGCTCACTACAACCTCCACTCCTGGGTTCAAGTGATTCTTGTGTCTCAGCCTACCCAGTGGCTGGGATTACAGGCATTTGCCACCTGGCTAATTTTTGTACTTTTTTAGTAGAGATAGGGTTTTGTCATGTTGACCAGCAGGCTGGTCTCAAACTCCTGGCCTCAAGTGATCTGCCCACTTCAGCCTCCCAAAGTGCTGGGATTACAGGTGTGAGCCACTGCTACCAGCTCACAATGTCCTTTTATAAGCTATTCTATTCTAGTCTGTTTGCAGACGTTGTTTTTGTCTTGCACCTCCAGAGTGCTGAAATCGTCGCCCACGGTCCCTCCTTTCCCCATCCCTAGTGTGAGAATCATACCTGGCCCATTTCTCATGCAGAAAGCTATCAAAACTCCAGCAGGTATCTCTACGACAGCAGAGACTGCTTTGTTTGCCCTATATCCCAAGTACTGGAAACAGCGTCTTTCCTATAGCAGGTGCTCAAAAATATGCATGGAAAGGACGAATAAATCTGTACTTAGCTTCAAGGCCTATGGGAGAAAGAGATCAGTAAGAATTTTGTGTAAAGAAGATGCAGTAGTTGAGCCTTTGAATAGATAGAGGTGTTGAGATTCATGCTATAAGAAACAAGGAAGGTCTTCCCTGACCAGGGCGGGGAATGTGGCTTTGGCTCTGAGGCAGAGAACCTGTGATGTCTGCTTAGTCCCAGTGTTCACCTGACTCCACTCCTTGTCCCAAGAGTCCTGAAAACTGAACATCCATGATCATATGGCATCTTGGCAGGCAATTACTGTAAGGGCTCAGATGCCTACTTGGCCAATCCTTTGCTGTACAGATGAGAAAGCTAAGGTGAAGAGAGGGCCACTGAGAAGTAGAACAGAAACCGGGATCCAGGCACCCAGATTCTCTTCTCCTTCCAGACGAAACATTCCATTGCTTGAAAACTGAATACTTATTTTTTGCTTGGTGTTTTTGCCTTACTTCGCCCTTTTCAGTTGTGGGGGAAAATATATTTCTTTTAAAACTTAGTGATGGTCTTGATTATAGGGGAATGCTTGGTTGCTGAGATTTGTACCAAGAAATCATTGGGTTTCCTAACCATGTCCTGGTATAAAATATTACTGAGACAATCCCCTCATCCAGCCCATGTGTGTTTTTCCTTCCCTCTTGAAATTGTCAAACTGACATAATTAACTTAGCTGTTAGCTAAATAAATCACTGGATCCTAGTGAGAATTTTTGCAGAGATATCATTGCCCCCGCACCGCCCCGCAAGAAGGACTGTCAACACTACACGATAGATGTATGGCAAAGGATTCTGTTTGGGAGACAGCTCTCTCTTTCTCCCTTAGCGTCAAATATGGCTGGCAGGCTAAAGAACAGATGTCAAGGAGTGCATGTGAGAAAACCACTAATTCCTTAGAGTGTTTTGATCACACATGGTTCATGGAGCCTGAAACAGCACAGGAACTTCAGGTTGAAAGTCCAGAAATGGACCTCGATTAGGGTGGACCTCAAACAGAAGGTGTCAATCTGTAGCCCTTTCAGCAGAGAACTGTGCTCTGAGACAAGGGGATGGACTTATTAACCTCCAAAGGTTCCTGGTTTCCTTTGTCATTCTGAGATACAGGAACACACTATTTCTGTTTCACTCCTATTTTAAGAATATTCAGGTCGGGCACAACGGCTCACACCTGTAATCCCAGCACCTTGGGAGACTGTGGCGGGGAGATCACGAGGTCAGGAGCTTAAGACCAGCCGGGTCAGCATGGTGACATCCCGTCTCTACTAAAAATCAAAAAAAAAAAAAAAAAAAAAAAAAAAAGGCCAAGCATGGTGGCAGGCGCCTGTAATTCCAGCTACTTGGGAGGCTGAGGCAGGAGAATTGCTTGAACCCGGGAGGCGGAGATTGCAGTGAGCCGAGATCGTGCCACAGCACTCTAGCCTGGGCGACAGAGCAAGACTCAGTCTCGGGGAAAAAAAATGATATTTGTGAGTTCTTTAAGAACAAGGACGTGTTCACTCTCTCAGTCTGTGTAGCCCATGGTGGGGCCACCTGGTAAAAATATGGCAATGTTCTTTTGCTTTCCATTCCAACTTCTTTAGATTCCTGCAGAATAAAAAGAAAGACTGATCAAAGGCTAGAGACGTTTTAGAGGAGAGTCTTGTTAACAAGTGAAGCCTTATTTGAATGTCAACAGGTAACGAAACAGAGGCTGCAAAGTCAAGCCTGGCGTGGTCAGGAATTCAGAAGGCTGCTGCACCAATCTCTCAGGAGATGGAATGCTGCTCCCACACTCAGTTTAATTAGAAGCAAGGCTAATGGCCAGAAACTTGGAAGAGAGATTATAGATCTATTAGTTAGAGTCATGTTTACACCTCTATTGTCAACTGTAATGATTTGTTTAACCCAAGGTCTCCTTGGTTTATTATGATTGCTATTGTTTTCATCTTTGCAGTTATGAAGGAGAAAACCATATGCAAGCCTGTATATTCCAGCAGGGGCCCAGTCTGCCCCGCTTTTTTTTTTTTTTTTTTTTTTTTGAGGCAGAGTCTTGCTTTGTTGTTTAGGCTGGAGTGCAGTGGTGCCATCTCGGCTCACTGCAACCTCCACCTCCTGGATTCAAGTGATTTTCCAGCCTCAGCCTCCCGAGTAGCTGGCATTACAGGTGTGTGCCACCGCGCTTGGCTACTTTTATATTTTTAGTAGAGCTGGGGTTTCGCCATGTTGGCCAGACTGTACTAGAACTCCTGACCTCAGGTGATCCACTCACCTTGGCCTCCCAAAGTGCTGGGATTATAGGTGTGAGCCACCACACCAGCCCTGCTACTATGTTTTAACATAAGGAAGGTTTCCCTTAAATATTTGTTTTAATCATCAGTCATCTTTTATTTCAGAACTGTGAACTGGGTCCAATCAGTGGATTCACTATTATCTCTCTCTGTCTACTGATAGGTGACCCACATTGAAAATATCAGTGGTGACCATAACTGGTAGCCATAACACAATTTCTAATATTCCAACGGATTTTGGGACCTGTGGCTCCTGTGACAAGATTCTATGAAATCTAATTTGGTCATCTGAAAGAAGATTGCTTTAAGGTTCTCTAGAGATGCAAGGAAGGGATCTGGGAGGTGCCATTGGCAACAAGTCTCCCTCTGCTTTGCTTTCTGTAGTTACTTTGAGGAGGCTTTGCTGCCGATTCAAGGATGAGAGAGAGAGAGAGGAGAGAGGCTAACTTGTTCCCTTGCCTTGTGATGGGGATGTCATCTCATAGGGGGCCGTTACTACAGGAGGGTGAGAGTAAAGCTGTGTGAACCTGTGAAGACCATGGCAGAAACTGAGGGAGGGCACTGAGTAACCCCATGGACCATCCTATGGCCTGAGAGGCACCAGCAGCAGGCTTGCAGGAAGCAGTTTGATTTAGGCATGGAGACAAATTACCCACACATCTGGGTATTTACATTTCCCTGGACACTTTTACCCTGCTTCATGGGTGCAATCTTCTTTGGTGAAGGCTAAGAAGACTCATAGTATATATTATATAGTATTATCATAATGTCCTTCTTTCAGGGCAATCAACTTCTTCATTCAAGAGGCTCTGTGTTGGTCAACTGTTTCATGTCTGGAACTTGAGTAAGGGATCATGACTTTCATTGTGGAGTCCAAGCCCAGCCTCTGTCTGCAGAACTGCTGTTTGAAAGTTACTGAAATTCCGTTGTACTTAGATGGGTTACCTAGCTCTTTTGGCACTGGTTACATCAGGATGAGTTAGCCATCACTTGAAATCCCTGTTGTTGGCTGGGCACGGTGGCTGATGCCTGTAATCCCAGCACTTTGGGAGGCCGAGGTGGGCGGATCACCAGGTCAGGAGATGGAGACCATCCTGGCTAACACGGTTAAACCCCCCCCCCCCCGTCTCTACTAAAAATACAAAAAATTAACCGGGCATGGTGGCTGGCACCTATAGTCCCAGCTACTCGGGAGGCTGAGGCAGGAGAATGGCATGAACCTGGGAGATGGAGCTTGTAGCGATCTGAGATCGGGCCACTGCCCTGCAACCTGGGCAACAGAGTGAGACTCTGTCTCAAAAAACAAAAAAACAAGAAAAACCCTGTAGTTGAGACCATTCTAATAACTATGCAGCCCATGCTGTCTATTATGATAACCACATCTACCTTGGTGATCAACAGTATCTGTGTGATGAGTAAGAGCTACTATTTGACCCTTTCCATGCTGGGATCTTCCCAAATCCACTGAAACTGGGACGCACATTTCCATATAAACATGTCTCATCAGTACCCCGCCTAAAGAAAACAACCTCTAAAGCTTTGATGAAAGATTCTGGCCTTTTCCTCACTAATGGACTGATTAATGTCTTGGTGAATGGAATAGTTTTAGATTACAGAATTAAGAAATTCATAGGCATCACTCAGTAATAAATCTACTCCACCATTTTCATCTCTCAAATTATTCAGATTCTTTATCTCTGCATTAGACCAAAGAATTGTTGGCATATAAACTTTATTTTACTTGAGGCACCATTTAGTCCAGATCTCAATATATCAACCCAAAACATAATTGAAATCAAGCTCAGGTGTTAAGTCCTGCATACTGAATTCAGAATAAATGGAAAGTGAGCCTATATTAATACATTTATCCTAATCTTAAAAACATATTCTTTTCTTCTTAATCTAAGACACTCAGAAGCTATTCTTTTGCCTACTATTCAGACATACCTAATGCAAATAAGGAAGGGTGTGTAAGACTTCTGGCTTTGATTTGTTATTCACTCTTTGGGGTATGCTGGGATCTGTTTATAGCTATGGGTCAGGAGATAATTGTGGGTAATTGGGATGAGACATGAGGAGAATTGACTCATCAAAGGAGTTTTAGGGCTTTCAGGCAAAGCTTAACAGACTTATCAGCAAGGGAGAAGGAGAGTCTGCCTCTGCTGACGGTAACAGGAATGGCTCCAAATGTTGTTAGCGCTCCTATGCAGCCTCATCCAATTCTCAGCTTCCCAGCCACTCCTAACCATGCCCTCACTCTCACAGACGACACCTCACGAGGTTGTGAATTCAACTGTTGTAAATTGGCAGCCCATAGGATCAAACTGTGAAATTGTTTTTATCGGAGCCCTGTGCCTGCAAGACATGAGAGATTCTTTTCACAAGGTCACAGAAAGTGCTTGAGCTTCCTTATGTGCCTTGAGCAAAGAATGTAGGAATTGGATCTGACCATCGTCTTTCCTTATGCTCCCCAGAAGCAGCCACTCCCCTGTATCTTCCTTGATTTCCTCCCGTCATGTACACTTTAGCAAAACAGTGGCCACTCCATTTCCCAAAACCTTGCTGCAATGAGCACCGCGTTCTAAGTAACCATAGACAATATTTCAATTTGTTGTTTCTGTGCTGCAAGCCATGAATTGGTAAATTATCACTATTTAATATTTTTATTGCTTTTTGTCCCATCTGGGCCTAATTCTCCAGTTTACCTATGCTCTGGATAGCACTGACTGGTACTAATTTCTGTTTACAAATGGCAAAAACTAAGTTTACTTAAATATTATAACATTTTTAGAAAGACTTATTGCAGAACACCAGAACATCACACAAAGCCCTTTGCTCAATGGCTTGAGGTTTAATACTGTGCAGCCACCAGCTTGAAATTCTTCATTTTATCTTTTAATTTGCATGTTGCAAGGGAAGTCCCAGGGTCAAGGGATCGGGTGCCACAGACTTGGAGCTGTGGTTCACAGGTATTGAATGAATGAGCTATGTGTGGATGCTGAGTGTTCAATCTTTTGGGTAGCCCCTGCATTCATCCAATCTGGAGAAATATTATTTTGTGGTCTAAGGAGGCTGAAGTAGATCCACCTGTGCCTGGGGGCACACACGCTTCTGAACAGAAAGCAATCGTGTTCTGCCACCTCCATCATTCCTTCCCTTTGCAGGGTCGTGCCTGAGGTCTCGGAAAAAACAAAAACCCAAAGGAGTTTCTCCTGAGGGCTCCAGAGGGAACATCTCCCTGGACACAGAGCACCTGTAGGGGTCTGGTGGAGGCTGCTGCCCTCAGTGCCGCCCAGGCCCCCCAAACATAAGTTTGTCCGCAGACGTTCCCCTGTTCAAGTGCCCTGGAAGTGTGTGTGACAATAAGCCCGCCCCACTGGCTTTATTTTCATTTTCTGTTTGCCTTTCCCTATGTCCTCAAATCCCCAGGCAAACAGGTATGGAGGCGTCTAATGAACTAGCACAAACCCTGCTTTGTTTTGTTTTGTTCTTTTCTTCTTCAGAGAATTTTCAGGTTTCCCCGTTCCTGCAAGTCCTTTTAACTTTTTCTATGTGGGAAGTCCAAGTTCCTAGTTGAACTGCAGGTTCTTGTTCTCCTGACAAGTCCAGCCCTATCCAGTAAGATCCCTGAGCTGAGGAAGCAAGGGAGGGGCATGTGGGGATGCAGTTAACTCTTTCGGGCCCTGCGTGGGGAGGCCGTCCCCTCCCTGACTGGCAGTTATGCAGTCATCATTTTATAGTCACCAATCTGAGCTCAAGGGACAGATCTTGCCTTCCTTATTAAAGATGGTGATTTCCTACCAAGCTCAATCTCATTTTGTGGTGATGCTTAAGGATAAGACTAATATGTCTCAATTTTAAAGATTTTCCCAGATTCACACTTACAAGATCCAGCCCCTCATGCTGTTCCTACAAACAATAATGCTTTTGTTAACATAAAGCATAAATAGCAATTCATCTTTGGTTACTAATAATTGCATACAATATTTACATCAACTTGCAATAAATCACAATACGTAAAGAAGTACAAACATCCAGTTACATCCAAATATCTTTCTGCCCCGTGGTTTCCTAACCAGGGATCAGAAGCAAAGTAACCTTCATGGGACACTGAACCTGAGTCATGAACCAGCTTCCCCAGAGCTCTGGAACAAGCTTCACTCTCTCCCCAGGCCTTGAGAGTGCCGTGGAGTAGAAGGTTATGGAGAGAGTGGCTGCTTTCCAGTCTTCTTCCCTCTCCTCTGGGTGTCAAACATCCTTGCTCTGATTACCCTAATTAGCACCACTATTTTATTTCTCTTGCTGCTTCCAAGAAGCTAATGTATGTACACTTTCTTCTTTTTGCAGAACAGGGCCAAGTCATTAATAAAAGAAAATCATTCTAAGATTTGCTATGTAAAATATCCATAAAATAAGAAGGGAGAAAAAAGAGAGGATAATAGGAAGGAAGGAAGGAGAGAAAGAAAGAAAAAGGGGAAAAACGAAGAAATAAAATCTCCACAATAGACTGACTTCCAGAGTCTAAATCCTAGAACAATGTCCTCCCAATCGGAAATCCATATCCCTGGTGGCTGAGCTCTTACTACTATTTTCTCAGCTTATGTATATTATTGCATATATGTGGTGTATGCTATTCAGAATTCTGAAGATTTCTTATTAGCTAATTCTGGCTTTTTGCCAAATAGTATTTTTTTTTTTTAAGGAAATCCACCCTGTTTTGTCCCTGAACACTTAAAAAATTGAACAAAATAATTTTTAAATAAGAAAAGTATAAAACCAGATTGTTGTAAGCCCAGTGTTTTAGATACTAGAAAAAATAAAATACAGCCGGGCGCGGTGGCTCACTCCTGTAATCCCAGCACTTTGGGAGGCCGAGGCGGGTGGATCACGAGGTCAGGAGATCGAGACCATCCTGGCTAACACGATGAAACCCCGTCTCCACTAAAAAAAAATACAAAAAATTAGCTGGGCGTGGTGGCGGACGCCTGTAGTCCCAGCTACTTGGGAGGCTGAGGCAGGAGAATGATGTGAACCTGGGAGGCGGAGCTTGCAGTGAGCAGAGACTGTGAGCCACTGCACTCCAGCCTGGGCAGCAGAGTGAGACTCCCTCTCAAGTAAATAAATAAATAAATAAATAAATACATACATACATAAAATAAAATAAAATAAAATATGACAATGACTTAGTGTTTTTTTCACTTTCACTAGGTTTGATTTCTTTAAACGTTGGGTTTGGGGTAGAGGAAACATCTTAGTCATTTTTATTTCCCTACTAGCAGCAAAGTATAGATTCATAATAGTACATAAAAGTGAACATTTTCAAAATCTGTCTACTGCCTTTCATTTCCCATTGTCTCCTCTTCCATTCTCTCTCCTTAGTTAATTCAAGCCAGCCTGAACACCAGCCAATGCCACAAAGAAATGGAGGGACAAGTAAGTGGCTGCTAGGTTGTTTTATTGGCTGGGTGTCAAAAGCCTTATTTCTCGCCATGTCTCTGAGGGGGGTGATGAAATTTGTTCCTGATTATTAAACCAGTATGAATCAGTTTGTTACACTGGAACCAATGGAATAGAATCTAAGACAGGTGAGTTTGGGAAAGAAGGCAAGAGGAAGATATCTGGGCTCTTTGCATGTGTCTACTTGAGCTTCCATAACACAATATCAGAGACTGGGTGGCTTAAATAACAGTTCTGGATGCTGGAAGTCCAAGATTAGGGAGTCAGCAGGATCAGATCCCAGTAAGAGCACTCTTTACAGACGGTTGCCTTCTCCTTGTGCCTTCCCATGGCCTTTCCTTGGTGCGTAGCTGGGGAGAGAGAGAACTGTCTCTGGTGTCTCTTCTGCTAAAGACATTAATCCTATGGGGTCAGGACCCCACCCTTACAACCTCATTTGACCTTAATTACTTTCTTAGATGCCCCATTTCCAAGTGTAGCTACACCTGGAGTTGAGGCTTCAGCATATAGATTTTGGGGGGATGCAAGCGTTCAGTCCATAGCACCCCTGGGCTCTAGGCATTTTGATGACAGGCATAAATCATTTCTCACAAAGGAAGAAACAGCAGGAGTGTAGACGTTTTTAAATTTTCAAGTTTGTCCAGGACGTTTAACTTCTTCAGTCACTGATGCCCTTGGAAATCAAACAAAAAAAGTGAGAAAAAAAAAAAGGAACAGTTGATATGTAAGATGTTAGGCCTAATGCTTAATTTTTTTGCCTGTGTGTCCTAGCTCCTCTACATGCCCTGTGAATGAAGAGAATTTCCAGAACTGGAGCACTGACTCCAAATAGTATTGCTGCAAACACTGAGGCCTAGATGGTTTCCTTGCCGAGAGACCTGGGCAGGTGAAGAACATGAAACCAGCTTCACCATGGGGCACTCCGCCGCAGCTCAGCTCTCCATCCAGTACAGGGAAGGTTCTGGTCACACCTCCTTCTCCTCCAGCTCTGCTGCCTGCCTCCTGACCCCCATCATGACCCTGCCCCTTACCACATCCCACCTGCTCTTTCTTCAATGCTGGTCTTCAGAATAAGAGGTGCGTTACTCTCAAGGCTTAGCTGTGGAATCTGGAATCAAACTGTGGATGATATTGAAAATGCTTAGCCAAGTTCAAAAGAATTTCTCTGTGCAAAACCAAAACCAACTTAGCAAGTGGAGCCAGTCCCGAATCTTGTGCCTCAAGCAAGCTTCCTTCTCACAAAGTGCACATCGTGGTTAGGAGTGAAAGACAAAGCGATCTTGCTGTGACACCACAGAGCTCACCAACACTGCCTGAAGAACTGTCTCCTGAGGCCTGGTGGGTGGCTGGATGGTTTAGAGCTCCCAGGCTGGGAACTCAGACAAAGGAGCTGGCATAAAGAGAAACTCTCACCACCTTGTCATTAATCTTCTTTGCCCAGCATCAGACAAACATTCCTTCGTCTGTGGAAAGCCAAGACTCCATAAGGGAGGAGGCAGGGAACTGGAGAAATTGGACAGGTAGACATAAGAGAAAGGGATCTGAAATGAACAGCAAAATGTTTCTACCTTTTCTACCTTTTGTGGTTTTACTCATTTCTTCATGTAACGTGTATTCATTGAGCATCTATGAGCATTGAACCAGATGCTGGGGAACAGTGGTGAGACCATAGGGATACATTCCTTGCCCTCAGGAAGCTAACAGTCTAGTGGAAACAAAGATACTTAAAAAATAAGTAAATAAAAAAAATAAAAAAGTGTTACAAGCTGGGTAAAGTGGAATGAAAAATCCCACCTGGGAGAATTTGCAAGATCTGATTTAGCTTGAGAGGATTAAGGAAGGCCTCCTTAAGGAAGTGGTCTTCTAAATTGTGACAGGGAGGTAGGTGCATCTTTGCAGATTGGGGATGGCACGTTCCAGGCAGAGGCAGGGAAGATGGAAGGCCCTGAGGTGGGGAAGTGCTTGAGATATTTGAGAAAGTGAAGAAAGACCAGTGTGGCCGGAACACAATGGTTGGAAGGGTAGTCTGGATTATGCATTGGATTATGCAAGACTTTGTGGGATGAGGTACTAATGTTGGGATTTTATCCTGAGCAAAATAGGGAGCAGCTGAAGGTTGTAAGGTGCTGGGAAATCACCTCCACTTTCATTACAGGGAAGGACAAATGGAAGTGGAGCTGTTGGCACAACATAGGTGAGAGATGATGGTGACTTGTGAGTGACCGTGAGTATGGGAAGAAGTAAAGGCACTGAAGCCATTCTCTGGATGTAGAATCAATAGAATTTGGGTAAGAATTGGATATGACATGGGAGCAAGAAAGAAAGATCAAGAACTTTTCCCAAAATAAATGGATAGTGGATGATATCCATTTATTAAGATAAGAATAGAGCAGTTTGAGGAGGAAAATCAACAATTCGCTGTTGAACATGTGAAAGTTGACTATGAGATGCATATGCAGTTTCTAAGTGGAGATGTCAAGAAGACAGTTGGAAAAAATAGCTCTGGAAGTCAGAGGCGGGAGCTGGGCAGGAGGTGTGAAAGGCATTATCAGCATACAGATGATCCTTAAACCATGGGTTGATGAGGTGACTTCCAAAGAGTGTGGACTTAGAAGAGAAGATACAAGTCTAAATTGTAATAACTTCAATATTTAAATTAAAAAATGGCAAATACATGGTACAGTTACTTTCACTCTCTCTCCTTCATCTAGACAAATATTTCTAATGCATTATAGCTCTCTTTTCTACTGGGCCAAGATGCAGGATTTGAATAATTCTCAGCACAACACTACAGAAACCTCTGCCAATAGAGTCAGTGTTGGCAAAAAGAGATAAAACCTGATTGACTTTCTGGCATTTGTTCAAGGGTTATAGAAATTTTTTAAGAGTGAAGATTTCTTTTTAACATCAAAATATTTAAACAAACCGACATAATGGTAGCTTTACTTTTATTTATTCAGACAATAGACTATATTTATTTCTCACAAAATGCCATAGTAGCCTAGAGGTCCAAGGTCCCCCAGCTGGGAATTGTTCTAGTGCTGCGATTCTCAAAGTGTGGTCCTTAGAGCAGAGCATTAGAATCACCCGGGAACTTGTCAGCAATGCAAATTCTCAGGCCCCATCCCAGACCCACTGAGTAAGAAACTCTGCATTATAACAAGCCCTCCAGATATTTTTTTGTTCCTCTTTTTTTTTTTTGAGGCCCAGGCTGGAGTGCAGTGGTGTAATCTCGGCTCACTGCAACCTGCCAGGTTCTAGTGATTATTCTGCCTCAGTCTCCCCAGTAGCTGGGATTACAGACATGCACCACCATGCTCAGCTAACTTTGTATTTTTCGTAGAGATGGGGTTTCACTACTGGTTCGATACCAGGCCGGTCTCGAACTCCTGACTTCAAGAGATCTGCTGCCTCAGCCTCCCAAAGTCCTGGGACTACAGGCATAAGCCACCGCACTCGGCTTCTCCAGATAACAACTGATGCAAGATAAAGCTTGAGAACTGCCACTCTAAAGGTTTCTAGAATTAACTAATTCATGTTGCTGCAGAGACGGTAGGCTGATTTCTTCAGCCTGATCATTTTAAATTCCATCAGGAACCATGTCTGGGTTTTCCAAACTTCACTGTTTTCTTAATGTCCATTAAATTTTCTGGGAAAATCAAATATACTTAATAAACGTGATGAAAAAATTATTGACTGAATGAATAACTTTGGAGCTTGCTGGAGGATCTAAGTAGGGCATGAATAAGGTAGAACCTACGGCCAAGAAGCTTCGTCTTTTCTATGAAGTATTTCTTGGTGACAAGGTCAAAAACAATATTTCTATCCAACAATAAGACTATGAAAATTATACTGTAATTTCATTTGATCGGTGACGTCCCTTGAGGCCAGACTTAGAGGGATGAAAAGGACATTGAGATGGCCACCTCATCATCCTGTGGGTAAACTGAGCCCTGGAAGTGAGGTGGTTTGCCCACCGGCATGCACTCAGAAAGAACATGGAATCCCTAACTTGCCATGGCCTGTAGAACACAGTGATTGTGCAGCCAGACAGAACCCAAGTCCCCTGCTTATCAGTTTAGTGATCCTGAGCAAGTCTCTCTGGGTTTAAAGTTCTTTATCTACAGAATGTGAATAAGAATACTTCGCTGACAGACTGCCGTAGAATTAATATAAGGTACTGTGTGCCTTACAAAATTCATATTAGTTTTTTGTCCCCGCTGTGTGGGCTGAAAAAAAAAATGCCCCTTTCCTCCTCCAAAAGATATCTGCACCCAGTTCCTGGGACCTGTGAATGTTACCTATTTGGAAAAAGGATTTTTGCAGATGTGATTTAAGTTAAGGATCTTTATTTCCCCCCCCAGAAGTTACAGATCTTGAAAGAAAGAGGCTGGCCTGGATTACCTGAGTAGGCCCTCAGTACAATCACATGTACACTTGCAAGGTAGATACTCAGAGAAGGCAAACACAGGGAGGAGGAGGCGATGTGAAGACTGGAGCAGAGAACGGATGATAGCATCACAAGCCAGGAAGGCTGGGGAAGCCACCAAAGCCAGAAGAGGCAAGGGAAGATTCTCCCTAGAGCACCTGGAGGGAGCTCAACCCTGCCAGATTGTAGACATCTCACCTCCCAAACAGAGAGAACAAGTTTCTGTTGTTTTAAGTCACCAAGTTTGTGGCAATTTTGTTACAGAAGCCTCAAGAAACAAAGGTACCTGATAAAAACAGAACGACAGGAAAACTCCCCAGAAATAGGGAAGTGGCTTTGAAGCCCCTTAATCCTCACTACTGTCTTTCGTTTCTTTTATATTTCACTCCCAGAATGTCATGGCTGCTGTAAACTCAGGATTAACTTCCAAACACAGTCCGTGGACTGCAAGGGGCCTCACGCCTTTAAAGAGAGAAGGCTAGAAGAGAAAAATGAACATCAGAGGAAGCTTGAATACGAGGACTGTCCCAGATGCCAAGCATATTCCTACCTAGCCTTCAGAGAATTTGTTGCCAGGACCAAACACCAGCAACAGGATAAACGGGGTTAGTCGGATACACATGGTCCCTCCACGGAGGAAGAGGCTGAGAGAAACACCCACCATAAATTGTGTGTAGCTATCAGAGGAAAGGCTGGAATTTATTGAAGTCTAGCATGAATGGATTAAAGAGGGAATCACAGATGGCAGGCATTATTTGGGACTTTGGACCGCTCCTATGGTAGGGGGTTGGTAAGAGGCTAGGGTGGAAGGAAAGGTGGACATGGGAGAAGGAATTCTACTTCCCAGTTCAAAGAAAATGTCTGAGGGGCCCCAGGGGCAGTACGAAGACCAAACTGCCAATCCAAGGTAGAAGATAAACAGATCAATCTTTCGGGCTGACCATTTGCTCATTCATTCATCTGAAGCGTGCTATGCAGTCAGTGTACATTTTTAAGCACAATACACTGAATGTCTTTCTATGAATTTCTTGAATCTTCAAGATCAGCATTTTAAATACATTGTTGTATTTCCTTCCACTTTATTATATTCTTTTTGAAAACACGTCCTTTTCTATATCACGACAGTGGAAAGGATTCCTTGGCTAATTCCAAGACTTTTGTCTCTCTTTCCTCAAAAACTATCCAGGAATCTTGCCAGGTCAACTGGATTGCACCATATCTATACATATACACCCCTTGGTCTTTCCATCCTATAAATGGCAGTCTTTCATGTCCCTTGTTCAGGAAAGAAGGCAATCAGAATTTGTGGAGAAATATAGCACCCCAGGCCCTTGAGTGTCTTCCTAGAGAGTGAGTCTCCCTATCATCTTACAATTGTTTCTTTCTTGAGTGCAATTGTTTCATGCTGAAATATTTTTGATTGTATTTTTTGTGGTTCTCCTGCTGCTCCTGGTTTCTGTCTCTGCCTTGAATGTGCTGCGGGTGCCTGCCCTCCACACTTAGACAATATGCACAGACTTTGAGTAACCTGACCGTTAATATTTTGTCTTTTGCTTTTTGCTTTTTCTTTTTTTCTAGTGTGTAACGCTGGGCCAGCAAGAGATGTATCTGGTTCGCTTCTTGCATCATTAAGGCTACTGTCTCTTTCTTCCCAAAATATTCTGTTTTGGTAATTAAGTAGATATTTGGCCTCGTACCCACTTTAAAGAATGGGAATGAAAGCCCAAGGAAGTAAAAATTACTTGTTTAATATCATTTAATGAAAATCAGTGATAGAATTTCAGGAATTTGAGCTCTAGCTGTTACACCCCTCATTGATATCTTCTGCTAGGAACACCAGGGTACAAAGTATTTATTAAAAATAATTCTGCCTAAAATATTTAGATCTGACACCAACCAAAGAACTTGACTCACACCAGGGAATGGCAATGCCTATAGTATGAAGTTGTTTGGGAGGTACCTAACACCAGTGAGTTGATTACATTCTGTTCTTGTTGGGTTATACGAGTAGTGGTAGAGTTACAGCTGGGGCGAGAGAGGCAGGAGGGACAGAGCGTGAGACAGAAGTGGACAGAAGGAGCTTCTCTGACATGCTGCCCTGCTTAGCTAGTCTAGGATTGCATGCTGTTCACAGCCTCACCCTCCTGCTTGAAATGGGCATTTAGGGGCTATTTAGTTTATTCTCTGGCTCCAGGTGGAAATGTATGTAATACAGCCCAAATTTGTGGACATTTCTCTTTTGCAAAGACACCCTGTGAAGGAGATGCCATATCATGTTTGCTGATCCCAAGCAGTTTCCAACAACTCTATTATAAAGTGCTTCTGAGCCAGGCACCTTGGTGCATACCTGTAATCCCAGTTGCTTGGGAGGCTGAGATGGGGGGATCCTTGAGCCTAAGAGTTTGAGGCTGCAATGAACTATGATCACGCCACTGCACTCCAGCCTGGGTGGCACAGCAAGATACCATCTCTTAAAAAAAAAGTGCTTCTGATGTCTTTCCTAAATATCTCTTGCTACAAGATATCCCCTTCTATTTTGCCTTCAGTGGAAATGAAAACAATCTACCTTCTGAAGACAGCAGGAAACACTTTTCACCCGACCCTCAGCTGCTTTATCTACCCTGTCATGGAAAGCCACAAGGTATTTTAATTTTCCTGTTATCTCTTACACTTCTCAGCATGTTTCTGTGGAAGATTCAGCACTTTGAAGTTTTCCATATATTCTTTTTGGAAGCTCACATTTCTATTCAGTGCTCCTAACACTCCTCTGGGTTTGTGACATGAGCTCTGCTTTGAAATCTGACTGCATTTCCTGGCCCCTGGCCTCTTCTCCAGCTCATCCTTGGTTTACAGAGTTTAGCAATGGTTGTTAGGCAGTCGGCCATCTCCCTTTTCAGCACCCACCAAGGCTGGACCCCTTAGTCCCTTGTCAGATGGTTGTGAATTAGGAAGTTATTCCTCAAGATTTAGCTGCTTTTGGTGGCTGTTGGGCCTGCTCAGGTACTACTGTGCCTTTGTCCGCGTTGTTGTCACTGGATAAGCCCTCCTTTTTCTATGCCAACCTCAATCACACCCATCTGACATGTAGCTCAAGACCATGTAACTGTGACCCTGAGTCATCTCCACATCCTCTGAATTCCTCATTATACCCTACAGTCTGTCATGGAATAATTCACTATATTTAGTGAATTATATATATTCTATATATAGACTGGTGTTGTATTCATGATAGTGGGGGCAAGGACAGGAAATAGGTTTCCCTTCCTGGGGCAATTCTGAATGATCAGCAGGGACTGCATGGAATGCTGTGATGAGAGGTTTTCTGAGGCAGCATCCTAGCTCAGTAAGAACGTGCATCATGACTGATTTTCTGTACCTGCTTCAAGGACAAGCAAGGGCAAGGGCATACGTGTACCATGTATTTGCCATCTTTGTGTTTTGATCTTTCCAACAAAATTACATGAATAGTACCATAACCCGTATCTTTTGGATCTTCATATGTTAAGTACAAGCAGGTACTCAGTAAATATGTATTGACTGTCTACTTGACATTTAGATGTTGGTGAGCACTGTCATTTAATGTCTTCAAGAGAATACGGCCCAGCAGAGTGACAGCACAGTGCTTTGCCAAACTATTCTCTCCCCATGGAGTAAAGGAGTTCCTTATATAAGAAAGGAAATAGGCTGGGTGTTAAATGCATCTCACTAGTCTCTACTATAAGCATATGTGAACCACTCACTGACGCCATCATTCTTCTCCCAGATTTATTACAGTTGAATTTGTTTGCTAAGTTATTATTCCTTTGCCTAGATTCAGAGCCAAGTTGTTGTAAGCCCAAGTTATCCAAATAAAATGTCATAAGGCTGCGCTTCAATGCTTAAATTGTCATCAATATAAACATACTATAATTAGACAGTTCTCTCTGAACCATGGTTCTCTAGCAATGCTTTGCTTCAATTCTCCTACCTTCTCACTGTCTGCTTTCTTGTTTCCTTCTCTACTTCTAAGAAACTTCCACTTGCTCTTTTTCTGTCACTCAGCAACTCACTCCTAGCTCCTTCCTCTTCAATATTATCATCAATCCAGGAAAAATAATTATCAACACACAATCCTGCTTCCAATCTCTCTTTAGCATTTTCACAGACATAAGCAGCAATTGAGGGTGAAGCAGAACTGCCAACAGTTAGCAAGATGGCAGGAGATAAAAGTTAACTGTTGGCCAAATTCCCCAACTGAATGAACGAATCAACATTATTGAGCTCATTCTGTGCACAATTCTGTATCGAGCATTTTCAGGGAAATGAAAGAAAATGAGAAGCTGACTTCCACCCTTAGGAAACTTAACAGCCTAACCAGAGCCGTAGAAGAAGCAGCATAGTTACTTCAAGAATTGTTGATATCGGGGCTGGGCTCGGTGGTTCACACCTGTAATCCCAGCACTTTGGGAGGCCGAGGCAGGCAGATCACGAGGTCAGGAGATCGCGACCATCCTGGCTAACACGGTAAAACCCCATCTCTACTAAAAATACAAAAAATTAGCCAGGCGTGGTGGTGGGCGCCTGTAGTCCCAGCTACCCCGGAGGCTGAGGCAGGAGAATGGCGTGAACCCGGGAGGCAGAGCTTGCAGTGAGCCGAGATCGCGACACTGCACTCCAGCTTGGGTGACAGAGTGAGACTCTGTCTCAAAAAAAAAAAAAAAAAAAAGAATTGTTGGTTAATATCTTTTCCAATGACAAAGGTCAATGTAGTTTAAAGTTTAGGAATCAGGCTCTGCTCTGGAGTCAGACTGCCTGGCTTTGAAACCAACTGTGTCTGTCCCTGGCAAATTACATAACCCTTTAGAGCCTCAGTTAGGAAACAGAAATGACATTAGTGCCTACCTTATAAAGACGTTGTGAGGATTAAATGGGATAATGCAAACAAAATACATAGTCTTACAATGCTACGTATACTCAATAAATACTATTATTAGTAAACGAATTTTCATGGTAATCCAAATGACTGATGAGGACTTGTAAATCTATAAGGTCAGCTATTATTAGTTTGGTGCAAAAGTAATTTTGGTTTTTGTCATTCCTTTTAATGGCGATTACTGTTGCACCAAAACCTAATAGCAGCTAATGTTGACATTAGCCAATCAAATACAGATGTGATCATTCTGTCCCACGCTGGAAATTAGCATGAATATGGTGGTTGATGACTGCCATCAACCACCATTGAACATCTATCTTAGGTTTGATTCTAAATTTATTCAGAACCCATACTTCCATAGGAGACCCCAAAACATTTAAAAGTAAAGCTCAAGATTAGGTACTCAGTCATCATCATTTCTGTAGTCCTCCTTTGTTCTCACGCTGGGGAGAACCCAGGGGTCCTTTAAATGAAGCGCCTGAGTGCACAAATGAGGGACTTTGTTCCTGGATCTGACTTGGAGTATTGGCTCAGCCAGGGGCACTTCTAGAAGGAACGTTTGGGCTTGCGTGATTTCACTTCCCTGGAGTGACAGAATTTCTCTCTCTCTCTCTCTCTTTCTGAATATAGGAAATCTGGGTGGTATCTCCACATTTTTAAGCAAATGGAAGTTGTGAAGCTGCCAAGTAACCTCAAACCTCTCTCTCCTTGAAAGGATGTGCTGCACCAAAGGGAAAGAAGGAATTAGTCAGAAACCACAAAGCAATTAATGGCCAAATCAACCCTAATGAAATATTGCCTAGTAAGCAATTCACTCCATTGCAGGTCAGTTGGGATGTCCACAGAAGAATGCACACTGCAGTTTCCTTGGTTGGCCAAAATGAATCAAAACCCAGCACCCCCACTTGCTGTGTGTCTGAGTGTGTGTGTGTGTGTGTGTGTGTGTGTGAGAGAGAGAGAGAGAGAGAGAGAAAAGGAGAGAGAGAAAAAATGAGTTTTTCCTTTGCATATGTGAAATTGATTTTTTTGTAGTGGGGAAACACTGTGTAAAATCTTAGAGTAACTAACAAAGGAGACTGTATCATCATACTAAGAAAGAAAAGTCTAGATAAATATTTGCTATCTGTAATGACTGCTTTAAACATCTGCCTGAATGAAGACAAAGAGTCAGACAAAAATACTCCCTTTAGCTGGGAGATTCCGACTCCCTACTGCTCCATGCAAGGAATCTGCTTGCAGGACCCCTTGGAATTGTCAGTGTCTCCTCCAGCAAAGTCTTATCCCTCCCTCTAGGCAGAAGAAATTGCCTCAGCAAAGGAAGATGCAAGAAAGCACATGCCACAGGAATGTGAGTCTTACTGCAGGCAAATAGCATGGGAACCCCCAAACAGCAGAATCTAAGACTTGTCTTCTACTTCCTAAGGGGCAGGCTACCCGTTTCCAGACCCCACTCCTCCCACCCTTCGCAGCCAGGATGTCCCTCAGGATGGCGTCCCCCCTGGTTTGTATTTGCTTGCTTCCACCATGCACAATGCACTTCCTTGGTTTTGACAACAGAGCCTTTGACTCATTCTAGCCTTGTGTGTGTGCACATGCATCTATGAGCTGAGGAGACATATTTACATTTCACTGGCATACCTTTTATGATGTTGTCACCAAGCCATATCGTCTCCAGTTGTCAGCTCCAACATCTCTGTTATGAAAAGCGCACGTGGTAAGGCTGCCCCTCTATTTCATACATTACTTATTCTTCAATGGGCCAGAACGGGGAATCTTGGCTTCTTAACTTTCTCAACCACAAACCCTGAAGTCTGAATATATTTACTAGGTGCTGTAACAAGCGCATTCAAGGAGGTTTTTTCCAGGGATGGAGATCAAGTGGCTTCCATTAATATCTAACATCTCCTCACAGCATCTCAAAGTTGCTGAAGAGAGACCTGTCGTAAGATCTGCACTCAAAGAGCCCTCCCTGAGATTGCCTGTTGTGGGAAGGACTTCGCCAGGACCGTGACCCAGGTTTGTGACTTTTCCAATTAGGAAACAGCTATTGATGATTCTAGGGAGTGACTTAACATTGCTGCTTTCAACAGGACACTTGGCTTGCTAGTTGTATGACTGTGCAGAGGAGAACTGAATGCCATCCAAGCGGGGGTCCCTCCAGCTAGGTGGAGGCTATATTAGCTCAAAGAAACTACAAAGATAGAACATTCAGGAGCTTGCCAGTAATCTCCTCTGGTTGAACTCCTAAGTTGGGGGTAAATACTGGCCACCATTTTCTGGTTATCATGATCCAGTGAAAAATTCATTCCTTTCTTTAACAATTGAAGATTGGAGTAAGTCATTAACAATTGAAGATTGGAGTAAGTCATTAACAATTGAAGATTGGAGTAAGTCAGATCGAAAAAGCCAGTGCAAAGAAGTGTAGATTGCTTCCAGGAATGTGTCAACCAGTTCCTTTATCTAAAAGACTTGTCTTTCCTGTGCTCACTTTACCCCTATCCACACCCTAACTGGTGTGGATCTCACTGTCCACACCACAGCATCAGGCCTGAGGACTGGCCTCATTGCTCACATTCACAAAACAATTATATTCTACAGATCATTCTTGGGGAAAAATGCCAAGAGAAGAGAAATGGGGGAGGGAGAATTTCTTAGGCAAGAATCTTAAATGTAAAAACTCCACAAAAGATGTCTCCAATTTTCATATCTCCAAAAAGAAAATTTCAAGGAATTTAGATCATTTTGTCTGAATAACAGAAGGCCTGGGGGTAGAAGGATTAGAGCTGAATCATGATCTTCAAGACTACAAAATACCTTTGTTTCCAAATAATGGTCTTCTTTGGCAATGAAGGCTGAACATTCAGGAGGCTGGGGGCTGGAAGATTAGGAGGCATACAGTATTTTGGTAGGAAGTTGTAGATTTGGTTCCTCTGTTAAGTTCGTGAAAGAAAATGAATGAAGCCGGGTGCGGTGGCTCACGCCTGTAATCCCAGCACTTTGGGAGGCTGAGGTGGGCAGATCACAAGGTCAGGAGATGGAGACGATCCTGGCTAACACGGTGAAACCCTGTCTCTACTAAAAGTACAAAAAATTAGCCAGGCGTGGTGGCGGGTGCCTGTAGTCCCAGCTACTCGGGAGGCTGAGGCAGGAGAATGGCGTGAACCCGGGAGGTGGAGCTTGCAGTGAGCCTAGATCGTGCCACCGCACTCCAGCCTGGGCAACAGAGTGAGACTCTGTCTCAAAAAAATAAATAAAATAAAATAAAAAAATAAAGAAAATGAATGAGTCTCTACAGTGGAAATGACTGGGTTAGGACCAAGTGAACTGCGGGGCTCCTGTCTGCCCTGTGACTCTGATATTTTCCATATGTGCCTCGATGGACAGACAGGCAATCAGGCCATTAGAACAATGGTGGGGAGTAATGGTAGCTCCTGCCCATGCCTGTGAGAGGCCCTCAGCCAGCCTGAGGGTCTGGGAGATTTGGGGGTGAATGGCCCCTTTGGAGTGCTCAGTAAGAAGCAGCAGAGAGCATGAGGAAGAGCAGGGGAAGCCCCAGACGTGCAATCAGGGGGACAAGAGAGCATCTCCCTTCCTCAGGAATATTCGTGCAGCTCCACGTGGCAGGGCCTGGGGAAATGAAGGCAGTGGAGAGACAGGAGGCTGGACAGTGAGCTGGTCCTGGCGGTGCAGGGCTGGAGCCCACGCTGAAGCCACTAGCTCTACTCTAGGGACGGTGGGAAACCCCCTAAGAGCAAACCCAAATAAACCTGGGCCTGCGTATGACCTCCCACACCCAGCAGGGAATTCTGGTCACTCTCTCCACTTGGTTAGAACCTAGGAGCTGGGTGGGTGGCTGGGGGAGGAAGCAAAGTCTGATTTTCACCGTACAGCACCCGGAAAACTCCCTTACAATCCTCTGAAGACTTTTTCTCCCCAAATTCCACTTATTCTGAAGGGGTGGGTATCTGCTATGTCATAATTTCATCCGTGTCACAGAAGAGTTGTAAGTAGAGAATGAGATTTACATTCTAAAGACCATTCTGATGTCAGTTCTGAAAGGGGCCAAAGGGAACTGTCAGAAACAAATGAGGAATTAGAAGGACAGAGAACACTGTTCCTGTGGGTAAGAGATTCCGGATCATGGCAGCAGAAAGAATTATTTTTTTCTGATATGAAAAATGAAGACACTGAAGCCCAGAGAAGACAATGACTAGCCAGCCTTTCACTCCTTGTGTTGGCCCAGTGTGTGGGAGTGAAGGTGGGGAGCAAAGGAGACAGAAGCTCACTGGCTGAAGTGACCCCACAGCATCCTTTGCAGTGGACAGAAAAATAATTCCTGTTCAAAAAAGAAGTGTTTTGTTTTTGTTTTTGTTTTTTTCTTTAGATTCTGGGGTCTGCGTTAAACCCCAGAACAATTCACCTTGTTCTTCCCAGAAGCCTTGTGCAGCAAGAGTAGGGAGGCCGAAGGCGCTGACCACTAGAGGGGGCGCTGCCTCCACCTGGCACAGACCGCGGGCTGTGGGGCGGGGAGGAGGACAGCCCCTAGGTGACATGCAGGGTGGCACTGGGTTGCAATGAAGTGTTGCTGTATCAAAGGCTTTCTGTACACAAGGTATAACAAACCTTAAACTCTGTGTTTATGCCCAGGGATGGGAAGGGGACATGGGAAAGAAAGACAATATGGAAACTCAGATACCTCTGGAAGAACTGCAAGTAAAGGCAGGGTGCTCCTCAGAGGTTCCCCAGAATCCCCAGTGCTTGTTTTGGACAGGAAACGCTGAAGGAAGAGCATGCAGTTCAAGTTTTGTTGAAGCATTTTAGAACAAGTGCATTCAGATCAGATCTGATGCAGAGCCAGAGCTGCAGGACAACCCACTGTGTCCCGACAGGGGATGCTGGTTATCCTTTATCCACCGGCTTAGAGCGCAGATGCTAAGCAGAGGGTTCTGAAGGTTGTACCTTTCCCCACTCTGCACAGCTGAGTGTGAGCAGGGATAGACCATGCTCAGAGACGTCGCTAAAGGCTGGCTGGTAGGAGGAGAAATGGGAGCAGGGCTGAGTTTCAGCTGGTGCTCCCTGCTCCTTTGTAGGGTATTGTGAGCTCTGTGGGGTCACAAGGACTCACTCCTGGCTGGGCGGGAGGTGGCTGAGCTGATGCAGTGGTGTTCAGGGTGGCAACTGCTACCTTGCCTGGTCTCTTACCCCGGCTATTAGCAGACTGCTAGCCTCTGTTTACCAGGAAGCAAAAGTGTCCCTCTGATTCCTGAGACTACTTCTTTTTTTTTTTTTTTTTTTTTTTTTTTTTTTTGAGACGGAGTCTCGCTCTGTCGCCCAGGCTGGAGTGCAGTGGCCGGATCTCAGCTCACTGCAAGCTCCACCTCCCCGGTTTACACCATTCTCCTGCCTCAGCCTCCCGAGTAGTTGGGACTACAGGCGCCCGCCACCTCGCCCGGCTAAGTTTTTGTATTTTTTAGTAGAGACGGGGTTTCACCGTGTCAGCCAGGATGGTCTCGATCTCCTGACCTCGTGATCCGCCCGTCTCGGCCTCCCAAAGTGCTGGGATTACAGGCTTGAGCCACCGCGCCCGGCCTCCTGAGACTACTTCTAAGGTACATCTCAATGAGAAAATAACAAGAAACAAAATAAACGGATCTCACTCCCACTGCAAACTACCCTCACCACAAACTATCCCCATTCTTAATTAGAGAGAGGAAATGTGGTGGGGGGCATAGGAGGTGGAGTCGCAGTTATGCCTCCGCTCTGTGCCCTCATGGCAAAGTGTGCCCCCGACTCTGGATTTTGGAGGCTCCCTGCACACAGCCAGGGTGTCTGAGGGAGTTCAGGGGCCCTCTTGCTGCAACACAGAGCCCATGGGATTGCTTTCGTGCATCACAGGGAAAAGAGCCCTTCTTGTTGACAGACCCAGCCGTCACACCCAGGATGAATTGCATCTCTACGCGGGGACTGCTGTTGTGGTTTCCCTTCTCTCCGAAGGTTCATCCCCAGGTCTCGTGGCACTTTAGAAAATGAACTGCTATAATTCCACTCTGAGCACACAGCCCTCCACAACCAGGTCTCTTCACTCTAATATGGCTGCTGGCGTTGTCACTCAGGAGGCCAGCAGTGGGTAGCCTCGATGGCTCCTCCCTACAGCAGCAAGGGAAGCGTTCCTGCTGGCTGCCTCTTAAAGAAGGACTGCTGATGCTGATATTCCAGGGAGCCGGGAGGAACTGCCAGCCCGAGGGACTGTGCAGGGAGGCGGAGCCGGCTGCAGTCACAGAGGGACACAGCAGGACCTAGAGCTGCTCCTGGAGCAGTACTTCCTCACTGGGCACCTGAACTCAATGCTATGTGTTTTAGTTTTGGTGAACCAATATCTCCGATTTTCTAGAACAGTTTTTCTCTGCCACTCTCAAGCTCACCAGATCATCCCCTACTCTGAAAATAGAAAAAAGATGGTCCCTATGGCTGTAGGAGATTCATAATTTATCACTTCATGTTAATTCAATTTTATAATCATACATACGGTTTTCAGGTTATCTATGGCTGTGTGAAAAACCACTTTAAACCTTAATGGATTTAAAACTATAGCCAGCCTTTGTGAGTCCTTTGTGGGTGAAGAGTTTGAGCAGGATTTGGCTGGGCAATTGTTCTGCTCCATGTGGCACTGGCTGGGGTCACTCAGTGGCAGCTGGACTGGCCTGGAGCATCTGACAGCTTCACTGATTCACCAGGTGCCTTGGTGGGGACAGCTGGACTGTTGGGCTCACCTGGTCCTCCTGCCTCTCTGTGAGCCTCAAAGCCTCAAAGTGCCTCTCTGTGGCTTCTCTAGCAATGTAGTGGGATGTTTCACAGGGCAGCTCAGGGCCTAGAGACCAAGGCAGGACCTGCCAGTCCCCAAAGCAGCATAGCATCACTTCCAGCACACTCTATTGGTCAAAGTAGCCACAGGCCACCTCAACTCAGAGGAGGGGAGATAGAGGCCATTGCTCAATAGCAGGAGTGTCCTGTAATTTGAAGCCGTCTTTAATCTGCCACCAAAGTCCACTTATGGATGGAAATGATTTACCTCTATAGAGAAGGGGTGTTCTTCTGGTTCCAGGCACACCCCAACACTCTCGACAGAAACCTTCTTTCTTCAGTCCTGATGCGCGGGGACCGATTCATCAGGACGTTTTCTAAACCGTTTGAGGAGGTGTGGGTTACGCAGTGATCAGGGTATACACAAAACAACACAACACTGCCTTTAATGCACATCAGAACTGACAGTAATTCTTCTATGCTTTCCCCCTACCTGGGTCATCCAGATGACCTTATCTCAGGTTACAAGGTGTGTTTGGTAATAATAAATGTTGGCTTTGTGTATCTAGTATGTAGAATTAATTCGCCTTTGGAGAGTTCCATGTGGCCTGGCCACTGATCGAAGAGGATCTGTCTTTTTCAAAGACAGGATTCTCTAGTTTTCCTTTTAACTCTCTCAGTGAATGTTGACTGAGTATACACTACATGATGGTTATGGTGTGTGATTTTCTTTACACACACTTATTCCGGTATCTTTCAGGGCTTCAACCTTTGAGTCACTGCAGGTGAACCCGGGATATCAGTGGAGGTAGAGAACATGCCAGGGCAGAATCCTAGGCCCTAGACTGTAGGAACTGTTTGGCAAAAATGTGAATCTCAGAAGCTGAACTACCCTGGCAGATGGCAAGAGGAGATTCTGTCTCATAATTCAAGCACCAGAAAGTACTACTCTTTAGACCAGATGCACCTAGAGAAAGTTTCTGACAGGTGTACCTTGCTTGCCGTGGAGATGCAGAAGGTTCTTCTCTCGCAGGTTTGGGAATGTCTCCTTGAGGGCATTTGGGCTGGTTTCAAGCTGTCGTGTGACATGGCCCATGGGTATCCTTGGCAGTTCCATTCTAAGTACTTCCAAAGTTCTCTGACAAGGCTAAAAACTCCTCATTCAACCAAAGATTCTTGCACATTATTTAAATAGGATGCAAATGCATGGTCTGCTCTGAGCCCTGGCAGCTTTCAATTTTTATATTTTCAGAACGGTGAGGCCTGCCATCAGTTCACTTGAAGTTCAGTCCAAGATGTGCCTGTCCCTGACATTTGTTCATTCTTTATGAAGGTAACATTTTGAAGAATTTAAAAAGAAGTCATCTTTGTACTCCATTCCCTACCACCCTCCAAAACAAATTTTAAAAAATATCAGACATTTGTTGCATGCATAATAGCTGGAACGTGACTAACTTCTTTCCCACTGCCTGAATTTCCAAGTTGGATTCTATAATCCCTCTCCTTGGCAATCCGTGGTCTATTTCTTTTCTGATATTTCGGTGATAGGAACTGCCTCTTTGACCCAAGGGATTAGGCTCATAAGAGCATGAGCAGATTCCGTCAGATGGTTGAGCCTGGCTGCTGTTGGGATGAATGGCAGGGGATCAAACCCGCCAGTGACAATGCAGAGAGTGAGTGCAGAGGGAGGGACGATTCTTCTCTTTGTGCTCCTTCCCTCCTGTCACAGTGTGAGTCTTGAGCCCATTCACTCACAAGCTGAGCACGTAGCTTAGAGCTGACAGAAGCTCCACCTTCTTTGCACCTGGGTTCTGTGGGGAAGGGAGGCCTGCTTGAAAGACAAAACCACAGGCCGAGGAGCAGAGAAAGGATGGACTCAGGGAAGGGCTGTGTGGGTGGCATCTCCTCTCCGCAGGCTGCAGGTGCCTCTCAGGCTCTTCCAATTCAGTGTGTGTGTGTGTGTGTGTACAGAAAAAGCATATATATATCTACGAGTGTATATATACACAAATATATATACTATATATATATATGCTCTCTCTATACATACTGTGTGTGTTTATATAGATATATACACATACATACACTTTACACATTATGGCTAGTCCAGAGAGAAAGAAAAGAGAAAGGGATAAGGGAAATAAAGAAGTGAGAAAGGAAAGAAAAAGAAGGAAAAAGTATATAGAAGGTGTGGTATGGCAGATTGGTAACTGTTCCTCCAAAGCTCCAACGTCTCTTTGCCCTTTCTTCCTGGACACGCGTCCATCCCACTGGAAACTACATTTCCCACCCTTTCCGGTGGTGAATCAGGCCTTGTGACTCGACTCTCACCAATGGAGGTGAGGGGAATTGACATACGCAGTTCCAGCTTTGCCTGCCCAAATCAAAATCGGTGCCTTTGGAGTCTCTCCTTGGGCTCCTGTGTTCTGGAACGCTGATTGTGTTAGCTCAGCTCGGGCCACCAAGAAGTATGAAAGGAGAGAAACCTGGGTCCCTGAGTGAGCTGGTGGAGCAAAAGAGCTGCTCTGCTAGCTAAGACTGGCACTAGACGGCTCCATGAGAAAGAAAGACAGCATCATATTTAAGTTAATTGTATTTCAGTATCTCTTTACTGTAGCACAGAGGGCTATGATCTGTAAAGAAGGGAAGAGGAAGAGGAAAAACTGAGCACTTATGAAAAGAAATTTTAATGTGGTGGCACATACTTTAGTGTCTGTAGATGACACTAAAAATACAGTTAGAGAGAATAAGAGAAAATGAGCTGGTAACATGGAGAACAACTGATGAGAGGGCAGCTGTTGGGAGGGTGCTGGGGAAAGGTTGAAACCGCCGCCCACTTCTCCCAAGCCTTACCTGACGACCTTGCTGTCTCCTACAACACTTGTAGGTTATTAGATCTCCCGTGTTTACCTGAGTGTCTCAAAAGGATAAAGATGACCAAGTTAGAGGCATAAGTGTTGGTAAAGCAACAGTGTGATAATTCTCCAGTGGAATAGGTGGCTTACAAAGCAACAAGCGCCCATCTCTGAGTGTGCTCAAGAGAGGTTGCACAACCACTTCTTGTGGATGATCCCTATGTTGACCGGGCAGGCAGAGGTTGCAGTGAGCCGAAATTGTGCCACTGCTCTCCAGCCTGGCAACAGAGCAAGGCTCCATCTCAAAAAAAAAAAAAAAAAAGAAGAAGAAGAATTTCATATCCAACTTGAATAACCTCCAGAAAAGGTTTGAGTCAGGAAAGTTGAGTAACTTCTTACAGGCTATGTGAATTATTTTCATTTCACATCACTATTCACTTGAGCAGTGAGCTTTACACACTTATCAGCTCTTACACTTGCTGTTTAAACATCCCCAATAACTGGCTTCAACTTTCTTTTTTCCCCATGTAAATCACAGGCTCATCATGAGCTGTCTTTTCCCTATATACTCTACCAAAATTCTAGTTTCACGGTTTTGCATTCAGTGGCAGCCTCAGATATCCTACCTAACAGGGTAAGGCCAGCTGCCTAAGCCTGTGCAGTAGGCTTTTAGACTTGCTGGGATGTCCCCACCCGTGAAAATGTATTTCTCACCAACAGAATCACAGATGCCTGAAATTTAGCCACCAGCATTCGTTCCTTTGTATTACCCATGATCCTTTCTGAGCAGCTCTTTCTGAAAATGCAATTGCCCACTAACAGGGCATATGTTCAATGCCTATATAGGAAAAGGGGGATGTTTTAAGAGGAGGTTGACTGTGGGGAAAAAAATATTTGTCTATGTCTCTTGATCACATGGCCATCTTTGTGTCTGCTGCTGATACATGAGAAACACAAGGCAGCAGCTCCTCTGTGGTCTTTATTTTCTTCACCTCATGACTTCCAAGCACATTCATCTCCCAGAACAGTACATGACGAAGAGCTGACGGGAACGTGTAGCCAAGAGAGCCAGCTGGCTGCTTGGCTTGGCCAGACCTTCCTCTCCTTACCTAGAGTTGCTCTGGGCCCTGGATCCCCACACATAATCTTTTACCTCTCGGTGTTTGACCAGTTGGCCAGGCCAGCGCTCCTCGTTCGTTTTGTGCACAGGTCATCTGAGGAGAAAGGGGGACTCAGGACAGGTAGTTTTTTGGGGGGAAGGAAGGAGGGGTTAGATTGGATATGAAACAAGAGACTGTCTGGAAGACCAGGCATTGATGGAGGACCTGAAGCACTTGCGATAGCAGAAGGTTGCCTGGCAATTGACAGAGTGTGAGGGTGGGAGGTTGCAGGGAAAATAAAAGAGGAGAAAGATGGTAAGCAATTCACTGGGATGTGCCCCAATGTGGATACTAGGATTCAAACTTTAAAAAAAATTCTATTTATATATTTTTAGGGCACTTTTGACTTTCCGTCATGATATTCTTGAGTCTTCAAAGCTAGAAGTTTCCTGACATGAGAGGAGGATTTGGTTTTATTCTTATCCTCTCAAGATAATACAAAACTCCGATTTTACATTAGGCTGTCACCTGCCTTGCACAGAGAAATAGGCAAGAAATACATTCCTTCCTGTAAAAAAAAAAAAAAAAAAAAAAAAAAAAAGATTATAGCTTGCTTGCTTAGAGAAGGGAAGAGAGGAGAAGATGAAGAATCACAGCAGAAACCTACATTTAAAGGGGAGAAAAGAGGCTGACAAAAAGAATTAAAAAAAGAAAAGAAAAGAAAAACAACCTGATCCTTCTCAGGATCTAGGCGGACAATTCACAGTCATAATGCACCTTAAGGGTTAATGTGCAAATCTGGGTGTTTTACTGAAAAGACTGAATTGAAGGCATGGGGCTCTCATGAGCTTGGTTCTGAAACGTGGTTCACTGGGGTCGGCTCATTACCGGGAAGGTGTCGAGAAGCCTGGCAGAACATCTGCCTGATAATTTTTAAGTCCATGCTTAAACTTTCGATCACCCAGTTGACTATGAACTCCTTGAGGGAGAAGATGGAGGACATGTCTGTTTATTTTGTCGTCAGTGCTTATCTCGATATCTTGAACATGGTTTCTACCATGCTCGAGGCAAGGCGAGTGATACTTACCAAACATTTGCTCTTAGCTGCCCATATTTCCCAGCCTCCGTGTTGTTAGGTGGAGCCATGTGACTAATCTGATCAACCAGCTGGGGAGCAGAAGGGAGGTGTGTCACTTCTAGGTTGAAGCCTAACAGAGCTAATGAGAAAGCCTCCACCAGCATCTCTTCCCTTGCACCCCAGAAGGTCGTGTGCTTCAGACCCGTGAAGCTGTCAGATGGGGTATTAGTGTTGCCTTCCCACTAACTCATGCTGGAAATGTAGCCTAAGTGACAAATAAGCATTTGTTATTTTAAACGTTTGCCATTTTGGAGTTATTTGTTACTGCAGGATAATTTAACTGATCCTGACTGCTAGAGTATTCAATAGATTTTGTTCAAAAATGAATGAATGAATGAATGAATGAGCTAAGCTGATAAATGCAGAGCAACTGATAGGATTTCCTATTTGGAAACCCCACAGCGTTGTACCCTTTTTTTCCCATCAAGGTCTTAGTTCTTTGGGAATTAACACCATTCTGTCTTCCCTAACAATACCATGAGGTCTTTTGGGGAAGGAAGTAAATGTTGGACATAATAAATTACATCAAACCCTATTGAACATCAATCATGTTTCAGACACTGCATTAGAACTGGAAATACCAAAGTGGATAAAACATGCCCTTGGAGGATTCCCAATCTAGAAGGGGAGGTGGATCAATAGCCAATTCATTACAATAAGTACTATGCCAGCTGTCCAGACCAGACAGCTGCACTACCAACAGCAGAGAGAAGGAGCACCTAATTCAGGCTGGGAACTCCAGACCAAGAGGGTTGCATATGGCAAGGGACAGAGATAAGAAAGAGCAGCGCATGTTCAAGAAACTGAAAATGGTTTTAGTACAACTAGAGAACAGGCTACAGAAGAGAGGTGGCAAAAGGGTTCTAAAAGCTTGAGCAGAGGCCAGGTCGTGAAGACCTGTTGTGCCTCATTGTGGAACTGGGCCTGCATTAGGTAGATATGTCTTGTAAGGTATGTGGAGAGCATGGTGTCCCCACTAGTCAAAGACTGTTATAAAACCATTAGGTTGTGCTGTCCCACGCCTGTAAGCCTAACACTTTGGTAGGCAGAGGCAGGTGGATCACTTGGGGCCAGGAGTTTGAGACCAGCCTGGGATACACAGTGAGATCTGTCTCTACAAAAACATGTAGAACAGTTAGCCGGGCATGGTGGCATGCATCTGTGGTCCCAGCTACTCGGGACACTGGGCAGGAGGATCACTTGAGCTCGGGAGGCTGAGGCTGCAGTGAGCTATGATGGTGCTGCTGCACTCCAGTCTGGGGTGACAGAGTGAGACCTGGTCTCTGAATAAATAAATAACTAAAATCATTTAACCTCTGTGTGTTGGTGACAGAGAGCTATTGAGATATTTGACTCAGGGGAGTAGCATGCTAAAATTTTCACCTCAGAAAGCCCACGTGGACAGTGGTGTGGAGCACAGATCGAGGTAGAGAGACAGTGGGGGCAGCCCCAGCCAGCAGGAGGTCATGTGGCCTCACCAAAGGATGATGATGCTCTTTGGACCCAGCTGCCTGAGGTTTGGAGCTTTCCACCCCCATCATGGCCATCTTTCTCAAGCTTACCTCCCCTAACGAACATACTGATTTAGTATGGGCCAAATCAGTATCCCATCTGCCTCTGGGTCCCAACACCCTTTGGGAAGCTCCTTGGCATTTCTCTAGGAGGCTGGCAGAGGTCTTCCCTAGGGCTTTGGATGGTCTCAACATCCTTAGGCTGCCTGCTTCATACCAGACACTTGAAGGAGCTCTTAATATATCCTGGTATTTTTTTTTTTTTTTTTTTTTTTTTTGAGACGGAGTCTCGCGCTGTGTTACCCAGGCTGGAGTGCAGTGGCGCGATCTAGGCTCACTGCAAGCTCCGCCTCCCAGGTTCAGGCCATTCTCCTGCCTCAGCCTCCGAGTAGCTGGGACTACAGGCGCCCGCCACCACGCCCGGCTAGTTTTTTGTATTTTTAGTAGAGACGGGGTTTCACCATGTTAGCCAGGATGGTCTCGATCTCCTGACCTCGTGATCCGTCCGCATTGGCCTCCCAAAGTGCTGGGATTACAGGCGTGAGCCACCGCGCCTACCACCCCACCCCTTACTTTTTTCTTTTTTTTTTTTTTTGAGACGGAGTCTCGCTTTGTCGCCCCAGCTGGAGTGCAGTGGCTCCATCTAGATTCACTGCAAGCTCCGCCTCCCAGGTTCATGCCATTCTCCTGCCTCAGGCTCCCGAGTAGCTGGGACTACAGGCACCTGCCACTACACCTGGCTAATTTTTTGTATTTTTAGTAGAGACGGGGTTTCACCATGTTAGCCAGGATGGTCTCGATCTCCTGACCTCGTGATCCGCCCGCCTCGGCCTCCCAAAGTGCTGGGATTACAGGCTTGAGCCACCGCGCCCGGCCTTTTCCAAACTCTTTCTTTCCCTGCTTCTATTCTCTACGCTCAAGATAAAACATACAACCATCTTAATAGACAGCAAAATTTCACTTCTGATATAGTATTGAATTGTTTTGCAAGTCTTTTACAAAGGGTTTTAAACTCATAGGGCAATTGGTACTACATACATTTATGTAGTATTTTCTTGTTTGTTTTATATCAGGGTAAAAGTGACTTTCTGTGACAAATTGGGTAGCTTTCCATCTTTTCTCTATTTTTACTGCATAGTGAATACAAAAATAAATTCCAGATGGATTAAATAATTAAATCGTTGCATTCCTCAGATAAACTCATTGAACTGGATTCTTCTTTTAACTTACTGCATGCCTGAATTAGAGTCATGAGAAAGTCAGAGGATGCTATCTTGGACAGATACATTTTTGGGGGGATGTGTTTTGGAAGCATATAAGAAGAAGGTACCAAAGGTATGACATAATGTGCACAGCTTCAGTGGGTACTTCGGGGCAGATAATAACATTAGAGGTGACAAAACAGAGCCTCTCTCTGTGTGTGCACATTTGTGCCCGTCCAGCATGGCTCAGCTATGCTGGAGATGGATTCAGCGTGCTTCACACATTTACCTCTAGAAGAAAAATCCAAAAGGAGAAAAAAAAAAAAAAAAAAAAAAACTTGCCTTCATCCCAAGTCTCTGATCAGCCCTAGGGCTGGGGCTAGGTCAGGCCTGAGAACCCTTCTGCCTCCTACTCCTTCCCTAAAGATGGCAACGTGACAGGCTCCAGAGTTCAGTTTGGCAGAACCCCTCCTTCCCAGCATCACGCCCTGGCAACCTGGCTCTGTCTTCCAGCCATTGCCATGGAGAGACATAGATCAGGCCCTTTGGAGAGGGAGGGCTTGGAGCCAAGGCATTTATGCCCCCCAGGGCTCCCTTCTGTCATCCCTCCTGCTCTGCACAGCAACAGCACCGCTTCGCGCCCACTGCCTGTGGGCGTGGCCTCCCTAATTTGACACTGGGGGCTCCTCGCGTTGGTTTTCATGGGGGGTTGAGGCTGGTAGCAGGTAGTGTCCAGGAGGATGCTGACGCTGGAAGGCTGGAGACATGTAGGAGATGGGGTGTCACTTGCAGTCTCTGCCAGAAGTGCAGTCAGCAGGTCTATGGCTCGCCAAGAGCAGCCGCATGCGAGAACCAGCAGAAAGGCGGAAGGTAGGTTGGCAAGAACCCAGGGGGCAGCTTACAGATAAAAACCGCTGACATCAGGGAGCCTTGCACACTGTACAAAGCACTTTTCCATTTGTCATCTAACAACCCTGGGAGGCAGGCTAGCGAGGCAGACATAATTAATCTCACTTTACAGATGATGAAATGGAGGCTCAAAAGAAATCCCAGCTGAATAGGAGGTAGAGCTGGGAGTTGAACCCTGATCTTCTGACTCAAATTTTTATGCTCCATTGTGCTAAGCTCCTGCCCCTTTTCTTTCTATTCTTTCCCAAGTAGCCTACTTCTTTCTTGAAATCCACATTCCCCCAGGTGAGAAAGTCCAGGCTCTTCTCTTCTCTGACCCTCCCTTTTCTTGTACATATCTTTTCCCAGTACTGATCAGAAAAGTATTCATACTAAAATGTGCATGGTTTTGCAGTGCTATCCCAATCAGAAATATTTACATTCTAACTAGCAGAGTAAAAGCCTTACATGAAAAGAACAAAACACTAATGAGAAAGCTTTAAGCATTAAAAAGCATAATTTTGGGCCAGGCAATGGCTCATGCCTATAATCCTTTGCAAAGCCAAGGCAGGTGGATCTCTTGAATAGGAGTTTGAGAACAGCTTAGGCAATATGGCAAAACCCCATATCTGCAAAAAATACAAAGATTAGCCAGGTGTGGTGGTGTGTGCCTACAGTCCCAGCTACTAGGGAGGTTGAGGTGGGAGGACCACCTGAGTTTGGGAAGTGGAGGATGCAGTAACAGGTGAGGGTGCCACTGTACTCTAGCCTCGGCACCAGACTAAGACCCTGTCAAAAAGAGAGGAAGGAAGGAAGGAAGGAAGGAAGGAAGGAAGGAAGGAAGGAAGGAAGGAAGGAAGGAAGGAGGGAGGGAGGGAGGGAGGGAGGGAGGGAGGGAGGGAAGGATGGAAGGAAAAGGAAGGAAGGAAGGAAAAGGAGGGAAGGAAGGAAGAAAAGAAGAAAGGAAGAGAAAGAGAGAGAGAGAAAGAAAGAAAGAGGAAGGGAGAAAGGGAGAAAAGGGGAAGGAAGGAAGGAAGGAAGGAAGAAAGGAAGAGAAAGAGAGAGAGAGAAAGAAAGAGAGAAAGAGGAAGGGAGAAAGGGAGAAAAGGGGAAGGAAGGAAGGAAGAGAAAGAGAGAGAGAGAGAAAGAAAGAGGAAAGGAGAAAGGGAGAAAAGGGGAAGGAAGGAGGAAGGAAGGAGAGAGAGAGAAAGAAAGAAAGAAAAAAGAAAGAAGAAAGGAAGGAAGGAAAAGAAAGAAAGAAGGAAGGAAGGAAAGAAAGAAAGAAAGAAAGAGAAACAAAGAAAGAAAGAGAAACAAAGCGAAAGAGCTTCTGAGGGAATGGGGTCTTATGGTTCCTCCCAGACCAGGCCCAGGTTAACTGCTTCTCAGGGTGACCCAGAGCTACTCTCCGTCTTCATCAGGGATCAGATAAGGGGTAGAGCCCGAAAGTTAGGACAGAAAGAAAAGAAAGGCCCCATTTCTGCACTGTCAAGCCTGCCAAGATCTTAGGAGTTTGCTCTACGGCTTCCGGGGCCCTCCTGGAAGCTTCAGCTGAGGCCTGACAAGAGAAGTCCAGTCCAGGAGCACAGTGTGCTCCACTCTGCTCTCCGCCCTGTCTTCTTACCTCAAAAACCAAAGTCCAGAGAGCTTCTCCAGAAGCCAACTCTGACTAGGGGGAGTGGCTCATCACCAGAGCTTAGCCCAGATTTGCATGGCATGGTCATTTCTACTCCAGTTCAGGCCCTTCATGCACCACCGTGCCCACAGCTATCTGGCCTCGGAGACTGGGGATGCTGAGCCAGAGGGATTGCAGAGGGCATGCTGGCTTTGGGATGGATTCCTTACCCTGGGTGGTGATGGTGAAGGATATACTGGCAGAACTTTGCTTTGAAGACAACTGTGATCTGCTTCTTTGAAAGCTGTGCCCTCTGTGTGTGTGCCATGTTTGTAAATGTGCTCATTTCAATGCCTCAGCAAAAGGTACTGAGCATGCAACAGAAGAATAAACACGAAAAGGTTTCCCTGAGCAGTCATTCTGTTGATGAGGGGCTGCCTCTGGTTCCTGCCAGGCTTGTAGGCTGTCCTGCCTGGACTGTGTCCTGTTCTGCAGAAGAAGGGGAGGGAGCAGCAAGATACCAAAGATATATTCTGGGCAGCAACTTGCAAATGCTTTAATGTTTTCCAAATGCAGGGCTGCTGCGGAGGGCCTCTGTTTTATGGCATGAGGCTATTTATTATAGGTTTGTGTTATGGGCCAATTATTTCCTGCTCCAAAATAACCAAGTGGGCTTGACCCAGGCATCCAGAACTGAAGCCAGAAAAAGAGTAAACAAGATCTTGTCGGGGCAGCCAGGAGAGGGCTTGGGATAGATATTTAGGGGTCCTCCAGGGCCATGTCAACTCTCCAGTTTTTATTCTTCTCAAAACTTCACCCACTTCATCTTCATTTGACCTCAGACTCTTAGATCTCACACCCGTTTCAAAGAATAAACAGTTATCAACCTGAAAAGAACAAAAAATTATATTCTTCCATTATCCTGATGCCAAGTCTGCAGATGTGAGTATGGACAGAGTAGTGTCTGTCGCCGAGCTGAGCTGCTGGCATAGATAGCGCCTTGGCTGCACATTCTAGTTCCTGCAAGGAATTCTACTCTTTAGGTAAAAACAGCTTTCTAAGAAAAAGGTTAAAGGTAAATGTAACTTGCAACCCATGGTCCTCTGTAGTCTACAATACCCTGTGGTACATTTTACTTAGACTTATAGTCAGGACAAAGTTTTATTTTATTTCAATGTACAGATGAGGAAACTGAGGCTCAGAGAGAGAGAGAGATGAAGCAGACTGCTCCTAATCTTACAGCCAGCAGGAGCCCAGCCTTGGTCTCTCTGATGCCAAATCCCACAAACCCTTTATTCCCTAGGGATTAATCTTTTCTTCTAATATGTTGCGGGGGCAGGGACAGGAACAAATTTGCTGTAGGATATAGAGCATTAAGAGGAGAAGAGAAAATAAACCTGAGTTAGGAGGAGGACTCTAAAACTGGGGTCTGGAGAGCAGCTTGCACTACAAGAGGCAGGATGAGAGATGAGTGGTCCGGGACACACAAGCATCAGTTGCAGAGTTTCTTGGGCCTGGTCTAGATCATTTGACATTAATACTGGGCATGGGTATCAGAGTCCTTTTTTTGCTGGTTTGCTCATAAATAAAAGTAATGTGCAATGTTGACGTAGGAGAGCCCAGGGTCGTGAGTCAGGAAGCCTGAGTTTGGGTGTGGACTCTGCCAACAGCCTGCCATGTGACCTTGAGTAAGTCAACAAGGGACCTCCATTACCTGGACTGGGGTGGGAAGGTCAGAAATAATCTGTGAGGCTGGAGCCCTCAGACTATCTGTGGATCTCTGTTCCTGGCTGAGAGAAGAGGCTTTGGGGACAGGCATGGGCTCATAATTTCTACAGGGGACAGAGAAAAGCAGTCACGGGGCTCCCCTGGTCACTTTGATGCACAAGCCCTGGGCTTGGCAGAGACAACCGGAGAGCTGTAAATAGCCCCGTGGGTCTCGAGGGGTCAGCGGGGACTCCTCCGCAGGATCTCTAAATCGAGCAGCTGTGGGAGGTGCAGACTCATGCCCTGCTGGCAGGATGAGGGTCACCAAGACTGAAGACTGGGAAAGGCCCCGTGTCATTGATTGGGAAGATCATAATCTCCTGCATTTGTCTACTGCCTTCTTACCACCCCTTCTCCTTTGATCCACACATTCCCATCCTTGGAGGGGAGGGGGCTGGTGACGCTCTGTTGTCCTGTTGTGGAGTGATGGCCCTGAAAATATCGTGTACGGGAGGTGTAATGGTGACCCACCAACCTGGCCGAGATGCCTTGCTTCCCCTTCCTCCCACACCTACACACACGTGCACAAGTTGAGAGAGACTGAGAAAACGCCAAGAGAGTGTGTTCTCGTTCCTCCTGGGCTTCACTTGGTTCTCAGATGGGATATCTGTAGTAGCATTCAGCCTCATATTCACCTTCACCTCTTACAATGCAGTTGGGAAGGAAGGTAGGCATGCCTTAAGGCTTGGTGACAATTGCAAGTAGAAGTTGACAAACACTCTGCTTACCTGGCTCTGGACAGTAGAGGAAACCCCAAATGTGGTTTAGTCACGTTTAGGACTTTGGGGGAGTTTGCCAAAGGCTCGGGGAACCCAAACTGTTCCTTTCCACCTTTCTTCTTGTTTATTCCTCCTCCTCAGCAGAGCCTGCTCCCCGACTCCGAAGCATCACACAGTCCATTTTCTGCAGCACCTTAACTTTTTGGTTCAACATGACCCTCATGACCCTCTTTCCTCTCCTCTGGACAACCTCAACCTAGAAGAAAACAGAGTTTACATGGACAGCCTGCTCATCTACAGAATCAGGTGCCAGTCATCACTCGCTGTGTTTGCTACAGTATTTCTCTGGAGGATGAATAGTGCCAGAAGTGCCCCATGAAGGGTAAGGTGCAGAGGGAGGAAGCTGGCAACTCCTAGGTATCAATGTATGAATGCTAAACATGGCCTGGAAGTATATTCAGATGAAGAAAATCATATGTATAAAGTACTTTATGCTGCAAGGAATACTTTTCTGAGCTCTGGGGGAAAGGGTTAGGACCCCAGGGAGATGTGCTCCAGCAACAATCACTTTCTAGGGAGGGTTTATCCAGTTCCCAATGTTTGTTTACTTCGTTGTTTCTCAGCCTTCTCGCTCATCCTCCCTAAAACTTTCAACAAGAAGCCAAGGAACATAACGAAAATCTCAGGGCAAACTGCACCTTTGCTCACCAAGGATCTCTTGCCAGACACCATCCTCATTAATGATTCTGGAGCAATGAGTACCAACCAACCCAAGCAATGTGGGGTGGACCAGACCTGCCACAGACTCTGCCCTGCATCTTACAAAGCTCCGGCTTGGCCGACTGGGCAGCAAGTTTAGGGCTGGAACAGAATAGCTCAGGGCTCCAGAGGAGGGCAGTCCTGCCATTGGGGATCTTCATTCTCTGCCCTTCCCTTCACAGCACACAGATGCTCCTTGGAGAGCAGGGTGAACACACGAAGGTCAGTTGTGTGAAGGGCACCTGTGATTAGCCTGCCCAGGGACATGGCCCACCAGCTCCACGTGGCCTTGACTGGGGTGGACAGAAAGCACAGCATGTGATGGACAATTGCCCGAGTCCTCAGAGATTCTCTGGTAGTCACAGAGGGGAAAACAGCTTCTGAGTCACTGGCCAGGTCTCCAGGCCAGGTCTGGAGCCCAGCGGAGAATAGTTATTTCTCAGTTAAAGCGTCATAAAGTTTCTTTTTTTTTTTTTTTTTNACAGAGGGGAAAACAGCTTCTGAGTCACTGGCCAGGTCTCCAGGCCAGGTCTGGAGCCCAGCGGAGAATAGTTATTTCTCAGTTAAAGCGTCATAAAGTTTTCTTTTTTTTTTTTTTTTATTGAGACAGAGTCTCGCTCTGTTGCCCAGGCTGGAGTGCAGTGGCGCGATCTCGGCTTACTGCAAGCTCCGCCTCCCGGGTTCACACCATTCTCCTGCCTCAGCCTCCCGAGTAGCTGGGACTACAGGTGCCTGCCACCACGCCCGGCTAATTTTTTGTATTTTTAGTAGAGACAGGGTTTCACCATGTTAGCCAGGATGGTCTCCATCTCCTGACTTCGTGATCCGCCCGCCTCAGCCTCCCAAAGTGCTGGGATTACAGGTGTGAGCCACCGCACCCAGCCCATAAAATTTCTTTGTCCCCAGGTATTTCCCAACCAGGAAAGGGTCATAGGAGTCATACAACCAACTGGTCTGGAGCCCCAAGATAGTAACCCATGCCCTCCTCAGTTGTTCTGTTTATCTCCAGAGCCATATGCCAGGCACACATGCCAAGCCAGGGGTCTGCAAAAAAGGCAGAAATGCAGAGTCCAAGAAACAGGAATGTCAGGCTCTTGGAACAAGGGTGAGATGTTTCTATATTTTACATCCCTTTAGGGTAGCATCAACCCAGGAAGTCTTCTTAGAAGAATGGATCTTCACTTCAGGGTTGAGCAGGATGATATGTATGCCATGAGCAGTGCATGGTGCAGGTGGGATCCAGGGGATGGGGCGTGAGGGAGAAGCTCAGGGATGGGAAAACAAAGAGGCGGTAGCAGGGAGGTCAAGGCTTAGGTCCATGTGGAGAGGGCTGTGTTCTCAGGTCTGCTGGCTCAGGGTGGGACCTGTGAGCAGAGATATTGAGCATGTGTTCCAGGATAAAAGAAGGAGCATCAGAGTGCTTTTCTTTGAAAGTGGGGTCCCTGAGCATGGATGAGACTTTCACTCCATTTGGCTGAATAGAAGGTGAGATCCTCACACCAGCCACAATATTCAAAGCTCTCCCCTAGACTAGTCCTGTAGTCTTTCCTGGACCATCCAGCTGGCTTCCGTTGCTCCCACCTCACTGAAGTGGAGAGAAAATTTCTATTGCAAATCTCCTCCTAGACCTGAAGGTCATTTTGAACTCAGTCCAAGGTCCTGTTCTTCATGTAAATCTAAGCAGAAGTCTAAAGGCATCTTTCTCCAGAATCAGGTTCCTCTGATCCTCCCCACTGCCCTCCAGTTCTTCCCACATTGATGGGGTTGACCAGCTGGCTTCATGTAAGCAATGAGTGCTCGTCATTGAGAGGGGACGGCCCTCCTACTGCCTACCCCCACACCTGACAGCTGGGCAGACTGAGTGGCACAGTCAGGCCCTCCTCTCACATATAGTCTCCTGGAGAGACCCCATCTTGTCACTCTGGTTCCCCAGCCTGTTCAGGGCACCCTTGAGGCTCTCAGACCTTGTCAGGACATTTGAGTTTTCACCTTGAATTATAAATTCAAGAATACGCTATAAGTTTGGCTAATGAGGACTGCTGTCTTTGTATCTTTGTAATCTTACCCAGATTTCTAAGCAGTTTGCAAAGGACTTCACTAACATACCTTGGAAAGTCCTCCTCTGTGGTTGGGGAGGACAGGTCTTTTGCGAACCTTGAGTGTCTTGTTGATGTCACAAAATGTGTCACCTGAGACTCAGACACAGGAGTCCCAGCTCTCTGGCCTGATCTCCATCTACTAGAATTCAGATCTCCACTGAAAGAAGTAGAACCAAGCTGAGAATGATGGCAAGCTCTTGGAGAATTCACAGGACTGCGAATCAAGAGATTATCATCTTGTTGGTTGAGCTCAGTCAGCAGATTCTTAAGCATAAAATCCAGTTTTCCTGTCTGCATGGGAGCAGACAAATCTCTCATTTCTTTAGGGAAGTGAGAGAGAGAAGTGTCCAGATAGGCAGGCAAAAGAGTAGAGAGCTTCCTTCCCAATGTTCCTTTTACCCTTCCTCGGCCTTTCTTGCTCATCTTCTCTGAAAGTGTCCACAACAAGCCAAGGCATATGGCCAAAATCTCACGACAACTTTTGTCTTTGCTCATCAAGAGTCTCCTGCCAGACACCAGGTTCATGATTTTTGGACGACTAGTACCAACCAACCCAAATGATGAAATGTGGACCAGTCCTGGCAAAAGGCAAACTTTGTCCCCTGCCTTGCTCATTGTCTCCGCTGATCTAGGAGTGCTGTCCGGCCTTGGGAGTGTGTCTCTGCCAACTAACCAGCATGAGCGATCTCAGCTCCACCCCCCTTTTCTCCTCGCGCCTTTCCACAACCCCTGTCCCTGTCAGGCATGCTGGGCAGTCGCAAGAGTTGCCAAATGGACTTGGCTCTGGGCCACCAATGCCTCCTGATGCAGATGAGACGATATTCTCAAAAGCACTGAACTCAGGAGAGAAACAAGGCAGCTATCCTTTCATAGTTTCAGCATACCCCAAAGTGGCCTTATTGAATTCTAACCTCACAAGACGTTTGCAAAATAAAACTCTATGTTAAACAACACCGGGTTCTCTACCCATGAATGACTCATTTAGCAACATAGGCAAACCCAACCTAGTAGACTTCTTCAGGTAGGATGTGTAAATGTTGATGACTAAGTCCCCTTGGTAGTATCACTGGTGGGTACTGGGGATGGGCTGATGACTTCTGAGCGAGCCGAAGTGAACTGCCAGTCTTGTGACGGCTGGGCCTAAGACTGTTTTCCAAAACTGATGCTCTTCCATGCTTGTGGGTGTGGGATGAGGGAAAAGAGCAGCATAGATAAATAAGTTTGTGAATCCTCAATCATCCAGATAATGTGACTGATAGATTTTGGTCTATCAGTGTACTAGCTGTTGAAGGAGAGGATCTATTGGGTCTTTGGGTGAACACATTCCTGTTGAAAGTTCCAGTAAAGTCTGCAAAGCCTGAATAATGGCTAGAAAGACGTAGGCAAAGAGAATCTTCTCTTCTTATACTCTGTCCCCTTCTCAACTTCGGAGTGCATCAGTGAACTCAGTTAAAAGGATAAGAATCAGATGAGTAGATTGCAAAAATCTTCTCCCATTCTGTAGGTTGCCTGTTCACTCTGATGGTAGTTTCTTTTGCTGTGTAGAAGCTCTTTAGTTTAATTAGATCCCATTTGTCAATTTTGGCTTTTGTTGCCATTGCTTTTGGTGTTTTAGACATGAAGTCCTTGCCCATGCCTATGTCCTGAATGGTATTACCTAGGTTTTCTTCTAGGGTTTTTATGGTTTTAGGTCTAACATTTAAGTCTCTAATCCATCTTGAATTAATTTTCATATGAGGATCCAGTTTCAGCTTTCTACTTATGGCTAGCCAATTCTCCTAGCACCATTATTAAAAAAAACAAACAAACAAACAAACAAAACAAACATTACTGATACATACAACGAATGTGGGTTAATCTCAGAAACACTATATTAAACAACAGGAACCAGACACACAAAGTACAGATGATATGATTTCTTTTATATGAAGTTTAAGAACAGACAAAACTAATCCATGGTGACAGAAATTAGAATAGTGGTTGCCTTTGAGGGATGGAGATTGTCTGGGAGGTGGCAGGAGGAAACTTTCCGGAGTGATGGAAAGTTCTTTATTTTGGTCTGAGTGATAGTTACACAAGTGCATTGAGACAGGTACTTCAGGTTTGCACATTTAAAAATATGTAATTATACCTGGATAAATTACCGTTACCATGAAAATGAAAAAAGAGGATGGGATCAGGAAATATAGTGGAAGGTCTCTTAGCCAATCTCCACTTGAAGCACAGTCTCCTCCTAATGCTTGGTGAGGGCTGCCACGTCCACTGTGTGCTCCAGCCTAGAGGACGGGCTGCTTCCTCGACCCCTGCATACATCTGCTGCCTCCAGCTAGCCGATGTGTCTACCAAGAGCCAGCTGTGTTTGCTATCACGCAGGTTTATGTGGTTGTGTTTGTTTTAGAGTTTAATTTAATTTTATTTAATACTACGTCCATCAAATGTATGTTTAAAGAGAATCAGTTTTTGTGAAAACCATGTTTATGTTCTGGAATGTCTCAATAAAGGTGAATTACTACAAAGAGTTATAGTCACTTAGATGTGGGATGGAAATAAAAGTAATAAAAATCAAAGTTTCTGGATTCCGATTCTTCAGACATGTAAGTTCTTGCTCTACTTTAAAGAAACTGAAAGTGGAAACTGTCAAGGATGCATTAAGAGTATGGTTTATGCAAAAAGCAAAAGAGATTGGAATACTCATATTCAGATCCGTATTTCCAGGCCTGTGGCCTTGGCCCTACATATAAAGTTTTACAATAAATACACATTTATGTTTTGAGTTAGAATAAAATGTTTATCATACTTGTGTTCTGTATTTATTGATTCTCCACTTAAGCCAGCCATTCATGTTACCTACCTAGCCATGGAGAAGAAATAAGGAGGCTTCTATACCCACTAAGAAGTAGAGATTCAAGAAAATTGCAAAGGTACAACTTTCCTGAAAGCTAGACATTCATATATCCTCTGCACATTCAGAGAACAGGCCAATGCATCAACCATGTGCATTAATCTATGTGAACAAGACGGCCCTGTAGCACTTCATAAATCTTATTCTTATTTAGTGTTTAGATGTGATGCCTACACATAGCTCGGTGTGTTTGCACTGCAGATCTTGTATTGTTCCGTGTGATGCCCTGTCTGCCTCCTTCCTTGTGACTCTGGTGTGCCGGGCATGGCAGGAGACAGAGATCAAGTGGAGGCATCTGGCACTCACTTAGTTCTTATCAGTGGGCAGCCTGCTTCTAAGTTGGAAGGGGCATACACTAGTGACACAGATTTGTTATTTTGAAAAAAGGAATTTATTTCCATTATATTGTTAGTACTCATACTTGCCCCCAAGGCTTCTCAATGTTATATTTAAAATCCAGTTTAGGCTAACAAAGAACCACTATTCACATATTCATCATTCACAGTCCACGTTAGGATTTCCCTGAAAACTAGAATTCTTTGTTGGGATCAAGGGGATTAATCACTACTAACTATTATTAAGAGACGCTATGCCTTACTCTCACAAGTTGGGGTGAATCGCAAAGGCTTCCACTGGGCCTACGTTCACAGTGTGTCTTTTCGCCGTAGTGGCGAGCCCTGAGGAGATATGTTAGCTATCATACTCCTCCCTTGGGACAGAACCATATTGGAGTCGGTACAAATAGGCTTGCTGTCCGTGCTTTCCAGCAGTGGCTTCCTTTCTTTCTTTACTGCCTTTGCTGTATTAACTGCATCTTTTATCTTTTGTATTCTGATGCATTGACAACTGAGGCCTTGCTGACCCTGGAGAGACTGCCCCTCTCAGGGTTAGCCGATTCCTAGAGATAGTAAACAACCTGCCAGGGAATGCAAACCAAATGCAAACCAGCCATTCCAGAGCCCACACCCAACCACCTCTTTTATCAGCATACACACCCTGAGCCACTATCCGCCTGCCTGAATCATCTCAGGGTCTGGCATAAGTCACCTAGGGACAGCCCCTCTGCCTGAGGACCTGCTGAAATTATTCAAACTAGACATTCCTAAGCCTGCTTACCCTGTGCATTCTTTCCCACAGAAACCACAATAAAGGCCCTTGTTCACAATTCCTTCCCCTCCTCTGCCTCTGCCTCTCGGAACTGTGAGTAACAAAATCTTGCTTGAATGGCAATCATCTCCTGATCTACTAGCCCTACTATGCCTCCAATTTGCTATGAATGTCATACTCCAGAACACATACCCATTGCCATAGTTTTCCTTCCCTGGCTCTGCCCACCCCCCTTAAATCCTGTTGCTCACAATGCTAACAGCTCTAACTTCCTCGACATCCACTCATTCCTACGTAAGTCTGCGCCATGTAAGTCTGTACTAAAGTGCCCATGTTGTCCCACCGGCCTCATTCATCAACACGCTGCAGACAGGTCAGGCATCTGAGTCTAGAACTCCAAAAACGCACAGTTTTATTTTTGGTCAGATTTTGGTTTAGGACCAGAACTTTGGATAGAGTCTGTTGGGGGTGGGAACCAACCCTAGGTTGGCTATGGTGGGTCACTGTGAGCATCTAGCCAGCGTGGGAGCATCTGGGGAGCCGGGCAGAAGCATACACACAGCTCCCTCTGGCTGGTGGACACTGAGTTTGTGGCCACGCATTCCAGGTGGTAGAGGGCAAGAGGCTGGAGGGGGAGGTGGGGAAGGAAGAAAGACAAGAAAGAAACACTCAACCTTACAGGACCAGTGGGTGGAAAGGCTGGTATTTGAACAGAGATCCTAGACACACACACACACACACACACACACACACACACACTGTTCTTTCCACTCTATTTCAAGGCCTGAGAAGGCAGATAAAACACAAGATACACTTTAAGGAAAGAAGCCACAAGAGGTGATGACTAGTCTTGGAAGCATAGGGAGGAGGTAGAATGAAAGCTGTTGCTCAGAGTTGCTGCATGTGGGGAGAGGCCTGGGGAAGGGAGTGGATAAAGCATCAGGGGGGCCAACTGTAACTGGCAAAACCTGAGATGCTGCACAAGTGTCTTTGTTCAGGGAGTTTCCCAATCCTAGTACTAGAGGAAGAAGTCAATCGATGTAGGCTAACGATGCCAGGAAAAAGGGAGTACAGTCTCTGCAGGGTTGCCAGGCCCCTGCTGGGAGGTAAAGCTGTTAGGCAAAGGGGCAGATTGGCTCTCTGTCAGAGGGTTTGTAATCCCCGCCCCCACACACTGCCCCGGGAGACCTGGCTTTAGTGTCCTCCTTTCTGCCAGCCGAGGAGCCCCCTCCCCTGTCTTTTGTTCTTGTCTTTTCCAACCTCTGTCAATGCATACCCTGTTCAGCAGAGCCACTTCCCTGCCCTGGCTCCCAGCTCCTCCTATTTTGGAAAACTGAACCAGCCTCGTTGAGGTTGCCTGAGGATATGGACCTTTCCTTACTTCCTCCACAGGCTGCTACCCCTGTTCCTGGCCTATTCGTGTCATCATTAGAACAATGAGATCCATAGATGGGATGAGAAAACAATCTGCTTGCCCTTGATATGAAGGATGAGGCTGTTTCTCAGGCTGGATATTCAGCTCGGCATGTCATCCATGGATTTCTAAAAGACCCTTAGGCATCCGAACCATCAGTTAGGGGCTGAGTTATCAAATCATCTTTCTACAACCCAAAGATCTGACCCTTTTCTCAGTTGGCTGTCTCCTTTTGCCTCTTCCAACTCAATAGAGCACCCCGGTGCCAAGCTCTTCCTCCTCCTTCCCTTCAACAGTGAGCTCTTCCCTTCCCATCCATGTGGGGGCCTCAACCATGCCCATACTCACAATTAAGCTACAGTGTGTGGCACTGGACACTGCCTATGCACTGCCACGTGTCACAACTAAACTACAGTGTGTGGCACTGGACACTGCCTGTGCCCTGCCATGTGGCCCCCAGACCTGCATTACGCACCAGCCACTGCTGTGGCAACCAGCTTCCTGCAGGTATAACTGATGGGCCTTTATTCAGCTGCAGTGTGACTTGCTTCCTGCCCTAAAGCTCACCAGCTCCATTACATGGGTGTCTTTCAAGAAGGAGCCCAGTGAGGAAGAGAGCTGGCAGACAAATGTCCCCCTCTTTTGTTTCCCAGGTGGGCAACTTTGACATGACTACTTTGTGGCTCCTCCAAAGGTCCGAGCAGAATGGAATCCTTCTTGTTCATAGCCATGCCCCCTGGCTTGATAACATACCCTTGTCCTGGTATTCCCTCCTTTCCTGTTTCACTATCCCCAAGACCCCATTTCTGCTACTTGGGATTACTCCCCAAAATATATTACCTGCACACAGATCATTGCTTCTGGGGTCCATTATTATGGGACCCATTTAGAAAGGAGAACACTGGTATTTGGAGAAATTTTATAAATACCCATAGAGCTGAATTTTGAACTGGAGTCTTCTCAGCAGCATGTCTGTCTTCTGTGTCACACTATGGTGAGGCTCTTTGCCACCTCCACAAGGGCATGAAGCATGCTTCTGCCTGGATTGTCCTGGTCAAAGAAGGATGCTTCCACCTGATCAAATTTCCTTCCCTTGACCATGTATTACAACGGCAACTGGGATATAAATGAAGGCTTCTAAAACATCTAGGGGACTGTGAATGGAGGGGATCAGGGAAGTGGAAATAATTGGGAAATGCCAACGTTGGTGGAGGGGCAGCTTTAGAAAATAGAAACCACGGCTGGATGTATGTGACAAATTCTGCAGTGCTCAACATGGGGCTTCCAATACAGATTTGGAAGCTTATTGTAGCAGACAATTCTTGCCTGTGTACACACTCCCAGCTTCTGGGTGATTTGCTACTAATGGTTTGCACCTGTGCCCTTCCTCAAAGGCCAGTCCTTGGGCTCCTGGCAAGAGTTGGAAAGAGCTAGAAGTTTACAACTGTCTCCCACATCCTCCTCCTAGGGTGGCCGCAGCTCCCTTGCCTCCAGGGAACACAAATTCTGAATTGTAATTTATACTACAGAGATTTCTACAGCATCCCAATGAAGCTAGGGTTTCCCCTGAAATCACATCCTTGCTTGACTTTCTCTCCTCTTCTGTCTTGCTTGACATACTCTCTTAACAGTATCTCCTGGGAGCACTTCCTCAAGTCATTAGTACATGGATACTCCTCTCAGGGTTTGCTTCTGCAGGACCTGACCTAAAAGAGCAATCACTTTGCTAAGTGCCAAGGATGCAGTGACTTCAGAATGCTCATTGTCTGGCAGGGAAGAGGGACAAGCAAATAAATAATTATAGCAAGGTCTAATGCACACTGGGATGAAGGTACACATGGACTGCAAGAACACTAAGAGCTTTGAGCCTGTCTCCATGTAGCCCCAAATGTTGGATCAGGAGGCAGGAGAATGGGCCTTGGAGTTAGAAAGGCGTGTGTTTGAATTCTGGTGTTGCCTCTTACAAGCTGGGTGCTCTTACATAAGCTTGGCTTCTCTGGTCCTCCATTTCTTCATCTGTAAAATGGATATAATTCCTATCTCAATGAATTCTTATGAGGATGATCTCACTTATGGAATGTTAAGTTCTTGGCCTGGAACAAAGCTCATAATGAGAATCAATATTGGAAGCTCATTTTTTTGGGAATGGTAGCCTTCAGCATGATTTGGATGTATCAATGTAATGTCACATAGGTCAGTGGTATGTTCCTGCAGGCCTCCCACACTTGAGCTGCAAGCATGATGTCATTCCATCTGTTCTCAGACCTATGAATTTACCAAAGTCTTCCTTGGTGAGAGGGGTCTTCCCACTCTTTTGTTTATTTCTTGTCTCCAAAGCATTGGGGCTCACACCCCATTTACCCCAAGCTACCCTGTAAACACTGCTGTTTCATTTGCTGATCCTGAGTTTCCTTCTTTGCTTAAATTTTTTTTTCTCTGTGAAAGAAAAACATTCTAAGCTGCCCCATATCTTTGCTGCCCCAGGCTCAAGAAAAGCTAAATCCGGTCTTGGCTCTCCAAAAAAGAATAAATCCCAGCCTGCCCCCAAAGAAGTTGCTGTCATAATTACATCTCCTTTTGGAATTAATTTTGACTTAATCGCATTACAACTAGGTTGCACCATTTCCTTGGCCAAAGTTGGTTCCAAACTGGCTTTGCTATTTTCCTCCTGGTCCATAGATACGTCTCTCTTTTTTTGGTTTGCAAGGAAAATAGCTGGTGGCTTCAAAGGAAGATCAAACAGGATGCCACAGGATGGCACTGATAACTTCTGTACCATAACTGAGATGACTGAGCTCTCTCCTGAAGATCCCCAATGGGGCCACCATCCCTGCACCACTGAGGGCTTCTGGAGTGTACCAAGCTGTTCTCAGCCACTGTTTCTTAATTGAAGGTACAGGAAGCACCTAAGTGCATATCTTGGGCCCCATTTCTGCTCTCTCCCTTTCATTCCCTTCCTCCCCACTTTACATTCCTCTCTCCTAGGCCACTAATACAGAGTCTGTGAAGTTTTCTAGTTAGCCATGCCCATTGTGTTGGGTCTTAGCATAATTAAGTCTTTCCTCAGTGTTGAGCACCATGCTAGGCAAAATATGGCATATAAGGAGAGGGGCAATATGGCCCCTGTTGGCTCAGGACAATATGTAATCCATGCTGTGGAGACTTTTTAAGAGGAAGAATGTAAGCTAGGATAATGGGGAAGGCTCCCAGAGAAAGTAGACTGACTTCTGGTTGGCTTTCAGAGAAGTGAGAGGAAATGAAGGAATTCTAGACATAGGAAATGGCTTGAGGGAAGGCACGGAGACATCCTCTTCCCATCACCCTTCTACATGAGGGAAGGTAGAGAACTAAGGTTGGATACATATGATGAGATTGGATTGCAGAGGGCTTTGAATGCCAAGGTGAGCTCTGAATCTGATTGTGATTTGGAAGTCCATTTGGGAGACACCTACGATTTTATTAAGCAAGAATTGTTTTGTTTACTGATCCATTTTTCCTGGATTGCCGTACCCTACCACTAGTGGAATGGGAAAGCTAGTGGAAGTTGGATAGTAAGATAGAAACTCTGAGAGGGCTTAGGGCTTCCCCTCCTAACGACTAGTGATTATTAAGCGGGGAATAACTCAGATAAAAACAGTGTTTAAACTGGCAAGAGCAAGTAGAATGAGGAAGATTTTATTATTATTGGCTGACGTTCTCTGAAATGTTCCAACAGGCCCAGTCATGCCTGATATCCTTCATGGGTCGGCAGATTAAGCCCCCTTCAGGGACTCTTCACTGCATACTGTCATGCAAGTCTCCCCAGCCTTTCTAAGCATAAGCCTCAATAAGGCAGGGCTTGTTCCATCTTCATCCTTTTCTCCTTCCCTAGCCTCATCCAGAGAGCTGACATCACCTTTCTCAGCAACAGAAAATCTCCACCAATGAGAAAGTCATTTTTTTGTGTCTGTCTTTAATTAATTCACTCATTAATAGAGATTTATTGATGGTCCACATGTGTAGGGCAGTTGCCCCTTTTTCAGCTCACCCCACAGGACAGAGATTGTCCCCAGTCATCTCACATGGCCAAAGAGTCCAGCCCTACCCTGTGAGGAAGGCATGAGAAGGAACTGACCAGGTGGGTGCTAGAAGGGTTTGAAAGTGGTTATTAATGGAGGACAGAGCAGTGATCACGTGGGAGAGGAACTAAATGTGCTGAGGCTGCCGAAATTGAAAACGCCTGTTAATAGCACAAGTGACACATCATAGATCACTCGCTGACAGGCTGAACTGTGCGCCATCTTGAAGAACGTAGGCTGCATGCTAATGACGCCCAGGAAGAGCTGTGCACTGCATTGTGGAGTCACCTCTCCTGCCACTTGCTTGTGTAGCACTGCAGAGATAGTGGCCCAAAATTCTTCACCAGTCCCAGAGCACTGGTAGAGAGTATGGAATCTGGACAAAAAGGAACCTGTATTTGCGTTCCCTTTCATCCACTTTATATCGGTGAGACCTGGAAATGCAATCAAATGAGAAAATAAATGAAAGTGAATCTCAAGGCGCTCAGAAACAGGGAATGGAGTAGAACTGCTATGAAAATTTCCACCTGCTTCAGACCACAAAAATCAATTTTAGACATAAGTTACGAACGCAGTAGCAAATGGAGTTTCTTTGGCTTCCATCCTTTGATGCCTCTTGCTTTTCTTTTCAAGAAACATATGCCTGGGGGATGGGAGGGTGGTTTTTAGTGCCTTTCTGCTTTGCAGAAGAACAATCATTTGAGCAATCTTTGGGGCCAAGGACTAGCTAAGACATTGAGAAATGTTTTTGACCATTCATTGCCCTTCTTTTCCCACTCTCTTTGGTGGTTCCCAAAGGCTCTTCCCCAGGCTCTGGCTTCTATATCCACCCAGCAGGAGGTCCTTGCTCTCTTAGTGCGGTGTCATCTTACAAAGGATCGAGGAGTGTCATCATATGCTTCCATAAGACAGCCAAAGTCTGAACCTGAAAGTTGAAGCTTAAGGAGAAATTCCAGCCAAGCATTAAAAGAAATATCAAAGAGGTGCTGGAGACTTGCTAGCCCCACTGAGAACACCTTGCAGGCAACCCCCAACTTCTCTGTGTAAGACTTCTTGCAAGGCCCTTTGACTTCCTACAGCCTTCTAATGGTAATAGCAATAACCACAATGATAATAACAATAACTACATATCATCATATCAGGCACTTTAGGCATGTTGTGATTGATATTTTAAAATGAGAAAACCAAAGAGGCCTAATAAGTCTTCTCAAGGCCACCCAGACCTGAGCTGAGCGAGTATCAAAGCTGGGATTCAAGCCAGACCCAGCTCAATCTCCTTCCTTTCCCCACAATGCTACCCTGGCCTCACCCTCTGCCACAGCCTTCAGGGGGGTACCAGGGTACCTGCTGCCCAGCCCTTCCTGGAGCTTTGTCTTCTCCAAGCTTGAAGTGCGAGTAGAGCCAGTGCCAGGTCTCAGGGGAAACTTAGCAGGAGACTGATTTGGAAGAAGCTAAAAACAGCCTCCTCAGCTGCCCAGAGACAAGACCTAAATGAGATTAAGCTGGTGCTTAAGACTCTCCTTTCAGGCCCCAACCCCTTCCAGCCAGTCCTCTGGAAAACTCTGTCTCTGATGGCTGGCCTTTCTGCTTTCCTAAAGAGATGGGTGTGAAGTACTGACTCAAGACATAGAGTTTTATGCATGCAAAGGCCTGGGGCTTAGATTCCAGGATGGCCTACAAGTGGATGCAACAGAGGCCTCATGAGGGATTTTGTGAAAAGTTGAGTAAAGAAAGGAATGAAGGAAGGAATGAGCAAACAGATTCATTTGTAATTCTGACTTCCAGGTGCGGTGGTGGGCTATGTGCTTGTCTTGGTCAGCTTGGGCAGCTGTAACAAAATACCATAGATTGAGTAGCTTAAAAACAAAAGACACCTATTTCTTACAGTTCCGGAAACTGGGAAGTCCCTGATCAAGGTACCGGCAGATGTGGTGTCTGGTAAGGGCCTGTTGCCTGGTTCCTAGACGACTGTCTTCTCACAGTCCTCACATGGCAGAAGGGGCAAAGGAGCTCTCTGGGGCCTCTTTGATGAGGGCACTAATCTCATCATGAGGATTCCCATCAAGGCCTCATCAACTCCTAATGCAATCATAATGGGTCTGTTGCCTGATGTGCATGGCAAATCAACACACCAAGACACTGGGTTGCAGCAGAGAAAGAGGTTTAATCACAGGGAGGGATGAAGAGATGGAAGAAAACCTCACATCTGTCTCCCAAGGAATTTGGAGCTAGAATTTTAAGGATTTTGGAGTGAGCCAAAGTACAGAGACGGTTGATTGGTGTATTAATCTGTTTTCACACTGCTGATAAAGACATACCTAAGACTGGACAATTTGCAAAAGAAAGAAGTTTAATTGGAGTTACAGTTCCATGTGGCTGGGGAAGCCTCACAATCATGGAGGAAGGCAAGGAGGAGCAAGTCATGTCTTACATGGGTGTCAGCAACAAAAGTGAGCTTGTGCAGGAATACTCCCCCTTATAATAACCACCAGATCTCTTGAAACTTACTATCATGAGAACAGTATGAGAAAGACCTGCCCCCATGATTCAATGATTCGGTTACCTCCCACAGGGTCCCTCCCACAACATGTGGGAATTCAAGATGAGAATTGGGTGGGGACACAGCCAAACCATATCAATTGGTCGAAGGATAGAGGGTGAAATAATGGAAGAGGGAGACGAAGAAACTGTACTCTCATGATGATTTCATTCTTCTGTGGAGGTCTTCAAACTGGATAGTGTCACCTGTTTTGCTGGAATTCAGGATCTACTTGCAATTCTTAAAAACCTTATGATTCTAATGTCAGAAATTCTTAAAAGCCTTATGATTCTAATGTCAGAAATCCTGTCTACAGAAACAATGGGAATGCAAATGGTCAGTATCTAGTGCTATGTGACTTTCTATCACAAAGAAGTGGGTCAAAGGGCAGCCTGATTAATGCTTAAATATATTTCTGTCCAGAATGTTTTTTTTTTTTTTTTTCTTTTTGAGACAGGATCTCTCTCTGTCACCCAGGCTGGAGTGCAGTGGCACCATTACAGCTCACTGCAACCTCTGCTTCCCGCTCTCATCTCAGTCTCCCAATTAGCTGAAACCTACAGGCATAACCCACCATGCCTGACCGATTTTTGTGTTTTTTATAGAGATACA